>NC_083345.1:115645289-116016493 GCF_019175385.1 Lycium barbarum | reverse complement strand
TCAAAGCAAGTGAAAGATGTGGTGATTGAGCTTTTTCTTATATTAGTTTCATTCACTCATCACTTTAATTCATGTAAAAACCGCAAAGTTTATCACTTTTTAGGGGACACGTTGAACTTTAGCTCATTATGAAAAACTGAAAATGATGGACAAGAGATATTCATATATGCATTTTCATAAATAATTTGAAGCGCACAGCTTCAATTGATAACTTTTTGTGTCAAAACTATATATAGCTAGGCCTGGAAACCGGTTCCAACCGGAACCGGTTATGGAACCGGTTAAGGAACCGGCCGGTTCCAGTTTACCGGTTTTAAACCTCAAACCGGAACCGGTCCGGTTTGGAGTGGTTAAAATCTTTTTTTTTTGTTTTTTGTATTATATATATATATATTATAGTATTTATTTGTTTATTGTAGCTATATTTTCTTATGTTATACAACTTTATAATTAAAGTTTAAATATTTACTGACTAACAGCCTAACAGCAAGTCAGCAATACAGAATAGTGTTTTTCGTATACATATATATGTATAACTTACATATACTTATATATATGTATAACTTAATATATATATATATATATACTATACATACTTATATATATGTACTATATACTATATATACTTATATATATATATGTATAACTTATTATATATACTATATATATGTATAACTTAATATATATATTAAATATATGTATAACTTAATATATATACATGATGTTCAAGGTTAGGAAGAGACTGACCCAGGCGGATTGTTCAGACCAGGCGGTGGTCTTGTTGTTGGCCCGTTTAGCCGAGGATGGCGTTTTAGGGCGTTTGTTGGACTTGTTATGGTAAGAACAACCCCATCGCCAGGGTCGGTAACCTTGTAAAACTAATGTTACCTAGATGGCATCATGTGGCGGCGCGGTCCTGCTGTCATTATGGTATCAGAGCCATGGTGTTTCAGTAGTAATAGGTGATATGATTCAATGATTTCATACCATGAATTTTATAAATCGAAAACGAACTGTTAAAAACAGTAAAAAAGAGGAATATGATACACCTCAAGAATTGGATCTCCTTAATAAATGGACGATTCGTAAAATAGAACCCAGATTAATATATCAGATGGGTACTTTCGAGAAATTAGGTCTCAAACAAGTAGTTAAAACTACTGAAGAAACTATGACTGTAGATAATGATCATGCCACTTTTAGATTATTATCTGACAGTGATCTTGCCCCTTATAGGGTAACCCATAGATTTATGCATATTGGGTTAGTACAGGTCGCATTTAAACCTTTAACCTTAAGAGGTTTACCAGAAAGCTTTATAGCAGCTTTAAGAGATGGAAGAAATCGGAACTGGAAAAAATCCCTCATAGGGACAGTCCAAACAAGTTTGGCCTACGGTCCAGTTTATTTTAATGCTTATCCTAACCTGCAGGTATCCTTGCAAGATGACAATTCTTTAGATGCTTTAATATTAAGTATCAAACTACATGGCTATGATTATATGTCAGGTACAGAGGTAATATGCATCTGTTATAGAATATATTATAAATCATTATATACTATGAATCCTATGTGTAAAATTATGGATTTCAAAAATGAAACTGTTTTAATAGAAACTAATTTTGGTAAGTCTAATATTATGACTAGAAGACCTATCAAGTGGGAAGAAATAGAATTCCCAAAAGAGTGGGTCATTGAAGGAGCGGCACCTCCAGAAAATATTTCTACTGAAATATCATAAATTGAGCAAGCCCCAGATGGGACAATTAGACTAAGGTTCCATGAACCAGCAACCTTAGAAGATGATGCACATAATAGTGTTCGATCTAGTATACCTAGATCTCTGTCTTCTAATAGATCTTATATATCTCCTGTTGATTATATGGTGCAGACCCCATCAAGAGCTTCTACTTCTCAAATAAGAGATACTGATTCTAATAGAATTAGTAATTTGAAAATTAACCAGGATAATATTGTTACTGGTACCCAGGACCCAGAATTGACTGCGTCAGAAATGGATTTTCCTATCTTTAATGGATCAAGGAAACAAGATTGATTTTAGTCGGGGTTCACCCGCAAGATTACAGATTAATAAAGAATTTAATACTCCCAAATGGGAATCATTTAGAAAATGGTTTTTTGATAATTTTAAACCAGAGGAGACAATGGTTTTCCAAAATGAGTTTTATAAGGATCTTTCCAAGGAAAACCAGATTATATCTTTTGTACCTTGGTTTATGGCAAAATATTTTGCTAATTATCTCTCTGTCTTAGAAAGAGAATATAAATTGTCAAATGTAGAAATCATTCATACAGTATTTCCTCCGCAACCATCTTTTCAAATAGGCAAAGATGATAAAGCTTTGCATTTTTCAGCATTTTCAAAATTACTTGAAAATGAAGGCTTGCCTATATTTACCAGACACATTAATATGGTCATAAGGCAACAAAATTATTCTAATATTTACATGAATATTTTGTGTGAACAAATATTTTCATTACATGAAAAAGTTGATAAACTTTTAGCTAGTCTTCATAAGCCATCTACTTCTGATAAGGAGAAACAGAAGGAAGTTGTTGCTACTCCAAGTATACAGCCTTGGAGGAATTTAAATCAAATTTAATGCAGCATCTTAATATGGAAGCTATGTCCGACACATCAATGGCATCCGTTGGTCATACCACCGACAATGAAAATGAAGAAAAAGAAGACTATAATACACAGGTCTTAGCAGGGGAATCCCAAAGTCCAGATAATACACAAGACTTCGAGAAATTTGCGGCTCAATTCCTTAGCCGATCGGAAGAATCTTCCAGCACCACAAAAGACAAGGGCAAGTCACCAATGAAGTGAATGGTGGGACCCGCCACTAGGCGGCTACTTTTATAAAGTGGGAATCTGCTTTTATAAAGCAACTTTAATTATTGTAATTTGAATTAGTAATAGAATTAGTAATTTGAAAATTAACCAGGATAATATTGTTACTGGTACCCAGGACCCAGAATTGACTGCGTCAGAAATGGATTTTCCTATCTTTAATGGATCAAGGAAACAAGATTGATTTTAGTCGGGGATCACCCGCAAGATTACAGATTAATAAAGAATTTAATACTCCCAAATGGGAATCATTTAGAAAATGGTTTTTTGATAATTTTAAACCAGGGGAGACAATGGTTTTCCAAAATGAGTTTTATAAGGATCTTTCCAAGGCAAACCAGATTATATCTTTTGTACCTTGGTTTATGGCAAAATATTTTGCTAATTATCTCTCTGTCTTAGAAAGAGAATATAAATTGTCAAATGGAGAAATAATTCATACAGTATTTCCTCCGCAACCATCTTTTCAAATAGGCAAAGATGATAAAACTTTGCATTTTTCAGCATTTTCAAAATTACTTGAAAATGAAGGCTTGCCTATATTTACCAGACACATTAATATGGTAATAAGGCAACAAAATTATTCTAATATTTACATGAATATTTTGGGTGAACAAATATTTTCATTACATGAAAAAGTTGATAAACTTTTAGCTAGTGTTCATAAGCCATCTACTTCTGATAAGGAGAAACAGAAGGAAGTTGTTGCTACTCCAAGTATACAGCCTCCTCCTGAAATTCATGATTTTAAATTAAAACCTATATCAGAATTAGAAAAACTTTTAGATGAAAAGTTTAAAAATTTAAAGCTTACTCCTCTAATAGCAGAGGAAGATAAATATTTGTCTGATGTCAATTATAAGGCTCGCATAGCATCAGATATTAATAAAATTGATGAATATTATGCTGTTAAGCCCACCCAGAGGATGTATTATTATCCTCGACCAACTCCTCAAGATGTTTTATTAGAGGAGCATGAACATGTTATTTCCAACAGTTATAGTGGTAAAGAAATATATGAATGGAATATTGATGGTTATACAGAACGTCAAATTTATTGTACTATTCATAGAATGTTAATGTAAAGCACTATCTGCAAAGTTCATAAAAATACTGAAAGAGTTATTGCAGATATGATCATAGCTGATTTCACTGGCCAATTAAAAGGTTGGTGGGACAATTATCTAACTGCTACACAGCGCAATTCAATTTTAGGAGTTGTTAAGCATGAGCCTGGTTGTGAAGCACCAGTAGCAAATTGTTACACCTCGGAAAATTTCCCGTTGGTACGCAAGAAAATTAACTAATGATGGGTGCAAGGAGTGTGAGTGTATAATGTTTCATGGGGAATGTAAGCAAAGGGATGTGGGTGATTAGAAGGAAAAGTTGAGAAATGAAGGAAATGGAAAGTTGGCAAACTGCCCAGTGGGCGTAAAGTCCAAATACAGACCGTAAAGTGAAATACGGTCCGTAAATAGCCAGGTTGTAAAATGGCATACAAAGGCTTCAACTTTCTGTCAGTGGGAAATGGTAAAACACGACCTGGTGGACGGACCGTAAAGTGAAATACGGTCCGTAAACTGCAGTCGTAAATTGCCATGCAAAGGCTTCAACTTTCTGCCAACTGAGGAAGAGGTATAATACGACCTGGTGGACGGACCGTAAAGTGATTTACGACCCGTAAACCACCATGGACGACCACACCATGCATGCAGGCCAAAGTCTCTAGCCTTGCTTAAGCTTAAAGACGACCACATGGGACGGTCCGTAAAGTGATTTACGGCCCGTAAACCACCATGGACGACCACACCATGCATGCAGGCCAAAGTCTCTGGCCTTGCTTAAGCTTAAAGACGACCACATGGGACGGTCCGTAAAGTGAGATACGGACCGTAAACCACCATGGACGACCACTGTTCACTGATGACAGATTTTCCAAGTCATTAAATATGAAGACCAAGACTTGTTTTATTTCATTTCTACAGTGCACCACTTCTCTCTAGAATCATCTCTCTACATTTATTCCATAAGTTTTCAAGGATTACAAGCCACCAACAACATAAATAAGTGAATCAAGTGTAAGCAAGCCATTAAATACCATCCAAGTCAAGAAATGCAAATGGAGAAAAACTAGGGTTTTGCTCAAAGTGAAGTATTATTAACCAAGGCTTGTTCCTACATCATCTAAGGTAAGATTCATGATAATTACATGGTTGTTATCATATTGGAGAGTTGAAACCTTTGGGTTATGGAAGAATATACTAAAAATGGTTAATGGAGGTAAAAATGAAGAATGTGGATAATGTGCATGACTAATGGCTAATGCTATAATGTTAATGAAGGTGGAAACTTGAGCATTGAAGGAGTACGCACAAGTGTAGGATAGTTCGACGACAAGGTATGTGAGGCTAACCCTTCTTTCATAAGGCATGGTTCTTTGGCCAAACTCCTAATCCCTCTATATGAGTATGTTGACTAGAATTGTTTCACATTCCGAGCTCATAAGCTCAGTATCCTTAATATGCACTACGAATGAACTACGCACCTCAAGCGACGAGTAAGACTATGATATAGAGTTAATGAAAATGTTAATGATGTAAAAGGTGCCTACGGGCTATTGTATGTATGTGTGCCTATGAAGGGCTATAATGAACCCCCGAGCTTATGATGCCGGGTAAGGATATATGTATATAAATATGTATAAAGTATATATATTATTACGAAACGCGCGCTCACCTCTGTAGATGGTACGGATAACCCTGATGCCTTGGTAGGGACAGGTAGATGTAACCTTGAGCTTTGGTTGGCCAGGTATGTATGATCTTGAGCCTTGGTTGGCCAAGTATGTATGAAACACCGATCCTATGAGGTTGGGCATGCTATGTAAATGTTATGTATATGAATATAAATATGAATATATATATATATATATATATATATATATATATATATATATATATATATATATATATATATATATATATAATGAATACAAATGTGATAAGACTATGTATAAGGATATGAATAAGAACAGGTATACGAACATGAGCACAAGTATGGTATGAGTATTACTATGAAATACGAACGACGATGTATGCAAGTAAGCGACATGATGACGATGATATTACTGTCTCCCCTCTTATGCTATTTCCATATGATATTTATTATGCTTCAATATTGATGATGATCATGCTTTACATACTCAGTACATTCTTCGTACTGACGTCCTTTTGTTTGTGGACGCTGCGTCATGCCCGCAGGTGCACCAGGAGACAGACGTGACTAGTAGCTGCTTATTCTGAGTTTGCATAGTAGAGCTCCATTTCATTCGGAGCGATAGTTTTTGGGTACTAATCCTTTTGTGTATATAACTATGGGCATAGCGGGGTCCTATCCCGCTCATGACATGTCATACTCTTAGAGGCTCGTAGTCATGCGTATGTGGGTAGAGATGTTTGGCCATGTCGGCCTATGTTTTGTATATCTTTTGTTGGCCTCGTCGGCCTTGTATATTTGACGTGGCATAGATGCCTATGATATGTTAATCAATGACGATCGTCCAATGGGACTAGCTGGTTTAATGGCTAAAATGTATGAAATGATTTATGGTTCACCTAGATGTTATGTTATGCATGATAAGGGGGTGCCCGGGTGGAGTAGTACCGGGTGCTCGTCGCGGCCCCCTAGTCGGGTCGTGACACAAATGCAGTTTATACACTGGTCATTAATATTGTTGAACATTTTTCAGGAAGATGGTCTGATAATAGTGAATCTATTCGTACCATGCTTCAAAACCTTAGATGTAAGACCCTAACCTCATTTAGGTGGTATAAAGATGTTTTTCTTTGCAGGGTCATGGAATTACCAGAGAGTAATGGCTGACTCCCACTGGAAGTCTAAATTTATAGATGGACTTTCCCCTCTTTTTGCAGAAAGGGTCAGAAAAGCCCTTAGGAAAGGGGATAGAAGTATTAATTATGATTCTTATACTTATGGAAATTTAATTGGTACTTGCCTGCAGGAAGGTGTGAGGACCGCTCCCCCCGCAAAGGTATTGTCTACGTATGCACGCAAATCTAGCTCAACGTGCTTCAACGGGACATTCCCCTCACACCATGCTAGCAGCATGCCCCCAGGACGCATCCTGCAGGGATCGAACCCGCGACGCATACCTTTTTGTCTTCCACAGAGGGAAGCGCCTCATACCAATTGAGCTGCCCTCACAGAAGGGTTAGCTTTATGTAATGAAATACCTTTGCGGGGGGAGCGGTCCTCACAGAAGGGTTAGCTTTATGTAATGAAATACAGCTTAACCAGCAAATCAAGCGCCATGGTCTTAATGAAAGACAACAATTAGGAGAATTTTGTGGGCAGTTTGGATTAGATATACCACAGTCTTCAAAAAAGCCTCATAGGCATAAGAAAAAATTTAAAGACTTTCAACAATGGAAAGAAAAACGCTTACAAAAAAGAGCTAGGCGTAAAAAGTCTTTTAAAGAAAAAAAGGATTTTATCAAATCCAAAAATCCTAAAGCCTGTTATAAGTGTGGGAGAGTAGGTCATTTTTATAAAAATTGTAAGGTTAAGGACAAAATTAAAGCCCTTAACATAGATGATGACCTTAGAGAGTCTTTATATAAGATCCTATTAAATTCAGACCCAGAGCCAGAGGATGATTCTGGTAAAGAAGATGAAAGTTCCTCTAATCATTCTTCAGATGAAGAAATTAGGGTATTAGATGGCGAAAATTATACTACAACCAGCTCAGAAAATGAGTGTCAACCATGCCAAATAGGGCAACCATGTGTTAAAAACAAAGATGATGATGAGTTTTATAAACTTGTTTCCCAGTTTACTGAAAATAGTATTCATGTTTTAGATGGTAATAACCTAGTTGATCTCCTTAAATATATTAAGGATCCAAATATTAGGTTCCAAATTATAGACCAGATAGGTTCAAAACAGCAGTCCCAAGAAGAACCAACTGCTGTAGAAATTAGAGAACCTACGGGACCTTATACCATGGCTGGAGTAAAAAAACTCCAAGAACGCCGGAATATTATAAGCACACCGGCAACTACTCAAGACTTAGAAAGAGAAGTTCATAACCTTAAAGAGGAAATTTCCACCCTTAGGAGACACCAAACCACCCTTGATTATCGGGTCTCTCAACTAGAAGGGAAAGGAAAACAAATTATAGAAACACCAGTTTATAATACGGTGGAAGATTTACCAGTTGATAACACTGTAGAAACAGTCACTACGGAAGAAGGGGAAAGTAGTAATCCCAGTTCTAATTTCTTAATAAAATTAGAAGCTGTCACTTCTTTCAAGTTTTTTATAAAAGTTACTCTTTTAATAGATTATAATTTCAAAAAAGAATTTACTGCTCTAGTTGATAGGGGGGCAGATTTAAGCTGCATTCAAGAAGGATTAATTCCTTCAAAATATTTTCAAAAAACTACTCATAGTCTACGGTCTGCTAGTGGCCAAAAGATGGGTATTACTTATAAATTACCCAAAGCTTATATTTGCCAAGATAAATTTGTATTCCTGAAAGCTTTGTATTGGTAAAAGATATTTCAAACCAAATGATTTTAGGAACTCCATTCATCCATAAATTATTTCCTATTCAATGGATGGATGATAAAGGTTTTATAGGAACCTATGAAGAAAAACCAGTCAAATTTCAGTTTATAACTGAACCTTTTTCAATGATTTTAAATGAAATCAAAAATAAGTTGATAAATAAACATCAACAAATTAATTTTCCAAACGCCCTAAAACGCCATCCTCGGATAAAAACGGGCCAACAACAGGACCACCGCCTGGTCTGAACAGTCCGCCTGCGTCAGTCTCTACCTAACCTTGAACATCATGTTTTGGCGTTGATCATGATGCATTAAAGCATGATTACCATGATCTTAGTAGTCTAATAAAATAAACAAAAGAAAAATAAAAATTTTACCTTAAGGATGTAAGTTGTGCTCAGCAGAAGAAGATGTATACAAATAAACTTTTATTTATTTGACAAGGGTTTTTACAAGAGGGAGAACGGGAGAGAGCTTATGCTTGGAGGTTCCAAGGCCTGCCCATCATGGATGCAAAACAACAAAAAGTAAATGGCCGACAACATAATGGACCAAATAAAAGAAAAACGGAAAGTAAAGGAAAAAGTGGCCGAAAGTGGCCAAAGTGCAAAAACATAATTATTACAATAATTAAAGTTGTTTTATAAAAGCAGATTCCCACTTTATAAAAGTAGCCGCCTAGTGGCGGGTCCCACCATTCACTTCATTGGTGACTTGCCCTTATCTTTTGTGGTGCTGGAAGATTCTTCCGATCGGCTAAGGAATTGAGACGCAAATTTCTCGAAGTCTTGTGTATTATCTGGACTTTGGGATTCCCCTGCTAAGACCTGTGTATTATAGTCTTCTTCTTCTTCTTCATTTTCATTGTCGGTGGTATGACCAACGGATGCCATTGATGTGTCTGACATAGCTTCCATATTAAGATGCTGCATTAAATTTGATTTAAATTCCTCCATATAAGTGGCTATAAGCTGTTCTGGGGGAATTACTCCTTTCTTCATTTGGATTTTTCGAGCAATATGCTCGAAAGGACTGGGAAATTCCTTTTGTATGGAATTAATGGAGTCCTTATAATGTGCAATAGTAGTTTTAATTTGATTTATTAAATCTTGTCCTGGGATAGTACCATCCTTTGATTTTTGAAGTAGTTTTTTCCAGAATTTTGTATAAAAAATCCTGTTTAAGCAAGGCATATTTTGCGGGGTATAACCCACCTCAACTGACCATTTCATAATCCATGGAATGGAAAATTCTATGAAGAAATACATATTAGAAATTTCTTCAAAGAAAGTAATATTATTTTCCAAATCTATTATTTTTGGAGAAACATCAACCCATTCAGTATATAAACTCTTGAAGGGTTCTGGTAAAGTTTTTACAGTTGGACCATAATGGATCCACCATTGATAAAACCAATTTGGAATGCCCTGTTTATAAACATTGGCACATATTTTTATAAACCAAGAATGTTTTTTATTATCATTCTCGTATAAAAAGGCTTTATTAAAGCTCTCCACATAGTCCCAATAATTAAATTTTACTGGAACCTTTTGTTCTGGATGGATATAATCCCTGTCCTTTAAAGGACTGATTCCCCATTCATTTGGAGAAAAGATCTTTTTTATTATGATTTTTGAAAAGTTATAAATTTTCTTAGTATTAGCTGGATAAAAATGCTGAAATTCAGCTGATCCTGTATTAGAAAGGACCATTTCATAATGCATCCGATATTTATAAGTCGGAATAGCGTATGACGCTGTATCAAAATACTTATGCATTATTTTCCAAGGTTCCTCTTTCCTTTGGAGGTCATCATTCTCAAGGAGAATTATTAACTCTCGTTGAGTGTTCTCTTCATATGAATCAGTATCCCCATTATCATCGATGACGAGGGCACTGGAGTATGATGACGGCATATTATCCCCTTTTTTCTGTGCTTCTATAAAAGCAAGATATTCAGCATAAGTGATTTGCCTCAGGGTATTACCAGAAGTTTCTGCAATATTGGCGGCTATTAGCCTTTTGTTGCCCATTTGAGCAAGAACAGTGCCTCTGCCTGTTCCTTTTTGTCCTCTTCCCCTTCCTCTATTAGAGGGAGGCGTTAATGTAAGCCTCATCCTACATATGAAAAATGATAGTTATGAACTTAAATATTCTCGGGTGAGAAAATCAGGGAGACTATTATCTGAACCCTTTTTATAATGAATCTCAAAATCAAAAGGGGCTAATAAAGCTTGCCATCTGGCAAACATTTGTTTAGAAACATCATGTTTGCAGTCTTTATTGAACATGAATTTGGCTGCTTGGCAATCTGTTTTTATTAAAAACTTTTGATTATATAAATCACCTTGGAATTTAAGAACACATTTAACTATAGCAAGAATTTCTTTTGCTATAGTTGCGTAGCTCTTTTGACTATCATTCCATTTGCCAGAATAAAATTGTACTAAATATTCTTGTTTATCAATTGGAGAAAGCTGTTTAAGAATTCCCCCATAGCCAATATCAGAGGCATCGGTTTCAATAATTTTTTGCCAGTTAGAATTGGCTAAAGTAAGACAAGGAAGATTATTAACTTTTTCCTTAATTTTTTGAACTGCTTGCGTATGAGCATCAGTCCAAGGTTTTGGGATCTTTTTTAGTCTATCATATAAAATAGCTGTATCCTTGGCCAAATCTTTATAAAATGGTGAAATATAATTTAGAATTCCAAGAAATCGTTGGAGCTGAGTCTTATCAGTAATAATATCAGGAAATTTAGAAGCAAATTCTATACTTCGATTGATAGGAACAATTTTCCCTTTCTCAATATTATGTCCAAGAAATCTGACTTTTGTTTGAAAAAGTGACATTTTTGGTTTAGATATTACTAACCATTCTGGATAATAATTTTCTTGAATATGTCAAGATGCTTGAAATGCATTTCTATAGTATTTGAAAATACTAAAATATCATCAATATAAACAATCTATATGTCATCCATATTGATATTTATACAAATGGATAACTCTATATGTCATCCATGTTGATATTTATGGAATCTATATGTCATCCATATAGCTGCCGGGAAGCGTAGGCTATAACTCTGCCGTGCTGCATTAATACACATCCTAACCCCACGCCGTAGGCATCACAATAGATAACATACCCGTCTGGTCCCTCTGGAAGAGTCAGAACTGGAGCTGTAGTCAGCTTGTGTTTCAGCAACTGGAAGCTTCGTTCACAAGCATCAGTCCACTGGATATTTATGGATAACTCTATATTGTTAGCGAATCGGTCGTCTGTACCTGCGTGGCATGAAACGCAACCCCCGAAGAAAGGGTGTCAGTACGGAATATGTAAAGCATGGAGTACAGTGAGCAGAATCATAACCGGAACAGAAAATACAGAAATGAGTGTAATGTCCAGAATATCAAATGCATATTTACAAAACATAAATAATGTGTGCAAACAGATGCCATATCCGGCCCCATTAGGGGACTCGGTGAACAGAAGTGGTCGCCACCCCGTCACTGGCGCCATAACACAACATAAATCAAGAGTAGGGAATAGCTCTGTAACATATCACAACTTATCACAAAGTATCAGATGGCCATATAATGTCATATCGTCAAATATCCGAATATATGTACATGGCACAGCATAACTCCAAAACCCATGTACATGTCATACCTGCCTTCACGCCGGGGCACGGCGAACAATGCAGAGGAATAAGCGTGATAACATATCCTGGCCCGGGCTCAGTGAAAGAAACATTGAGGCATCCACGAGTGGAGTAGTGAGAAACTAAATGCAATATAAAACATAATACATTTACGAAGACTCGATAGGATATCTCGAATAACAAATCTTAATAATGAAATCGCACAATAATCATAGTGCGTGTATTTCGGATATCACAATAGGTTACGTAAAGAAAAAAATAATTTTTTTCCCTGGAATCGTTTCCATGTTCCAAAATAGTTTATAAGACTCAATGGAATATTTAAAAACAATTGTCGTTTAGTAGTTAGAAGAATAGTTAAAACGTTTCCTTTAATATCGCTCAAAAATAAGACAATAGTACAATAAGAGATGAATCGGGATTAGTGTGCCCACCTCGGGTCAACTGAGGTGGCGTACACAATTTACGTACGTTACACTTCATGACGTCACTTGTGAGAGTTTTAAAGTAGTCGGGTCCTATTTGTGCAAGTTCTAGGTGTTTAGGCAATTCTTCCATTATTCATAAAATATTTAATTCAATTCTACTGAATGAAAAAGGGGCAAATTTAGGCGCGGATTCCTCAGAGTAGAGTCGTCCCCGAGGCTCGTATCCAAACCTATCATACCTAAGACATGCCAAGAGAAGGAAAGGCAAAGCTTTACATACCTTATTCGCTTCTTACGCTTCTCCAAACTCAATTCCCGCTTCCTCCAAAATCTACAATTGGTCACAATTACCAAATATCAATTACAAGCCTTTAGGAATTCAATCTTAACTCATACTTGTCTACAAAAATTTGTGCAGCATCTCTCCCCTATACATACAACATCCCCGAGAATTTAACTCGGCCAAAATGTCAACAACAACAACCACAACAACACCAACAACATCAACAATCGAATTAAAACGCATTCTAGCATGAATAATATTCCTTTCTATATAGTGTGACAACTTCTAATCTAGCTTCGCACTTCCAATCCAATATCAATTTTTTCATATTCATTTACTAATCAGGATCATTCCAATACAATTCGAAAGCATTTCTTATCATTCTACAAAATATTTACAAAATATACAAAAATTCCAACAAAACCATAATTCATCCGAAACCTCTAATCTTCAACATAAATATTCATAACACATTTTCATCTTCCAATTTCATTAACAATAATCATAATTCGCACTTTAACAATTTCATTTTCATCATTACGTAAATCTACCACAAAATCTCAAAACTTCCCATAACAACTTAACAACCAATCTTTCATGTCAATATGGACTAGTGTCCTTCCAAATTCACCAATCAACATAACAATTCACATTTAGAACTCCACTTCCATAATTACATAAAAACTACATTAAAATCACATAAATTCCTATAATCATTCTCAACAATTTTTCATGTCAACTTAAACCATTTTTCCTCCATTTCCATCACAAGGCCTCAACAACACCATTAACACAACAAATAAAATTTGAATCATTCCTACCCATCCATACCATTTTCGTCCATACACATATATACCTATAACACAAAATTTTCATACTCTACATTCCTTTCCACATTCTACAACACACACACATATATATATATATATATATATATATATTTCTTCCAAGACAAAAGAAGTAAAATCTTACCTTTTTCTCCTTAACTTCTTCACTTGTCCAAAGTGTTAAATCGACGAAACAAGCGGCCTATCTTCCGAAACAACTACACCATGTTGTAGAGGGTCCTTGAATTAGTAGGAATACCACTAGAAAATAATTTTTGAAGCAATATTTTAAGGGGCAAAAATTATGGGTCTTGGCCGAATGGCCCTTTTTTTTTTGGGTGTTCTTGCTCTTGTTTTTCTCCTTTCTCAGCTTGTCTTGAAAGTTCTATGGATTATTTGGTAATTAAATTACCCTTTAAATTAATTCATCACATGGATGAATTTACTTGGGCTTGGGCCATGGCCATGTGGCCGGCCACCCCTATGCTCTTGGGCCTCATTTTCTCTTATTATTTTTTGAGCCCAATTGTTTATGGATCTTATTTAAAATTCACGGAACTAATTTCTAAAATTCCAAATTTTTCCCTTAGCCTTCCTCAATATTTTCACATTAATATTTCATGAACAACACACATATATTAATTAAAATCAACATATGACCTTATTTCTTACATGTCAAAATTATTTCGAATTTTCCGAATATGCGGAAATACGGGGTATAACATCCTCCCCCCCCCCCCCCCCCCCCTTTAGAACATTCGTCCTCGAATGTTAAATTAATATAATAGGGTCTTGTAAGCATCTTGGGGAAGGTTCCTTATATGGGCAGCACATATAACTTATTCGTTATAAGTTATATGTATGACATGCGAGTCGCATGTGATGTCAGCGGGATTTTTTTTTTTGCTCTTTCTGTCACCATGTGCGACACTACATGCGATTCGCATGTATGACATGTGAATCGCATGTTATGACACCAGAAAACATTTCTTTGCAGCTTTTACTGGTTTTGGGGGTTGTCCGGGTATCCGATATGCTCAAAATAACTCCAAAAATTCTGAAACTTTGCAGATTAGTCAAAAACCATAAACTAAATTATTCTAAAAAATAAAATTTCAAAAACGATTTAAAACTTTTAAAACGATGGGTTACCTCCCACCAAGCGCTTGATTTAACGTCGCAGCACGACGGTTACCTTTACCACTTTTCCTTCCATTTGGAAGATATGAATTTGCGCCCTAAATTTGAATCAAGATCATGATGACGCTCATGGGGCGGTGGTAGAAAAATGAGGCCAACTTTCGGGTATCGCATTTTGCACTTCTTGGCCCTTAAGTGAGGCATGCCATTTTGTCTTCTTGGCATAGCAAACTTTAAAATGAAAATGCTTCCTTCTTCATCTCCAAAATTCTCCATTGGCTCGGTTAGTTCAACTTCCATATCATCAACCAAGCACAATGTTGAAAAATGGTTAGAATGTGGTCCAACGCGCTCAAATTCCAAATTTGCATGAGTTTTGACATCCTCACCAAAAAATGAACTAGAGTCTTCAAAAACCATTTCATGAACTTTTCTATGCAACTTTAGTATCATTTCTTCGATCTCGGCATCATTCACTATTTTTGGGTTGGTAGGTTGGCAATTTACCATGAGCTCATGAAAATCAATTTTGACCTCTTCTTCATTGGAAACCAACTCAAAACTACTATCCATGACTATTTGATGTTGAGTATTGCATACCTCAACTTTTGCATTCAATTCGGTATTCAAGTCACGGATAGCAATTTCAAGTTCCTTCAACTCTTGACTTTGCTCAACATGGATTTTTAAAAAAAATTCCATCATCCTTGAAATGCCTTCACGATGATCTCGATAGGCTCCAAGTTGTTGAGCTTGAGTCATAAGCCAATCTTGGCTCACAACTTCCACTTTGTCAAGACTTTCTTCAAGTTGAGGGTCATTCAAAGCTTGTAAAAATCCACCCTTGGAGAAATTCATGTTTTGGCCACTTTCTTGTCTACTTTCAACATCCTCAAGTTGTTGAGCATTATGAATCTGAGCCAATAATTTCATTTGATCCTCCAAGATGTGAATAGCTTTGTCATTGCAATTAATTGCTTGCCTCAAGTCGTCAAGTGGTTGCCTCAAGTTCTTAACCGCTAAGTCCTGTTTTTCAACTTTTTCAAGGATGGTCTCTAACATGAGCATTATCCTCTCATTTTGAGCATTTAAGGCTTCTTCCATTTCCATATCCCTACTATCATCAAAATCAAAACTAGAATTGTCATAGTGGGGGTTCGGGGAAGGGAATGACAAATAATCACAATTATCCCAATGACCATTTTGACCACCACATCTATCACATATACTCCACTCATAGGTTTGGGATTGTGCGCACAATCCGCCCCCGGGAGAATTCAAACAATTTTGCCATGAGTGTGGTCCTCCACAATAAAGACAAGGGTCATCAAAGTATGCATAACTACCATCCGACCAATTTTCATTATATGATGCCATTATTTTTTTTTTTTTAGAACTGGACAGTTTCTGCAAAAATAAAAAACTGGACAGTTTTTCAGAACTGGACAGTTTCTGCAGAAGCAAAAACTGGACAGTTTTGCAATTCTGCAAAACTGGTCAATTTTTTTTTCCAGATACAATAAAGCAATGAAAGTTTGAACCAAAGCAAGTTAGCTTAAATCCCAAACTAACTCAAATACGCCAAATTGTTCCCCGGCAACGGCGCCATTTTTGATAACGTCCAAATACACTCCTCAAAGAGAAAGTGTACACGGTCGTATGCAATGTATTTACCCAACTATGAGTCGGGGTCGATCCCACAGGGAACAATATGCTGGGCGATTAAGAAAGTAAGGAACTTTCACCAACTACGCTAAAGCCAAACGATGGATAATATTTTGGGTTTTTGAGAGAATTATAACTAATGCGGAAATATAAACTAACCTAGAAAGCAAGTAAAATGATCAATGGCCACAAGCATGGATAATAGGAGATTACACTCAAGTAACGATCCAACGTATTTTACGATTTTACAACTAAGAGCGGGTTTGTGTCAATAGATAATGATATCTAAAATCTCATTGAAAGTCTTCCAACCAAATCAATGAATTTCACTCTAAGCTTTTCCAAGCCTTAGAGTGTGATATTAGGCACAATCAATTTAACCTCAAGTAACTATCCTCTTCCGAGCTCAAGTTATTAGATGAGTTTAATGACCTAAATTCTTGTTAATTAATCTTTCCCAACCTAGATTTCCTTTTCCAAGCTCAATCTAAGTAAATGGGTGAGTCCTAGGGTTATCTAATCCCTTTGGAAACATTCAAGAACGAGATTAATTAAATCAACAAAGACCCACTTCAATAGCAATAAGAATCATTCAATACATAAGCAAAACAAGAGTTTCATTCAACACTTTAATCATAGAATATTTCCATAAACAAGATTCAAGTGAAGAAAATAAATACTACACACTTAGATATACAATACAAAACAAGGAATTGAAGAAAGGATTAAGAAATATCTCATTGAAGTGCTTCCAATCTTCTCCTCCAATGGTGTAGGTGAAACCCTAGCCTCCAAAACTTGCAAAATGGCAAAAGATGATAATGTTTTGCCCTAGCCTCTCTTTTGTAGCTCCCCCCAATTTTTTCAAGTCCAAAAAATGTCAAAATCTTCCCCCATATTTCTGTTTTTGCAATTCTGCCCGTTTTTGCAAAACTGTCCACTTTTGACAGTTTTGCAAATCTGTCCTGTTTTTGCAAAACTGTCCAGTTTTGACAGTTTTGCAAAATGGTCCAGTTTGGCCTCTTTTTGACTTTCTTTTCACTTGGTTTCTTCCGATCACTCATTTCAGCTACTTGGCTTGTTTTGCTCTATTTTGGTCCGTTTTGCTCCGTTTTGCTCTGTTATGCTCTCCGGTCATCTTTTCCTACAAAACAACATAAAAACACAAAAGTAACAACAAAAGTGCTTAAGGAGTCACAAAAGCTTAAGGAATTAGCGTCGAATATCGCGTAATTTCACGACTCATCAAGTCTCACTATTTCTTTAATATATAGCCTGGCATAATCCTCAACTGAATAAGTAGTTCTGACCGGGAGAAAATTGGCTGATTTTGTCAGCCTATCAATAATAACCCATATGGAGTCATACTTCCGTGGAGTGCGAGGTAAACCTGTAATGAAGTCCATATTAATTATCTCCCATTTCCACGTCGGAATTTCCATCTCTTGTAACAGTCCACCCGACTTTTGATGTTCAATCTTAACCTGCTGACAATTCGGGCACTGGGCAACGAACTCTGCGATGTCCCGTTTCATGCTATCCCACCAGTACAGGCATCTGAGGTCATGGTACATCTTTGTCGATCCCGAATGAACAGAATAACAAGCATAGTGTGCTTCGCTCATAACTTGTTGTCGTAGCCCTGCAACATCAGGTACACACAACCTACCTCTGTATAATAATGTTCCGTCCGGTGTAAACTCGAACGGAGTATTCTCCTTTTCACGGGCAGTGTCTCTGTACTGAGCTAGAACAAGGTCTTCATATTGGTGTCGCTTTATATCTTCTCTAATAGATGATTCAGAAACCCCTCGGACAGAAATCCTCATACCTCCAGAATCGGCTAGATGAACTCTAAGATTCGCCAGCTGGTGAATATCACGTACTATCTCTTTCCTGTCTAGTTGCAAATCTGCCAAGCTACCCATAGACTTCTGGCTGAGTGCATTTGCTACAACATTGGCTTTGCCCGAATGATACAGAATATCAACATCATAGTCTTTCAGCAGCTCCAACCACCTTCTCTGCCGCAAATTCAGCTCCTTCTGCTTAAAGATATACTGGAGGCTCTTATGATTTGTATAAATATCAACATGGATGACATATAGATAGTGTCTCCATACCGGGAAGCGTAGGCTATAACTCTGCCGTGCTGCATTAATACACATCCTAACCCCACGCCGTAGGCATCACAATAGATAACATACCCGTCTGGTCCCTCTGGAAGAGTCAGAACTGGAGCTGTAGTCAGCTTCTATTTCAGCAACTGGAAGCTTCGTTCACAAGCATCAGTCCACTGGAACTTAGCTCCCTTCTGAGTTAGCCTTGTTAATGGCGCTGAAATCGAAGCAAACTTTTCCACAAATCTTCTATAATAGCCTGCTAATTCCAGAAAACTACGTACCTCAGTGGGCGTCGTAGGTCTAGGCCAATTCTTTACGGCCTCAATTTTCTGTGTGTCCACCCGAATACCATCAGCTACAATAATATGTCCCAAGAATGCCACTGAAGTCAGCCAGAATTCACACTTGGAGAATTTTGTATATAGCTTCTGATGCCGAATTACCCTAAGTACCGCTCTCAGATGATCGACGTGTTCCTCCTCTGACCGTGAGTAAACCATAATATCGTCAATAAATACAATCACGAACATATCCAAGAACGGCCTGAATACCTGATTCATCAGATCCATGAATACCGCTGGAGCATTAGTTAGTCCAAAAGATATCACTCTGAATTCATAATGCCCGTATCGAGTCCGGAATGCTGTCTTTGGAATATCAGCCTCTCTTACCCGTACCTGGTGGTAGCATGACCGCAGATCTATCTTCGAAAAACACTTAGCGCCCTGCAGCTGATCAAACAAATCATCAATCCTGGGGAGGGGGTATTTATTCTTTATGGTTACCTTATTTAGCTGTCGGTAATCAATATATATACATAGTGACCCGTCTTTCTTTCTTACAAATAATACCGGGGCTCCCCAAGGCGAGGTGCTGGGTCGGATGAAGCCTTTTCCTAATAAGTCCTTCAGCTACTCTTTCAATTATTTTAATTCTGCAGGTGCCATTCTGTACGGGGGAATAGATATAGGCTGAGTATCTGGCAGCACATCAATAGTAAACTCTATCTCTCGCTTCGAAGGAAGACCTGGAAGCTCATCAGGGAATACATCCGAAAATTCATTAACCACCGGGACTGACTGAAGAGTCGGTGCTTCTGCTTTCAAGTCTTGTATCCGAACCAGATGATAAATATACCCTTTTCTGATCATCTTTCTCGCCTTAAGGTATGAAATAAACTTACCTTTCGGCGATACTGCATTACCTGCCCACTCTATAACTGGTTCCCCAGGAAATTGAAAGCGAACCATCTTTTTCTGGCAATCAACATTAGCATAACAGGAAGCTAGCCAATCTATGCCCATAATAACATCAAATTCAATCATATCTAACTCCACCAGATCTGCCTTAGTATCTCGGCTACATATAATTACAGAACAATCTTTATATACCTGTCTCGCTATAATAAAGTCCCCAACCGGTGTAGCTACTTCAAATGGCTCTATAGGTTCGGTGCGTTATACCAATTTTACTAGAGACGAGAGGAGAAATATATGACAAAGTAGAACCTGGATCAATCAATGCATATACAGACCGAGAGAAGACCAATAATGTACCTGTAACAACATTTGGCGACGCCTCCTGATCCTGGCGGATGGCCAAAGCATATATGCGGTTCGAAGGACCGCTAGAACTGGAAACTCCACCACGGCCTCTGCCGCGACCTGCTGGTGCTAATGTACCCTGCCCCGTGGGGCGCATAGCTACAGATGAAGATGAAGAACCAGCATCTGACCCAGTAGGCTGAGCCGTACCCCCTGGGCCACTCCTCTGCGGACACTCTCTCATAGTATGGCCTTGACGGCCACAAGAAAAACAGGCACCTGTGGCACGATATCACTCTCCAGGGTGGTGCTTCCCGCAATAAGAACACTGAGTCCTGGGTGGCCTCGTCTGACCGGAACTCCTGTCTACCCGCGAACCTGAAGCCCTGGAGCTCTGGCCTGCTCCTGAATACCCTGGGCTATCAAATCTCCTTCCTGAGAACTGTGGAGGTGTGCTCTGTGCCGGCTGGGAAGAATGTCTGCTAGACTGCTGCTGCTGCTGAGGCTGCCTACTCCGAAACTCCCTAGAATACCCACCTGATCTGGCCCTCTTGGGCTGCCTCCGGTCCTAACCCCTGTCGGGATGATGCCCCTTATGCCGGTCCTCCATACCCTGGGCGTGCGCCTGTATACGGGCAATATTCATTTCGGGCTGAGCGGCTATCACCAGACAACTATCGACCAAATAACGGTCCAACCCCATAATATATCGGTGCATCCTGTCAGTAATAGTAGCTACCATAGCAGGTGCATATCTGGCCAATGAGTCAAACTCTAGACTATATCTGGGACGCTGCAGCCTCTCGGTCTCAGTAGTAAAAATCTGTCGGCCCTAGCCCGCCGTAGCTCCAGGGGCAAAAAGTGGCCAAGAAAAGCCTTAGTAAACTCGTCTCATACCGCTGGGGGAGCGTCGTCGCCTCTGGATAACTCCCAGGACTCATACCAATTAGCAGCTACATCGTGCAACCGATATAAAGCCAACTCAACAGACTCGGTCGCAGAAGCCTTAATCAACCGTAACGTACGTTGCATCTCTCTGACGAACTACTGGGGATCCTCCTCCGGCTTTGTCCCGAAGAACTCTGGAGGATTACAAGTCAGGAACTCACGAGCCCTCGAACTATAACGTCTGTTTGCACGATCACCCCCAAGTCCGTGCCTATGAACCTGCCCTGCTACCAGTCTGGTCAACAACTAGACCGCATCTCTCATGGGCCGATCCTCCGCCCCTGGCTGTGGAGCTGGAGGCTCAGGTACTGGAACCCCGGGAGCTGGC
Organism: Lycium barbarum; assembly: GCF_019175385.1. NCBI lineage: Eukaryota > Viridiplantae > Streptophyta > Magnoliopsida > Solanales > Solanaceae > Lycium > Lycium barbarum. Next base: position 115,995,074 of record NC_083345.1, on the reverse strand, counting down.
GGTGGAGCCGCCCCCTGATCTGCAGTTGTTGCTGCTCCAATCCCCTCTGGTGGTGGCGGTGTAGAGGAGCCCTCTAACTGGGGCATAATCTCGAGAATAATCTGTGCACGGGCCCTGGTAACCCTCTAGGCCTGGCTAGTCTCTCTCGTTGCCGCTGACTTGGCCTTCTGGGCCACTGTCGCCTTTTTCGGAGGCATGACTGCAATATAACAATTCGTTAGGGAGGAGTCATCCTGATAACACAGCTCTATCGAACGATCTAAGATAAGAAAGAAGGGTAGCATCCTAAATGTCCTGTAGCCTCCTGTTTATTGATGTGGTGCACAACACACCGATAAGCAGGACTCTACCAGACACGGTCTGTAGACACTCCGAGGACGAACCGCTCTGATACCACTTTTGTCACGACCCAAACCGGTAGGTCGCGACTAGTGTCCGTGCTGGACACCCGTACGTACCCAATAGCCCAAACCAGCATATAAGCAGAATATATAGATATAAGAGTCGAATGGCGTTACTAACTATCACAGATAAACAGATATAGCGTGTGGAAGCCGATAAGGCTATCACTGAACATATCAGCCCAAAACATATACACAACCCGCATGTATGTCTACAGACCTCTACGAATATTAACAGAATCATAAGACGGGACAGGCCCCGTCATACCCCTGAATAACATATATATGTACAATAGAAAAAGATTGTACCAAAATATAGGCTCTGGACAAAAGAGCACTCCAGTACAGCAGAGTAAAATCCTAATCGGTCAGATCAGCAAATCGGTCGTCTGTACCTGCGTGGCATGAAACGCAGCCCCCAAAGATAGGGGGTCAGTACGGAATATGTACTGAATATGTAAAGCATGGAGTATAGTGAGCAGAATCATAACCGGAACAGAAAATACAGATATGAGTGTAATGTCCAGAATATCAAATACATATTTACAAAACATAAATAATGTGTGCAAACAGATGCCATATCCGGCCCCATTAGGGGACTCGGTGAACAGAAGTGGTCGCCACCCCGTCACTGGCGCCATAACACAGCATAAATCAAGAGTAGGGAATAGCTCTGTAACATATCATAACTTATCACAAAGTATCAGATGGCCATATCATGTCATATCGTCAAATATCTGAATATATGTACATGGCACAGCATAACTCCAAAACCCATGTACATGTCATACCTGCCCCTTCACGCCGGGGCACGGCGAACAATGCAGAGGAATAAGCGTGATAACATATCCTGGCCCGAGCTCAGTGAAGGAAACATTGAGGCATCCACGAGTGGAGTAGTGACAAACTAAATGCAATATAAAACATAATACATTTACGAAGACTCGATAGGATATCTCGAATAACAAATCTTAATAATGAAATCGCACGATAATCATAGTGCGTGTATTTCGGATATCACAATAGGTTACGTAAAGAAAAAAAAATTCCTAGAATCGTTTCCATGTTCCAAAATAGTTTATAAGACTCAATGGAATATTTAAAAACAATTGTCGTTTAGTAGTTAGAAGAATAGTTAAAACGTTTCCTTTAATATCACTCAAAAATAAGACAATAGTACAATAGGAGATGAATCGGGATTAGTGTGCCCACCTTGGGTCGACTGAGGTGGCGTACACAATTTACGTACGTTACACTTCATGACGTCACTTGTGAAAGTTTTAAAGTAGTCAGGTCCTATTTGTGCAAGTTCTAGGTGTTTAGGCAATTCTTCCATTATTCATAAAATATTTAATTCAATTCTACTGAATGAAAAAGGGGCAAATTTAGGCGCGGATTCCTCAGAGTAGAGTCGTCCCCGAGGCTCGTATCCAAACCTATCACACCTAAGACATGCCAAGAGAAGGAAAGGCAAAGCTTTACATACCTTATTCGCTCCTTACGCTTCTCCAAACTCAATTCCCGTTTCCTCCAAAATCTACAATTGGTCACAATTACCAAATATCAATTACAAGCCTTTAGGAATTCAATCTTAACTCATACTTGTCTACAAAAATTTGGGCAGCATCTCCCCTATACATACAGCATTCCCGAGAATGTAACTCGGCCAAAATGTCAACAACAACAACCACAACAACACCAACAACATCAACAATCGAATTAAAACGCATTCTAGCATGAATAGTATTCCTTTCTATATAGTGCGACAACTTCTAATCTAGCTTCGCACTTCCAATCCAATATCAATGTTTTCATATTCATTTACTAATCAGGATCATTCCAATACAATTCGGAAGTATTTCTTATCATTCTACAAAATATTTACAAAATATACAAAAATTTCAACAAAACCATAATTCAGCCGAAACCTCTAATCTTCAACATAAATATTCATAACACATTTTCATCTTCCAATTTCATTAACAATAATCATAATTCGCACTTTAACAATTTCATTTTCATCATTACGTAAATCTACCATAAAATCACAAAACTTCCCATAACAACTTAACAACCAATCTTTCATGTCAATATGGACTAGTATCCTTCCAAATTCACCAATCAACATAACAATTCACATTTAGAACTCCACTTCCATAATTACATAAAAACTACATTAAAATCACTTAAATTCCTATAATCATTCTCAACAATTTTTCATGCCAACTTAAACCATTTTTCCTCCATTTCCATCACAAGGTCTCAACAACACCATTAACACAACAAATAAAATTTTAATCATTCCTACCCATCCATACCCTTTTCGGCCATACACATACATACCTATAACATAAAATTTTCATACTCTACATTCCTTTCCACATTCTACAACATATATATATATATATATATATATATATATATATATATATATATATATATATATTTCTTCCAAGACAAAAGAAGTAAAATCTTACCCTTTTCTCCTTAACTTCTTCACTTGTCCAAAGTGTTAAATCGACGAAACAAGCGGTCTATCTTCCGAAACAACTACACCACGTTGTAGAGGGTCCTTGAATTAGTAGGAATACCACAAGAAAATAATTTTTGAAGCAAGATTTTAAGGGGCAAAAACTATGGGTCTTGGCCGAATGGCCCTTTTTTTTGGGTGTTCTTGCTCTTGTTTTTCTCCTTTCTCAACTTGTCTTGAAAGTTCTATGGATTATTTGGTAATTAAATGGCCCTTTAAATTAATTCATCACATGGATGAATTTACTTGGGCTTGGGCCATGTCCATGTGGCCGGCCACCCCTAATCTCTTGGGCCTCATTTTCTCTTATTATTTTTTTAGCCCAATTGGTTGTGGATCTTATTTAAAATTCACGGAATTAATTTCCAAAATTTCAAATTTTTCCTTTATCCTTCCTCAATATTTCCACATTAATATATCATGAAAAACACATATATATTAATTAAAATCAACATATGACCTTATTTCTTACAAGTAAAAATTATTTCGAATTTTTCGAATATGCGAAAATACGGGGTATAACAAGAACTTCCATCCACATGTGGGAATCTCTACGTTCTTCCCGATGATCCGTTTCTTAAAATCTTTGAAGTTCAAATCCTAGGTCATTAAACCCAACATATTGGTAGCTCGTATTTATGTACATGAAATTTGGTATCTATACTCATCATTGTACTCCTAATCTTCCATTACGGATATTAGAAATCCTAACTTAATCCATAAATCATGAATTCTTCCTCATGTGTTCTCATTATCTTTATATGAAACTTTATGATTTCATCCAGCAAGTTACAAGCATGTTTTCAAGTCAAGTATATATATATGATTACGAACTATTGTTATTACTCATGAACCAAAAACATATTTTGCAAGACTATGACAAGTTATCTTATGAAACTATACAAGAAAGTTATGATTCATGAACACTATGTACAAGTAAGTTATGATTCATGATATACCATGGGCAGCAAGTGCCACTATTTTACATGTTCATATTTTGGGAGTTGCATTAATTACCGAGGAGGGCTACAGATAGCCTGAAACTACGTAGCCACCATAGGATGAGGATCGCTCCACCTATGTCCCGGACGATCTCTCATAATGACTGGATCCTTTCATATTTTATCAAATCTCATGTTCCCTAGCAAGGACTGAGTGTTCTGCTGGCGGGACGCAAGCACCAGACCATAGATCGGTTATAAGTTAATTCTCTCCCTACTTTATGTCAAGGTTTCCAGTTTCAGTTCTTATCATGTTATTCCATGTCCCATGTTATTTCTTTCGGTTGTTTTACATACCAGTACATTCAATGTGCTGACGTCCCCTTTTTATTCCCGGGGGCCTACATTTCACGATGCAGGTACGAACTTACTGGACGACGCCTCCGCTCATTAGGATCTGCACGTACCATCTTATTGGTGAGCCCCATCTCATTCGGGGTTTAATTAACTTTTGTTTATGATTAGTTATGCATCTAAGGTATGATGGGGGTCTTGTCCCAGCAAGTTCGTTTTATGTTCAGACTCATGCTAGAGGTTTCATAGACTAGACAAGTCAGTTATGTCATGTCAGAGATTCGTATAGCCATTTTGGCTCATTCATGTTATTTCCGCACTCATGTTTAAACAAGTATTTTATTAAGTATTATGACTTACTACGTTTTATAAAGGTTCATCAAGCATTCATGTTATATTCCGCTTATGTTTTGTATCATGATGATTCAGCAAGCCATGTGGTTCGCTCGGTCACATGCAGTCAGGCACCGAGTGTCATGTTACGTCCAGGCCATGGTTCAGGGCGTGACAATCTCGATCAACCCACAATGTTGTGGAACTGCTTTATAGCAAAGAGTAAGCAGAGCATCATAGTAGCATTTTTGTCATAATGATTCAGCCTGTCATGCAAAAATAAGCAATCCAACAGAAATTTGCAAAGATTTCACATACAAACTTCAGTGGACTATATAAATGGACAGTAACAAAACAAAATAGAGTATCCTACATAATATAAGTACAAATAATTATTTAAATTAGTTCGTCCTCCTTTAATTAACAAAGTACCTTCATGGCACTCAGCTCCTCTGACACTGATCTTTCCTTTTCCTCCCATTGGATCATACTGATCTTTTTTACTTTCAGCAAAGAAACACATGCTTTTCCAGGAGACCTATATATTTTAAAATAAACTTCATCAGGATTGTCTGTGAGACACCATAAGGTGAAAACATACTTGTATCTATAATCTCCATAAAGACGAACTATGAGATGATGCATGAGGACACCTGATGTAGGCCTTAATGCACTTCACAACATCCATCTGCATAGGCATTGCTAGAGCACATCTATTCAGTATTATTTCTGGTACTCATATTTCAAGCTTATTACTAAATTTGTGCATTGTTTTGTTGCCAAGCTTGGCAGAAGCACTATCCATAGTCTAATTATAATTTGTCTCACATTATAACAAACAGGAGAGCTGCTATATGAGATGCCTTTTACCAATTGTCTAGTCTTGAGTTCTTACCCTTTTATTAAAACATGCTAGTAGTCTAATGTATAAATCTGTCATATGCAGTGGTAAATTTCTAAAGTATAATCTGAAACTCTGAAATTTTGTAGGCTTGGAAGCAGATTACTTCAAACTTTAACTTTTATAGTATAAAAATCCCTTCAATGATAAAGTTCCATCTTTTTACCACTTCAGTATCTTCCCAACAAATTAAAAGTCAGTGATTGCAAGTTAAGCTCATACGACAAGTCCAGAATTAGAGTGACATTAGTGACAGGCAAGCTGGTGATAGAGAATCCAACCCTTCAGACTTTTCATGTTGAAGATATTTTTACGAATCACGACATGAGTTAATGGGAGTGTTCCCTAAAATGTGGAAGTAGGTTTTCAGCTTTCAGTGAAGTTGGCAACTTTTCCGAGTTAGAGCAGCAAATAGATCATAAGGAGCCTAAAAAAAAAAAAAGAGTAAGCGGTGAACTTCCAAAAATACAACTAATTAGGGGTACATAACACTTGACATTTATGGATACAATCAGTATCAAGGTAAATAATTGAAAAAATTCTATCTTGTTTCTGTTTCTGGGCTTCCTAATGTATCATGCCGACAACTGGTGAGAGAACATGGTTGTCCAAAGTGGACGCTTACATTCTCTTTTGCCTACCTTTCCCCCTTCCACTTACCAATTTAAGACTAACTTTCTTTCTCAGTCACAGGACTTATGAGATGTTGTACGTATGCCTACACAGCTCGATTAAGTGCATATAATTTTTTCTGTGATTATAAGACATATTATAAGAAAATGTTGAAGGCATTATTTGGAATATGCACCAAACAGGTAAAGGCTTCTATAAATTTCACTTTTTAAACTCTGAGTCTTAATTGGGACCTGCTAAGGTATACGGTTCATCAACAATAAGAAATCTAATCACATATTACATATATCTACAATAAACAGAAATTTTATAATGAAAGTAACAGTAGTAAATATTAACATATACCTGGAAAATTGGCCTGATCATTAAGTAGAACAAGCCGCCTGGGAAAGGAGGAGCCTTTGTTGACCAGCACCTCATTCTAATATATAGTTGAATATCTGAGATTGATGTCTTAGTAATAATAAAGCAACATTTCCAAACTAACAATTATAATTAGGCAAACAACAAGCTGCAAAAGAATTCCCAGGATTACCTCTCTGGGTAATAACTAACAAAGTGCAAATAAACTGAATCAAACAAACTATTTAGGAAAAAATTAGTCTCTTGTAAGAAGTTGATATGAGATGTTGGCCTATAGTCGAAGATAGCTGAGTCACCCCTATAACCAGTGTGAAATAAAACCTGGAATAAAAATTAGTCCAAGAACTCAAGTATTAGAATCAAATTACCCATAGTTGAACATATCCAAAAATCAGTTCAAAAAGTGAAGACACAAGAAATTGATGGGAGATGAAAACAAAAAAGTTATATTTTTTTCATAGCAGGAAATGAAAAATTGGCATGGCAAATCAGAATGAAGGTAAATAATAAGATTATTCTAGCTCTATTGTGTTTCTAGGCTTTCTAATATATCTTGCTACATGGTTTTCCAAGATGGACGCTTTACATTTTTTTCCCCTTTCGGTCAGCTTTCTCACGGCATCAAATGGCTTTCCAAAAAAAATAATATTTGGGAAGCACTACTTGAAAAGATGAACGCCAGAAAGAGAGATTTGAGAAAAAATTGAAATCGGAAGGACAAAACTCAAAAGCATAAGCGAGAAGAACAGGGCTTTGGCTGTACACGTGTTATCCAAAGTTCCAATACACATATCCTTAAGGAATGACACGAGATTACCAAATTTCCCATAAAAAGGTGATAATTCACAGAATTGTCATTCGTCGTACCTAAGCCTTCACTTATTAATAGTTATACTAGATGGCCCGAGCCCGTGCTATGTTGTTATATAAAAGTGGTCTAACTTCTGCAAGGTACTTCCTTATTCGTTTAGTAGGAGTTTAACCAAAAAAAAGGAACCAGTACCATTAAGTTAAATATTACTCATAATATAATATGCTTCATATTGTGCGGAACAAAGTTATATTATTACATTGACAAGCTTGCTAGAAAGAGAAAAACTGTGAAATTCTTGATGTTCTTGGTGTAAGCGGGTACAATCTGGATTCAACCAGTTGTTATCGGTTGTGGAAATTGCATTTGGGTATTAACTGGAAAAGAGAAGAGAAATGATACAAAGTTAGATAAGAATTGCTACGGGTTACAACTAATACAATCAAGTTGTAATGCAATGTTTAAGGTATACCATCAATCTTTGAGAGAGTTGGAATAAAAGTTTAAAATCATGCAGCAGTATGAGGATTGACGATCATTGTGTATATTTTGAAAAATCAGTTGAAAAGTATGAGAGTTTTGCAAACTCTACAGGCCATAATCCTGATGAGCATATAAGTTATCAAAAACAAAAACTCTTACAAACATATATGGAGAATGGAGATAACATCTCTACTTCAGCCTTCTTGCAGTAAGCATAGATATCGTCAATATATTCTACGTGATATTTTTTTTATCAGAACTATCTAAGTCAACAAATCAACAATTGACAAATGTTCAACATCTTCCATCTTTTACCACTAAGAAGATATGGCATCCTAAACTTCCCTTTAAAGTTTCCTTCTTTATGCTAAGGGCTCTTAATAATAGACTCCCTACTGAACATATTGTTTCATCAAAAAAATATAATAGACTCCCTACTGATGGTAAGATCCAAAAATCTGGGGTTCAAGGCCCTTCAAGGGAAAATGAAGCAGTTGTGGCAATTTTTTTTGTAACGGGGCTGGAATTCTTTGCGATAGGAATTGATGAAAAGAAATCACTACTGCAATAAACCTACTGCATCTCACATTTTTAATCAGCCAAATAAGTAAAAGAGCACAATAGCTGGGATGAATAATAAATATTCAGATGACAGTTGAAAAATAATAGGTAGAAAACTAATGAAGATACCACAGATTGTGAGGGCATTAAATTCAATACATTGTAGAAAGTCAAATATACCTTGGATAGAAAAGCATCATAAGCAAGCAAATAATTGCTGTCAGTATGATCCTTTGGTATAACTCTGCCATCCACCTAGAAAACATGCCACTTCGACCAATCTATTGAATCAATAATGGGGCAAAGAGAAGGAGACCACGCCATTGCTGCAAAAGAACCTGTTGCAAGTGATAGAGAATCCTCAAATCACATACAATCCAAGGTTTGCCAAGCCAAATAATGGAATGTACTAATTTAGGAAGTGTCTACCGCTACAAGTTTATACATGCATGATTGAGAAAAAGGAGATTCCTGCTTCTCTGTAGCAAAGAAACTGAAAGATCAATGCTGAAACTTACAAAGCATGTCGACTGGCATATGAAATGTACAACCAGCTAATAAGATTTCTTCAAATGTAGTCATACCGAAAATGATTTTTGCAAAAAGATAGCAGAGGGTTCAGTAAAGATAGCTCTATTCTCATGATATACATGTCATGCTTTTAAAGTACACTTTCTAATACCAACTATAATATGGGTAAAAGAAAGAGAAAATCATTTGTTTAAAGTGGAGACTTACATTGGAATTTCATGCACTGCACAAGCATACAACATAAAACTTACTATCTACTCTACAGCTCTTCCTCGGACATTAATGTATCATCAATGAACTAAACTGTACGTTTCAAAATCAGTCAATTCTTGAAACAGAGAGCAGCAAAGAGTAATCCCTTGGTTCCCAAATATGCAACATTTTTTAGCCCAAGCATATGCTCTCATTCGGAACATATAACTTGCTGTAATATTTTACTTCGCAAGAATCTTCAATCTGATTACATCATAAATTCATAATAGATGGCGAAAGAGATGATAGTGAATATTTTCCCCTCTCTACATGGTCGCCTTTTTCCTTGCTTATCCTATTTACACTAAAATAGAAACTCTATACACAGAAGACAGCACTAAGATGGTGTTGTAAATTTTGCAACCAAACCAGAAGTATAGCGCCTTCAAAATATGTAAGAACAATTTGCACTGTGTATCTTTGCACTTTTGTTTTACTTTTTAAATTTTCTGAAAGAGCTATTTAGGAGGATTTATACCTAAAATGAGACAAAAGTGTGAACGAACAAACAATAAATGAAAGGAAAGTAGAAGAAAGAGGAAAAAGTAGAAACTGACATAATATAAAGATTCAAGAAACAAACAATACAAATTCATTTATATTCAAATTTAAAAAAACATGACTGAAAATCAACCATATAATGCCATTTCGAAAGAATAAAACAATGAAATTATATCCACAAACAGACATTAGCAAATATGGTATACTAATCTTCTAGTAAACGTTGTTTCACCTGGTGCTTCACAAAATGTTTGATTCATAGTGATTTCCCGACCTACAATGGCATAAATCATACAAAAGTATCAGTTTATGAGATCTAACCAGTAAATGGCGTTTATTTAAAGTTATAGGAGCATTTAATTAAAATACAATGGTAAACTTGTTACCTACACTACAACAGCATAGCAATTTCCAAGGCTAATAGATTTTTGCGATAAGAAGCATCTTCTGTTCCAACATGCGAACAACACTATCGAATACAACACAAAATTACAGCACACATTTTAGCTTCCATGTTTATTCTGAAGAAATAGTTAACACATACAGCGGCAAAACAGGATGGAAAAAGATGCATCGTTGGAAAACAGAGGAATTATGTGCTTAGCCGATTTACTTTAACTCCAAAGATCCAAAGGAAGAAAGATGAGAATTAGCATATAGGAGTAGTATATCCAATCAGGAAAAAGTAATAAGCAAAAATATTCCATAGTCGAAAAAGAAAAAGATCAAAAGAAACCAATTTGAGACCTAATTCACTATTACCAGTCATTCCCCTAGATTAATCAAAAGAAAAAACCAAAGAAAATAAAAGTTTTATTGAATCTGAAATAGGGAAATTTAACAACCGATTGGAAGCTATTCTATTCTATTGTTACCCAAAACATGCAAATAAAAATATGCTGTATCAAATTGGCATTCATCCCCAAAGAAATAAAAATGCAGAAATAAGAAAGTAGTAAATTGGGCAAAATAGATTAAGATTAATTGAATAAATGCAATTTTTATTACCTTTGTTTGATGGATGTATATGTTGTCGGAACATGTATTTGCAAGACAAAAAGTCAAAAGCAAGCTTCAAAAGAGAATTGATTTCCCTCCAAAAGAACTGTTTAAGAATGAATAAATTTTAGTTGTGGTTCATGTTAAAAATTTGTAAAAAAAAAAAAATTGCGGAACATTTAAGTAATGGAGTAGGGTAAATAAGTTTTGATATAAATTACATTTGTTCCGCAAAACGCAAAATTGATTGCAAAAAAAGGTTATCCTACAAATGTGTTTACCAGAAAGAATGAAAGAGGGTATGAAGATATAATATAAATATATTCATACAAGGAATAAGAAAGAGAATTTTGTGGTGAGCTTTATTTCTTTTTTACTGGAGTTGTTGGCTCCAGTTTTTGTTTTAGCTTGAGCGAGTGACGTCGCTCGGTTGGCACTTCTGTTTCTTCATCAAAAGAAACTAAATGTTTCTTTCTCATTTTGTTGCCTTCTTCAATGCCAATTTTTGGTGATTCAGGGAGAGAATGCACCATTTTTTCTTTTTCAATGCAAGACAAAATGTACAATTTTCCAAATGTTGCCTGAGAAGTGCAGGAGAATGATTTTTTCACTTGAATTATGTAAAAGATTTGATTTAGCTTGCTTTGAATATTCTGCATTGGTAGCAACTCATCCTGGGGAGAAATATATTTAGTTTTTTGTTTGATCAATTGAAAAGTGAGACTGTGTAAACTATTCAGTTAGAATGCTTACCTCATTTGAAGCAAGGTCGTAAATCTCATTTGTGGTAAGGGATAATAATTTTTCTGCTTCTTTGTCCATAATTATTCCAATTGTTGATCCGGAAGCATCTTGGAGATTTACATCAAATCTGCACCTGCAAGTGTATATGTGCAAAAGATAATATTTTTTTATATAAGAATAGAAGGATCGCGGTAAATATTGTGTTTGGATGTATGTGTAAACTTAGAGATAAAAATACCTGGGAACTAACATATTTCGTTGCTTACAAGTCATACACAAAAACTTTCTTTTTATTAAACTTCTAACTTCTTGTTTGCAGTTGGGACATAGTAGAACTTCTTGTTTGAGTTTATTTGGAAGTGATACTTTTGCCACAATGGAGAAGGAATGCCCCTGCATTAAAAGGAAATGAGACTATTTATTATAAGTATAAGTATAGGTAGAAACTATGAATTATGTAAATAGAAATTATACTAACGTCCTGTTGCGATTGAACATTTGCAATTGGGACTATTTGTTCATCTACTGGAACGTTGATAAGAGATCTAGATTCAGATGTGCTCCTTATACTAAAACAAGCAAGCATTTCTCTGTTTTCTGTGACCCTATTCGAGGAAAAAATTTAAAAACTTTAGAATAATAATGATTAGGAAGAATCAAGCACAATATAGATTGAAGTAATGCGGTACCATGTGTGCAATTGTAGGCATTGGGAATAAGGGGGATCAATTTGTATTGTGGTGTTAAATTTTATTGTCAACGATGTACCTACATTAACAAAGTACAAAGTAATATACTTATATTAATTGCAATAATATTTTTTTATTTATGAAATACAAACTTATGTTACTAATTTAGCTTACCATTGTACTTGGATACCCCAATTCGCCTGGCAAAGATAATAGGACGTTTTTGGAATTGGTCAAGGAGTTTCCTGCCTTCGTCCTCAATAATAGTTTTTTCCCATAGTGTGAAGGTCACAACTTGTTTGCTGGTTACATTAAAAAAGATAAATATGTCGCATATTTTTAATTGTAAAACAATAAGGATTTTGAAAAATTTACGAATGCACTTACTCAGTATCGATGAGAATGAGTTCTTGCAATCTTCTTTGGACTTTTGCAACAAACCTTGGCCAAAAGCAGCGGACCATAATTGCGAGTATATCTATTGGCAAAACAATTTGTATTTAATAGATGAATGTGTGAAAAGTTAAACTGAAAAGAAGTAATATAACCATACTAAATTCTACGTCCTAAAGCTGCACTTTGGTAGACTGGGAGGCCTGATTGTTGATGTCTTCAAATGATGTAAGATTCAGCTTTGTGGGCAGTGGCAATTCATCCTCATCTGGACTATCTTTTTCAATTGGATCAACTATGGTTTTTTTGGTCAATAATCCACTCAAATGTATGCAAGGGTCTTTGATATCTCAAATTTGGTACTTGTATACGCGCACCCGTTATCAAATAGGTGTGGAACAGCTTGAATATATCTTGATAAGAGGAGATTTCACCACCGTAGACAATAACTTTTTATTTGGTCTTCCTGTGAATGATTCATAAAAAAATAACGAAACAGATATACACATGCAATGTAAGTAATTGATTCGAAAATGTTATGCATACATAGACATAAATAATTGATTTTGCTAGAAAAAGGAAGTACATGTTCATCTTAAAAGATCATGTTCAAATATTTTATCTTTCGGTGAGAACCTTCTCCTAGTTTGCATATATTCACAACTTGTACTTTACAGGTCCAATCTGGTATTTCAGGAGTGATTACATATATGCCAAGTCGTTGTGTCATTTTATATCCCCTGAAAAATAATTAAGGTGGGTTAAAAGTTGGCTAAGTATACCTCATCCACAAAATTCTCAGAATGGTTAAAAGATACCTACTTTACAGCCAAATAAGGCAAAACCATAAGAGCTAGCCATACCTTTGGCACAACATAATTATTGGATAGGAAAATTAAACTCATCTTTTTATCAATTTTTATCAGTTTATATACTAATGTAATTAATACAAACAGTAGGCTTCATGTGTCTTATATTTTGCGAAATTGTCCAAATTATGAAGAGAAATGTAAATTAGAGTCAAATAAGGTAATAACATAACAGTCAGCCTTACCACTGGCACAACTTAATCTGTGAAAAGCAGCAACTACATGGACTGAATTCTACGGACCAAGCGTAATAAAGACTACAACTTTAGCACAAATTCAATAACAGCAACAATTATAGTACTAAAAATCAGCAAGCTTTTTGACTCCCAAAAGGGTCGATATAGAACAACAAATTAGTCGAAAGTAGCTCACCAATTGTCCAAAATTTTGCAAAGGTCGATATTTTTATCAAATCAACATAAACCAAAGAACCAAACAACAATCAAGAATGGCTCAAAAATATAATATCCGGCATTTTTGCGTAATTGGAAAATTCGAAATAATATTTATTTGTAAAGAAAAGGGTTATATGTTATTTGGAATTAACATGTGGGTGTGTTTTCATGAAATATATTGGTGTGGAAGTGTTGGAGAAGGCCAAGGGGCAAAGTTGGAATTTTGGAAATTTATTTCGGGAATTACAAAACAAGGCTTCTAACCAAATGGGCTCAAAAATAAAAAGGAAAAATGAGGCCCAAATGGGAAGGCCCAACCGGCCAAGCAAGGGTCCAAGCCATTGGATTAATTAATTCCCGTGTGGAATTATATAATCATATTTATCCTAAGAAGGTTCAAGAGAAACCAAGAACAACACACAAGCAAAAGAGAGAGAGAGAGTTTCGGGTGGAAGAGGAAAGAAAAGAAAAAGAAAGAAAAAAATTTTGGAGCCAAATCCTTGATTCAAAAATCCAATTCTTGTGAAATTATTACCAAGTGCAAGACCCTCTACAAGATGGTGTAAGTATTTTGGCAAGAAAGTGATTTTGTAGCAAGTGGAAAACTTGAAGAAAAGGTGAGAAACAATTCATTTTCTTATGTTATTAAGTTTGGTTTATGTTGTAATATGTAGAATTGAGTAGAGTGTATGGAAATATGAAAGTTTGTAAAGTGGGTATGTTGTTTGAAAGTTGGCTGTGTGTATGCATGAATTGCATGTCCATAATGACTTGAATTTTTGTTGAAATCTAGTGTAGTTATGGTAGAAATTGTAATAGAAATGAAAGTGGAATGAATTAGTGAAAGTTGGAGAATATAGTATGTGGCCGTGTGGTGTGTGTGGATGATGGAGTGTGAATTTAATCTTGTTAGTATGTTAAGTGTGTTATGGTGAAATGAATGGAAAGATAATAATTTTTATTGTCATGAAAAAATGATTATTAAGTTGTTGTAGGAAAACATGCAAGTTTATTATAATTATGTAAATGCGGAAGTGAAAGTAGGAAGATGCAAATTATGGTTATCATTGATGAAGTTGGAAGGTAAGAATATGTTATGGATGCTTATGCTAAAAGATTGGAAGTTGTGGGTGAAATATGCCCTTGGTAGGAAACTTGTATATTGCGTATATCTTATGTATATCTTGTGAAAATGGTATGATATACCTCCGAAATATGTTGTAATGATCTTGGTAAGTGTTGAATATGAAAATGGTAGGGTTGGTTGGGAAGTGTAAGGTGGAAATGAGAGATGTTTCGTTATGTCGAAAAGGTGGTGGTTAGTTATGCCATACTTTGTATTTTGTGATATATGTTGTTGTCATTGATGTTGTTTCTGGGTTGCTGTGTTGATAAATTGAGCCGAGCTAAGTCTCGGGGATGTTATATGTACAGAGGAAATGTTGCCGAAATTTCGGTAGGCAAGTATGTAATAAGTTTGGATTATTAAAAAGTTTGAAATTAACAATTGGTAAACTTGACCATTTCTAGATTCTGGACGAAATTGGAATCGAAGCTCAGCGAGCGTAAGGCGCAATTGAGGTATGTAAAGTCTTGCCCTTCTTTCTTAGGCATGTTCCAAACGTAATAGGCTCGGCCGCGAGCCTTCAGTACGACTCCGCTCCTCGGAATTTGAGATGGAAATCCGCTCCAATTCCTTCAGTAAGATTGAATCATATTTCTTATAACTTGTCCCTAAAGTAAACTTTTGTATAAAACTTTCCTAAACGGAGTCGGAATACTTCCATATGATTATGGGTGACCTCATAAGGTCTATTATTAGTAATTTACTTATGTTGCCTCGAGTTGGTCCGAGGTGGGCCCACAGAGCCCCGATACCTATTGTATGATCTAAATTGTCTTATTTCTGTCTGATTTTCATAAGTAACATCTGGACTATTATTCTGATCACGATATGACTACTTTTTATATAAATCTTACAAAATGGTTTTTGACATCTGAAAATCTGATTCTGGTAATAATCTGTCGTGCCTTCCCGAGTAGGATATAGGCGCGTATCGTGCATACTATTCGGATACTTTGATTTGACTCGCCGCTTGGCATACTTCAGTTCAATTGAGTCAGTATGTGTGTGGTTTCTCATTAATCTGTTCGTGGATGCCTCAACGCTTCCTTCACTGCGCCCGGGCCAGGTTCTGTGATTCGTGCACTTCCACCGCATTGTTCACCGCGTCCCTCGGATGTACGGGCCGGGATCTGTTTATATCTGATTCTGATTTGATTATGTGATATGTCGGAGATGGCGGCCAGGATGGCATTTGATCTGATCTGTCTGTCCACCGCGTCCCGTACTAAGAGGGCCGGGTTCTGTTACCGCGTCCCTTATGAAAGGGTCGGGATCTGATTTATGATATGTATGTCTGTATATGCTTATGACTCTGCATGCATGATTCTGTCTGTTATAACTCTGTATGTCTGATCTGAATTATGATTCTGTCTGTCACACTTCTGGAAATCTGATTTGGATCACGACTCTGTCTGTTGCACTTCTGTACGTCTGATTCGGATTACGATTTTGGTCAGCCATACTCTGCACTCCTGATCTATGTTAGGACTCTATCGGCTATGCCCTGTGCCTACGATATATATATACTGTGGATCCGTCCGTACACTCTGTAAATTCTGCTTCGGTTTCGGGTTCGAGTCCGTCCGATATATCTCTGTATTTATGATTCAGATTATGATTATTGTTGTTACATTTCCGCTTTACATATTCGGTATATTTCCGTACTGACCCCTTGTTCTTCGGGGGCTGCGCTACATGCCCGCAGGTACCGACGCACCTGGTGATACGCCGCCAGTCTAGGACACCATTTCTACTATTGTGGGAGAGCTCCTTTGATCCGGAGCTTATACTTTTGGTATATCCCTTTTCTGCTGTATATTCTGTACATATGTCTAAGTTGGGTACGACGGGGCCCTGCCCCGTCATATGATTTTGTATGTCTGTTAGAGGCCTGTAGACATGTTTGTGGGTTGTGGGTTGTCACTGTTCTGGTAGGTACGTGTGAGATTGCGACTTAAGTGATCCTGCTTGATATGATAGCCTCAACGGCTTATGTATAAAGCTATGTGTGTACATATAATTTGTGCGACGTATGTTATACCCGTATGAACCTATGTATGTTTAATTTAATTAATTGGTTGGTACACTAATTCTGTCCGGTAGGTACGTATGGGTGTCCAGTTAGGACACCAGTCGCAGCCCACGGGGTTGGGTCGTGACAAAACAGTACCGCGAATGGGATATTGATAAAATTTGCTATTTACAAAAGTTCAACTCCTACTCTCTTCACTTGTTACTAAGTTTTAATGTGCAGCAGAGTAATAATAGGCAGAGTCGAAGCCTTAATAGCTCAAAATGTACTAACGGACTTTTAGTAAATTTAACTTGTGCTCCACTAAAGCAAATTAACAAAATCTTATAGGAGATGGTAAAACTCAAATGTATACACAAACGGTTGAGAGATTTATTATGACATGTAGTTTATCAGTTCATTAGAGCAAAACAGTGTGCAATAACCACAAACAGTCAGTCTTATCCAGTTCCCCTAAGCAGGAAATGCTTGGAAGCCTTCAAAGAACTAAACTTCATCAAAAACTAATATTATCTTACTACACCTTAAAAAGCACAAGGAACACCAAAACCGCAAGAAATATTTAAAGATTAAACAGCTTTAGATTGGTTCAAAATTTGATATTTGCAGGATAAAGTTGACTGTGTGAAAAGACAGGTTCACATAAATAAATTCCTACGGAATCTAGTGTCTCGCCTTGAGCTTTATTTATAGTCATAGGAAAACATACTCGAATAGGAAATTGAGAAATTAATTTCACTGAGCCTTTACTGCAACAGAAGCTAGGAGGTTCACAAAATTTGCAGTTTGGAACTTTCTTTAAAATGGAAGGACTACAAGGTAGTTCTTTGATATTCCAATAACCCATCAGCGTTGACCTATGTCTTGCAGAATTCTAGTGTAGTTTAGTAAGAGTCAAACCTAGGAAAATGGGATAAGTAATGTAACAATATGATTATGATCAAACAAAGACCTCTAACAGTTGTTAGTGGTTGGCATAACATATCAACTATAGTGAATAACTATGTAGCTGCACCTTTAAATTCTTAAAGTTAATTTATGCTAACCTATTTCATACACACTGGCACATTGAGTTGGTTGTTCCTTGGCAGGAGGAGTAGAAAGTCCGTCTGTAATGAAGATAGTAGTTGGCAATGGAATCAAGTTTGGAGGTTCAGGGAAAGAATTTTCATAAAGATGACGCCTTTTTGTAGAATAGGCTGTGCCACTATTTTTGTCAATTGGAATTTTTGCAATCCTAATGTTTAATTTAATGTTAAAGCACAGATGTCAATTTACCATAATATAGAATAAAAAGTGCAAGCATTGAGCATTATAACTAAACATATAGGACAAAAGAAATCGAGAATTTACCCCTATCAATCAGAGTATTTTCTTGCTTTCTTTGCTTGAGGAAATTTGACTTTGAAAATCCTGGGAAAGCCAAAGTGGTCGATAATTAATTTTCTAGAACAAACATTCTATTGAAATCAAACCATTAGAAACTTCGATAATTGTCACTACCACCGAAAAATAGAAGTGCAATAAAAAGAAAACAACCACAACCAATCTTCGCATCAACCTAATATACATGCAACACCAATAGTTAATCCAAAATATAAAAAAATAACAACTCTTTCATTATATAGTAGTATTATACATCTTTATTATGAGGACAAACATTATTTTAACTAACCTCAGTCAAAATAACCAAATCTGTTTAACCACAACAGCTGTCTCTATCATATAATGCATATGCACAAGAGAAACCATCAAATAGAAACCCCTTGTAACAATTTTGGAGGGATATCTTCTGGTACATTTCTTGGATACCTGTCAAGTTAAACCCTATGGGTTACTGGGTAAATTTGGAAGATAGATGGGAAGGTGCAGCGATTCAGAGTATGAGACCTATTGAAATAATTCACAAAACATTCTCCTCTAGCTTGAATTGAACGTCATATAATTCTAACAATGGTTAAATGACTAATATTCTGTGTTGAGACTTCAGATTCAGGAAATTTACTTGAATATGCACAAAAGCGACAAAGAGGCCCACACAGATATCAAAAAAGATTTCAAGGACCAAGCTATCGCTAAGGCAACTGCAATATCAGTTCTTCTATTACTTGAATGAATAATAAATAAATAAATAAATAAATAAATAAATAAATAAATAAACAAATAATTTCCATCAAAGAATGCCAAGAATGATTACTGGCAATTTCAACGCTCACACCAAGTTTAAATTAGTATCTATTATTTCATTCAATCACAAGTTCTCTTTGTAATTAGGTTTCAATAATTTTATCGTATCAGCTGCAACTGTACAGAGATATCTGTCAGCGAATATTGTGTTTTCTTCAACCGAGTTTGTCATTTCAAAATTAAATTTTACAATTTTTTTATTTTTTGAAGCAAACCCACCACCAGAAAGCTAAGCAAACAAACAAAAAGAATAAGAAGAAAGGAAGCAACCAAAAGAACCCACCAGAAAATCGGGAGAAGCAACAAACAATAGCTCAGCAGTACCATGGAAAAAAGGCCAAAGAACATTGAAGAGAGACTTCATGAAAATTCTGATAATAACAATGAATTTAAAGCATAAAATTGGTAAATTTGAAGAAAATTAGGGCAAGAGGGAGGGGGAAGCATACCTCAAGGGTAAAGACGAAGACGGACACTTCCAGAGACACGAATTGAGGGTGAAGAGGAAGATGGACAGTTCCAGAGGTTTTAGAGTGAGAAAAAATCTGGGATCTGTGTAGGATGTATGTAGAAGGAAAAGGATCTGTGTAGAATATATGTAGAAGGAGAAAAAAAGTTGGATCAGATAAAATTACCGGAATACCCTTTATCGTACCAAGAACCTTCACTTATTATTATTATTACTAGATGGCCTATGCTCGTGCTGCGCATGGGCCAACCATTTTGAATTATAGTGTATATATGTATATGTAGTTGTGTTTAGATAATGATAATATATATATATAAAAATATTATGTTCAAAATACGATTAATATAACATTGTAGTTTGTGCTCCGTATCTAAAACTTTATTTTATTCGTGTTTGCTACGAAAATTTATTAATACTTTTTAAAAGAGAAGATTTGTTTAAAAGAAAACTATTTTCTTCTCTTTGAGATAAAATAATAACAATATTTAAGCATCAGTTGATACTTTCAATTTTAATTCGATTAATTTAAAAGTGTAAAATACTTATTATTTTTTATCAAATTTTGATTTGGATAATTCTAATTCAAATTATTAAATTACTTTTACATGTTTGAACGAAACAAAGTAGAAATTAATTTTCTATTTAAACGAAGAAATGCTATTTTTAAATTTTTGGTAAATATTCTCGGTTTAACTCATTTTACTTATCATGTTGTCTTTTGCATGGTTTTTTAAGGAAACGTGAATTAGAATTATAATTTGACTAATTTATCTTATTCATTATTTGATCTTCATTTGATATTAATCTCTTTTCACATTTATTTTATTTGATCTCTATTTAATATTATTTTTTCTTTTATGACATTAATCTCTTTTCACATTTATTAGAGTAAGGAAAAAATGAAAAAGTAATTAAATTCTATCTTATTTTAATATATAAGTATTTTAAGTATATTGCTGTACAATAATTTCATTTGCTTCCTCTAATGGGTTGATACGCATGTGACAATGAGTCCATCATTATTGATTTAATTGTTTAATTTTCTAAGCATTTGTTTTTTTAACATTGTTTGTTTTATTAATATGAGATTCGCCTTTTTTTTTAATATTGCTCTATTCTATTAATATGGGGTTCACTTTTTTTTCCCGTGAGTTTGGATGTGGTGAGTTCCACTTTTTTTTTTCTTCCTTTTTTTTATTGCTCGATGTTATTTAGTAAGGGGCCCACCCTTTTGTTTAAAGGACAACGGACGATGAAGTATGGGTCTAAACCCATGCTTTATATATATATATATATATATATATATTTATTTATTGGATTCACCTTTTTTTTAATATTGCTTGATTCTATTAATATGAGGTCCACTTTTTTTTCGTGAGTTTGGATGTGGTGAGTTTCACTTTTTTTTCTTTTTTTTTTATTGCTCGGTGTTATTTAGTATGGGGCCCACCTTTTTTTTTTAAGGGACAACAAACGATGAAGCATGGGTCTAAACCCATGCTTTATATAGTTTTTTATTTTTATATTGCTTGATGTTGTTTAGTATAGGGCCCGCCCTTTTGAACATTATTAATTTGCACTATTTTTATGCATAATATATATATGTTCAAAACACGATTGATATAACATTGTAATTTGTGCTCCGTATCTAAAACTTTATTATATTAGTGTTTGCTAAGAATACAAAGTCTGAACTGTTTTTTTTACATTGTTTATTTTTTTAATATGGGATTAATTTTATATATATATATATATATATATATATATATATATATATATATATATATATATATATATATATATATATATATATATATATATATATATTGTTTGATTTTATCAATATGGGATACTATGTTCAAAACACGATTAATATAACATTGTAGTTTGTGCACCGTATTTAAAACTTTATTATATTAATATTTGTTACGGATACGCATGGTGTTTAATATTGGGCTCACAATTTTTTTTAACATTGTTTATTTTTTTAAGGTTCCACTTTTATGAGGGGAGCCCAAATTTTTTATTTTTTATTTTTGTGAGCCTGTTTGATATTTGGGGGGGAGCCCAAATTTATTTATTTTATTTATGAGGGGGCCCAAATTTTTTTTTGTTATGGAGGGGCTCACGACGGACGACGAAGAGCGAGTAAAACTCACTCTTCTAAATAGTAGAAAAACGCACGGGCACAGGCCCCGACTTGTTTGTTGCACGGGCATATGCCCGGCTTGTTTTTGTTAATCAATCCTTTCAAAAGGTTCTTCAACATAATATGTGAGACTGATTGTAGCCTTCAATAAATAATTAAAAAAAGCTATCAATGTAAAGTCGAAAGAATCTTTTCTCCTTAGTGAGGGCAAAGACCCTAGGATTCTTAAAAATATACAGTAGGTGCATTTCAAGCTCTTGAACATATGTGCTATCTGCTAAACACGAACAAATCTCAAATGAGATGCCAAAGCAGGCATACCATTCACACAGAAAGACGAAAAGTCACTATATTCTTTAGCTGGAGGTATACTCTCATATGACACAACGTGAAACATGCATTACTCTCAACCTTTTTGTCTTTGTTACCCGTCATGTTGGCATTACAGAACAAGCAAACAAAGAACTTGCAATTAGATTAGCATTTTCAATAAAGTGACAGTAGCTCTCAACATAGATTTTTGATAATCAACCAAGCAATAGCTTTCCATTTGCTCCTCACTGATCTTCTTGTCATCAGAATCTCCAGTAGAAGAACGCCTGAAGAATAAATATGTCACTATAACCAGTCAATTTCTTGTCATCAGAATGTCCAGTAGAAGAACGCCTGAAGAATAAATATGTCACTATAACCAGTCAATTTCCTATAAATTTGGTGAAGCACGATCAAGAATGTTGCCTTCAAAAATCTAATTAGAAATGTAGTTTAGAAACAATCCTTTTTTTGGTTTGATAGGTAGTTTATAGATGCACAAACTATAATCAATAATATCTGAAGGTAAAAATACAATTATGTCCATTTAGCAAACAATCGTGAAAATTGATGGTTATATACTTCACTGACCTATGAGCTTATGCATCATTAGTAATTGAATACCAAGATTTTTTGTTTTACCTTCTCAAAAGAATAAGGTAACTACGCCCTGTGTTTTTTTGGATCAAATCCGGTGATAATTATCCACCCATGTCCTTCCAAAGCTGGGTAGGTGATCTACAAGGGCATCTCTGACCGTTTACTCTTTTACTTCACATAGCTTTTCGTCTCGTTAATAGCTGAAAGTTTTCAAAAAATCGATTATCAAAAGATCGAATCACTAACTTCGAAAGTATCTGCTTCAGCTTCAGCCACTCGAATTTTCGATATTCCTTTTTATTTCTCATCAACATGATGCACTCAAAGAAGAGGTTACGTACCTTCTCTAAAGAATTCTTGACTAAATGCCTTAAGAGACATAATCAAATTTGGCATACACTACGAATAGAATTTGATTTCCAGATTGACTTGCTCAACTCCAGCATCTGCAGAATTAAATAACAAAAGATAAAGAATGAAGACGCGTGCAATTAACAATACACTATATATAAGCAAATAAATAAGCAATCCAGATATTATAATTGTTGTTGTTGTCCCTTGGAGGTCCGAAAGGTATAAGTCCTCACTGACTTAATCGATTTGAGCGACAATCATCTTTGTATTTATTCACTATGTACCTTGTTATTGATTCCTTTAGTTGATTTGAGTGAATACTTTCACATCAGACTTAGCTAAATCACGTAATCTGCACATGAAAGCAATTCTTTATGAAACACCAGTGAACCCGAAAAACACCTAGCATAGGCAAAAAGCAAAAACAAAGATACCAGACAATATTATAATCCATTCAAGTTTTGTAGTCTACAATATATAAAGATGATAAACAGAGGACGAACTGCTTTAGCATCCGACTTCCCAACTTGAATGAACACTGGAAAAGGCAAATACCAAAGTCAAAAGATGGACCTGGAAGCAATTATTTGAGACAGTAATTATCCTTTTCTAATTTTCTATGAACCCGCAATTTGATAGGCTTTCCTCGTACCTATGAAAAGTAGCACTATTAAAACATTCTGTTGTACATAAATGTGATTATAAAGATGTACATAGTTTGGTTGATATGAGAAATATAAGAAACTTAAGAGTGAGAAACACATTAGATGACTCTTTAACTTCTAACACTATTGATTTAGTGTACAAACTGTGAATACTCGCATCTAAATAAATTCGGATAATTTGACACTAAAGGGAGGAAAAGTATTACTAAAAAATGTTAAAGCAAAAGACTTGTACTAAATATCCGACAGGCGACATGCCAAACTACTGGCCATAACATTCGACTAATACTCCTTTAGTGATATTGACATTACTTAATGTATACATGGCATATAAAATAGTTTTGTTAAAATTGTATGCTAATATCGTCACACCTTTTACTTTTTTATATATCATTTAAATATGTAAAAAAAATCAAATTTTTTTAAGGTTCTATGTCCAAATTCACACCGAAAATTAGATACTTTGACCCTCGTGCTCCGAATCGTCTCACATACGGTGGGACCGAGGGAGTATAACTTTATCATCTTCTTTCCCCTTATCACCTTGTGGCTCCTTATTAGGTTCAAGCACAAACAATTCAAGAGAATTTCTAGAGACAAATATAACCTTACATGGCAAGTGAGGGATGGCTCAGTGGTTAAGCACCTCCACCCACGACCGGTAGGTCCTGGGTTCGAGTCACACTGGAGGGGAAGTGTGGAAACACTATAAATCCTCCTAAATGGGTGGAAAAAAAAAACCATATTCATTAAAATGACAACTTCAAAACGCTCATAATATCCAAAGACCGAGTAATAAAGCCAAAATCATTCCAGATAGAACCTATCAATGGGAAGTAAGGAGAACAATCAGCAATTAAATTTCCAACATGTAAAGAGAAACAATTTATCGAGGTAAATTATTATCGAGGTAAATTATAATGAAGGCAATGTAGCAGGGAAGAACATTAAATGTACAAATGTGAACAAAGAGATTCATCTACCTAAATTCAGCTCGTTGCAGAAGTTAGTTGTGTGTATTACTCAAGTAACAAAATTCTCTGAAATTGTACCCTGCACATTAGTACTTCAATATAAGAAGATATTAACTTGGAAAAGAGGCAACTAATACTATTCCTAATAGAATATTTTAAGCAAATCTTGATTTTATAATTACTCACGGCTCCCTACTATACAACTAATGCTTTGTACCTAATGTTGAATCTGTTTGTGAGAAGCAGAGAGAACTTCTCTTGATATAAAAATTGGCAGAATCATAGGACGAAGCATTAGATGATTAAACGTTAACTGAACTATCCAAAGACGCCACGTTCCAAATTCGACTCTGCTTGCCCGTTATCGTGTTAAAAGTGTGTCCTTTTTTGTCAGGTGCTCCAGTCTATATGATTCACATCTCGTAGCCCTTTTGTCAGCCTGTGTATTTTCAAGAGTTTGATCATTTTTATGATTCATATTCGACAGTTCTACAGCTATTCTCCGATTATTTATTTAAGGAATAAGGCCTGGAAAACACTAAAGTTAAATTTGAGTTTCATGTTTTATGTTAAGCATTACTAATTACATGTTTAGCATTGACGAATATGAATACATATTTACATGTTAACATTCGTCAATATGCATATATAGCACGTAAGTTGAGTTCTACCTGCGGAGATCAGAAACAAAAACAGCTCAGGCAAGCGTACAATATGTATACCTAAATAAAAGGAGAAAAGGAAAACCAGGTAAGGGTAACTTACCAGTTACCACACTTGATGCTGCACAAGCACACGAACACGTAATGGTCATAACTGAGAGGAAAAACTGTAAAAGAATCCTTCTCCTCTGTATTTTTTTTTTCCAATTTTCAACTAAAAATTTCAATCTTTCCCGCGACATTGGTAAAATTCAGAAAGAAGTTGGAGTTTGACGAAAATTATGAACTAAAAGTTTCATCTTTCCTTCAACAACCACGAAATTTAGCTAAGAAAATGGAAATTTTGAAAAGGGAAAGAAAGTTCAGAAGATGATGGAAAAAAAGAAACTGAAGATTAGACAAAGACTAAAGAGAGGAATACCTGAACTTGTAACAACCAATTGAGAAGATGAAGAGAAGTGAAAGAGTATTTTCTGGAAGTCTGACGGATTTGTCTAGGTTGAAAGAATATTTCCAGATACTATGATTTTGTGGCCGTGCAATAAAACCCACTTGGAGTGGTTTCTAGCTGACACCTAATAAAAACTATACAGTTGGAAAAAGTGCAATTACAATAGCTCATTGTACAACTCTTACAGAAGTGGTCCTCCAAGAGACATGTGCACACTTACGGTAATACCCCTGGGGTGGACGACGAAAACTAATGAAGACTCATGCTATGCTACGGACCACGAAAACGACGCGAACAGGTGATTCTAATATAGTAGAAATTATTATTATTATTATTATTATTAGATAGTCTATGCCCGTGCTTTGCACGGGCCCAATATTTTAGATTATAGTGTATATATGTATATATAGTTGTGTTTAGATAGTGATAATACATATATATATATATATATATATATATATATATTATATTTAAAATACGATTAATATAACACTATAGTTTATGCTCCGTATCTAAAACTTTATTATATTCATGTTTGCTACGAAAATTTATTAATACTTTTTAAAAAAAAAACTATTTTCCTCTCTTTGAGATAACAATAGCAATATTTAAGTATTAGTTGATACTTTCAATTTTAATTCGATTAATTTAAAGGTGTAAAATACTTATTATTTTTATTCAGATTTTGATTTGGATAATTCTAATTCAAATTATTATATTAATTTTACATGTTTAAAACGAAACAAAGTAGAAATTAATTTTCTATTTAAACAAAGAAATGCTATTTTTAAATTTTTGGTAAATATTCTCGGTTTAGCTCATTTTACTTGTCATTTTGTCTTTTGCATGGTTTTTTAAGGAAACGCGAATTAGAATTATAATTTGACTAATTTACCTTATGTATTAGTTGATATTCATTTGATATTAATCTCTTTTCACATTTATTAGAGTAAGAATAAAAATAAAAAAGTAATTAAATTGTATCTTATTTTAAAATATAAATATTTTAAGTATATTTATTTTTGTAAACATAACAAATAAATGACATAGCGGAATATCAAATACAACAATTAAATATTTTGACGAAAATTAATAATATGAGGTCCATGTTTTTTGCTGTGCAATAATTTCATTTGCTCTCACTAATGAGTTAATATGCATGTGACAATAAATTCACTATTATTGACTTGATGGAGATACTTTAGGAATTATATGAATATTGTTTGATTTTTTAATATATGAGGTGCACTTTTTTTTAATATAGAGTGCACTTTTTTTTTCATGAGTTTGGAGATGGTGGGGTCCACTTTTTTATGAGTTTGGAGAGGGTGGGTCCACTTCCCCCCCCCCCCCCCCCCCCTTTTTTTAAAAAAAAAGAGTGACTGATGACGAAGCATGGGTAAACCAATGCTTCTATATGATA
The DNA here is from genome assembly GCF_019175385.1 of Lycium barbarum. Lineage (NCBI taxonomy): Eukaryota > Viridiplantae > Streptophyta > Magnoliopsida > Solanales > Solanaceae > Lycium > Lycium barbarum. The sequence goes on along the minus strand of NC_083345.1, from coordinate 115,967,986 downwards.
GAGAAATATAAATATAATAAAGTATTTCTATCTACTTTTTAGAAGAGTTGGTAATATAAAGTATAAAATGTCATTTTTTTGCCCTTAAATAAAAAAGTGAGTGGGACCACAAAGGATTTTTTTGCCCTTAAATAAAAAAGTGGGACCGAACCGGCCCTTCTATATAGTAGTAAAGTAATACATATATTATGTTCAAAACATGATTAATATAACATTGTAGTTTGTGCTTTGTATCCAAAATTTTATTATATTAGTGTTTGCTACGAATACAAAGTTAGCAAAAATTTATTAATACTTTTTAAAAGAGAAGACTTATTTAAAAGAAAACTAATTTTCTCTCTTGGAGATAAAACAATAGCAATATTTAAGCATTAGTTGATACTTTGAATTTTGATTCGATTAATTTAAAGGTGTAAAATATTCTATTGTTAATGTATGCAGATTGGGCCTAAACAATACCTATTATTTTTCATCAAATTTTGAATTAGATAATTCTAATTCAAATTATTATATTAATTTTACATGTTTAAAATGAAACAAAGTAGAAATTTGATTTTCTATTTAAATGAAGAATTTATATTTTTTAATTTTTAGTAAATATTTTTGGTTTAACTCATTTTACTTGTCATGTTGTCTTTTGCACGATTTTTTGAGGAAACGTCAATTAGAATTCTAATTTCACTAATTTACCTTATTAATTATTTAATCTCCATTTAATATTATTTTTTTCTTTATGACATTAATCTTTTTTCACATTTATTAGAGTGAGGAAAAAATGAAAAAGTAATTAAATTCTATATTATTTTAATATATAAGTATTTTAAGTATGTTGTTGTACAATAATTTCATTTGCTCCTACTAATGGGTTGATACGCATGTGGCAATGAATCCATCATTATTGATTTAATGAGATGCTTTGAAAATTACATGAATATTGGTTGATTTTTTAATATGGCATGCACTTTTTTTTACATTGTTTGTTTTTTAATATGAGATTCACTTTTTTTTTAATATTGCTTGATTTGATTTTGTTAATATGGGGTGTACTTTTTTTTCCCGTGAGTTTGGAGATGGTTGGTTCTACTTTTTTTTTTAATATTAGTTGGTGTTTAATATGAGGCCCGCACTTTTTTTTTTTAAAATGGAACGGACGATGAAAAAGTTGAGACAACCAGCTCTTCTATATAGTTAAAATAAAATGTTAAAAAAAATCTCCAATAAGTAACATGTTCCTAAATTTAATTATTTATAAGTATGAATTTGAAATAAATAAAAAGGATTTACTAAACATATATTATTAATGTAGAACTAAATTTTGTCAAATGAAAAAGGAAGACTGTGTAGCCCTTGCATAAAGTAAATTAACAGTTAAAAGAGGAAGCACCAAAATGATATAAAACAAGAGAAAGTAGTAATTCATTTGAAGTTTAATTCGTATATTTCAGTTCTCAGGTTTAGAAAATAGCTAAAATTGTCAATTGTAATTGCAAAGTAGAGTGGGGCCCACATGACAAAAAGCATTTGTCAAATGGTAGTAAAGAAATCAAGTGGGCCTACACATTTAAAAGGAATAGTGCCTAAGCGTGTGAAGTAAAAAAAATCAATTAGACCATACTTTTAAAAGAAATAGTACCTTATCCATATTTTTTAACTTATTTATGTAAATGCCATAACAGACGATGAAAAGGAACAAACCAGTGCTTCTAATATAATAGTAAAGTAATAATATATATAATAAATAAATAATATAATATAATATAATTATAATAGTAGATAGTAGATAGTAGAAATAGAAATCTATCTATCTATATATTATATTATTAATATTATTACTAGCGGGGTATGACCCGTGCTCCAGCATTTTACATTTTAAGGTGGTGGATGCTTTGCAGTCAGTGGTGAACTATAGCAATAAGGAATCAAAATAAATGATTAGAGCTACGACTATATTGATGTAAAAGTATGTTGAATAAGTACTTATTGTGTTTCACGTGCAGTATCTACGAAGACTGTAGTATATCTTTCTTTATAAAGGGAATAATTAGGATCTGCACAATGTAGTCCCAAATTGTATTACATTTAGCTGGAAGCTAAAACACCATACCACTCTGCAAAACATCAAACATCACTATCTCAAATCACCACTGCTAACAGTAAGCCGTATAAATTTATCTAGCCATCATTGTGCATAAGAGATACTCTTTTTCTATAATATATGCAAAAGTCTTTAAATACATCGTCCAGTAGAACTATCCATATTTATAGTACTCTTCATCCATGAGGAACATCAATCGCACTTTAGACAACATAAATACCTTCTGCGACTGGAATAGATTTGAGACGTCAACAATTGATGAACAAATACATATGTTAATCTTTTTTAAGTAGAAAATTAAGAAGCCTGGAGCATTACACCAAGAAAATACAGATGTACATCAATATGTGCAATAGTTACTTTTTCTCTCCAAACTCATATACTCCATCTGAACACACACATCAATAGCTAAAGCACTAACATTCTAATTAGCAATAACATCATTTTTTTAAATCCTTATTCAGTCTGTGTTGCTTTCCCCCTCCACTTCCAGATTTTGAATAATAAATTACCAAAACATGCTTCATATGCATATCAATTGTACGTAGCAGTACAACTAATCTGATTAACAATATCTATTTTATAAATTCTTATTTCAATATCTTGTTGCCCTTTTCCCTCCAATGCCAGATGTTAAATTCAATCAATCTAAATTCCCTGGACATATTACACAAACACAGCACCCAATTGTTAAACACATGCAAATAAATGTAAATCTGAGCAGAGATGGATCCGGAATTTTGAACTTTAATGGGCTCTAGATTTCAGGACAGTGACATCAAGTGTTAGTTACTAGTTTTAAAATTTTCTATATATTTAGTGGATGTCTTAATACAAATACAGGGTATGTTACCTTCTAGCTCCATCCCTGAATCTGAGCAAGTTACAATATGAGGAAAAAAAGCTAGAAATACTCATAGTATTTTTTGTCAAGGAAAAGGAGTCGAATCCATTGTGTAGATGAATGGCAGATTGGCCCTCTTTGATAAATCCAAGTAAAACAAATCAACACGTTGTGGATCGAATTCATGGCCATCAGCAAAGCAAAACAGTCATCACATGTACATCCAAATTCATCATTCCGACTGAGCAGTAGTAGTGCCAAGTTTAGTAGTCGACATTTTCCATAGTGAGAGAGTTCAAGCTACCTTCAAAAATCAAGTGAACACCTTTCAACTAAAGAAACCGAAACTGTGAGGAGTGCAAAAAATAGATATTAGCAAGTGAAAAAATAGAAGTTAGAGTTGTTTCAACTATCGCACAAATATTTAACAGATGAATAACCTTTTAGTCTCAATTTCAATGCTTAGACCACTAATGGAGACAGAATCGTGTTCCCCGGTATTAATACTGTTCAGTACAAGAAAAAATGTTATATCGCAAAACAACAAATTTTAATTCCGAAATGAAAATATAAAGTAATGCATTTTATAAATGTAAAGAAATAATAATCAGAGAATGTAAAAGAGAGTAAAATAAGTAAAAGATTGACAAAAAAGGAAAACGGGGATAAAAGTCACTCCCTCTCTTCACTTTTATTTGCCCACGTTAACATATCAAGAGAAAGAGATTTTTCTTCTACTTATTTTACCGTTTATATTAATTACTCATTTTCAAATCATTTTTGAGGCTATTGAGACTATACATCAATAAATATGGATATTATGATAAAATAAATACTTCATCTATTAATTTTTAAAGAACGTGAAAAGCCAAAGTGAACAAGTGAAAATGCACTGAGGGAAAAAATATGTGTAGGAGAATTAAAATTGAAGTGCATACGTGTATATATGAGAAGAGAATAAATACTCAGTACTATGACATAGTCCAAGTGGGATTAAAAAGTAGTTGTTTAAAGTGTACAATTTATATAACTTTTGGTACAAATTTGCATTGTTATTGTTCGTCCTTTCGTCACGTTTAAAGTATTGACAAAAAAGAAAAACGGGGATAAAATTAATTCCTTTCGCTCACTTTTACTTGTCCATGTTAACATATCAAAAAAAAAATTGTTCTTATTATTAATTTTACCCTTTACATTAATTATTCACTTTTAAATCATTTTCCAAGGCTATTGAAACTTACACCAATAAATTTATGGTAAAATACATACTCCCTCCGTCCAATATTACTTGTCACTTTCCCTTTTGCACGCCCCTTAGAAAATCATAAATAAAAGATATATTTTACTATCTTACCCCTATCTCTCTCCAATAAATACATTCTAATCAAAATTGACTACTTTTAAGAACATTTGTTACTAAGGGTAAGATGGGAAAGATTTGATTAGTTTTATCTTGCTTTTGTAAATGAACAAGTAATTTGAACATATATTTTTAGTAATGTGGCCAAGTAATATGAGACGAAGAGGGTAAGATGGGAAAGATTTAATTAATTTTATCTTGAAAATGAACAAGTAATTTGGACATATATTTTTAGTAATGTAACAAAGTAATATGAGACGGAGGGAGTACTTCATTTATTAATTCTTAAAGAACGTGAAAAGCCAAAAGCGAATAAGTAAAAGTGCACGGAAGAAATAAATATGTGTCGGAGAAATAAAACTGAAGTGCATACGTGTATACATGAGAAGAGAATAAATATTCAGTACTATGACATATGTCCACGTGGTATGAAAAAGTAGTTTAGTAATGTAACAAAGTAATATGGGACAGAGAGAGTACTTCATTTATTAATTCTTACAGAAATTGAAAAATCAAAACGGAACAAATAAAAGTGCACGAAGGAAATAAATGTGTCAGAGAATTAAAATTGAAGTGCATACGTATATACATGAGAAGTGAATAAATATTCAGTAGCCAAATATATAAATATAAATTAATATATAAATATAAATTAATATATATATATATATATATATATATATATATATATATATATATATATATATATATATTATATTAGTATGTAATATTATATAAGTAAAGTAAAGTAATAAATAATAAATAAAGTAAAGTATTAGTATATTAGTATTAGTAAAGTAGAATAGAATATCTTTTTACAGGCAAACCTTTTTGTTACTCAACTGATGCTTCATTCTAAATTTCAAGATATTAAGCAACGTTTTGATTAAAAAAATATAAAAGCAACACAACAGTTGGTATTGTAACCAACTGCCAACTGAAGCCAACGGTAAAAATAAATTCAAACAAGAATTCCTTCTCCTTTTATTTATTTAACTATTATTCTTGAATAATACTTATATGTTATTGGCAAAATTACTCGGTGTATCTTCTTTGAGGTAATTATTGATAATAATAACTTTTTTATTTATTTATATTTAGTAGCTAAATTAATTTTCTAAATTATCATTGGTAGCTATACCAAAATACACAACTTCCTCTACCCACTTGGGTTCGAACCTAGCCGACCACATTATTTTTCTTACATTTTTTTTTACACTTCTTCTCCTTTGTATGAGTGTATCTAAGTGTATACAACATCAAGCAGCTGTGGTGGAATGGTTATTGGGTGTGGGTATCTAAATGTATTTGGCTTCATATGTATTTTGAATTTACACAGTCCATTTTGAAATTTTATTGAAATACATTTAACTTCGCGGCAACTCGAATACATTCAACCCTAAACCCCAATATTTGTCTTAAAAAAAGCCATAAATAAATAAATTAAAATAAACGACATTAAACATCATAATAACACTTTAATACAACATATGAGAGTCCTCATCCATTGAACACATAATCAAAAGAGTTTTAGAACAAGTAATGGTACTTAAAAGGTCAATATTTGCCTAAAAAGCCACAGATAAATAAAATAAAATAAATAAAACAAAAAAGGTCAAAAATACCCCTGAATGATCAGAAATGGATCACATATACCCTCCGTTTGCATTTGGTATCAAATATACTCTCGCCGTTACCAAAGGAGGCCACTAGTATCCCTCCACTTAATGGCTGGCCATTTAAGCTGACGTGACAGTGCCACATGTAAAAATTATCCATGTAGACGGCCATGTCAGCCTCTCTCTCTCTTCCGCTTTAGTTCAAGGGTATTTTTGACCCCTTTTTTTGTAGTTTTAATTTTTTTTCTGAATTTTCTATACCACCACACATGCTCCACACCTCCACCCTAAAAAAACTTTTTAAATTTTTTTCTGAATTTTTTATACCACCACAAATTCGAATACAACTCAAAAGAAACAAAATGTACACCTATGCTGGAATAAACGTTTAATATCATGCAGCAGTATGAGGATTCTATTAGCAAACCGTAAATTTCCTCAGCAGTCATAAGATACACAAAATAGAAAAGTACCACCCACCGCATGTAAGCATAATAGCTGTAGAAAAAAAGCAAATCTAAGAGTTGTGCAAACTAAAAGGAATGAAGTTAATGCACTTTTTTACACTTGCAGAGGATAAGAACTGAATAATTCTCATTATAAAAGAAAAAAATGCATAATCTTTGACACCTACAGACATTAAGAAAAGAAAGTATGCTTTCATTCACCAAGATTATTGGCCTAGAAGCATGACAGAGAGAATGCTAAAGACTGCTTACCTGTTAGACCTTTCAAAGGCACTGTTACAGCACACCAGAACATAGCTGATGTCTCCTGAAAAGGAAAATATTTTTTTCAATCAATAATATTTAAATCCAGAGAATAGACAACAAAAGTATACTCCAAACAAATTGTTCTTTAGACTCTTCCGCTTATTTTTTTCCCGTTATGTTTTCCATTAAAGTTGTTTCCGCACCCTACCCCTTATATTCAAATCCACCTCGTTCAGTTGCTACTTTTGTTTCTCCTTTTACTGAACAAAAGTCTTCATTTTTTTGTTGTCTTCTCCAATTTCAGTCAACGTTAGTGTTAGGAGAGAACTAGACTACTTTTCATTTTCAGCACATGACTGGATATACACCTTTCCAAATGTTGGCTGAGAATTGCGTGCAAATGATTCTTTCACTTAGATTCTGAACATTTGAATATCTTGCATTGATAGGAACTCTTTGCTGGATAAGAAATTCAATTGTTTAGTGAGTTCAATCATGTAAAAATCAAATATAAGTTGTTTAACTTTACCAACAACACAACTATTTGATGTGGTTGCATGGAATTTTGTTTAAAGCTGTAATTTGTATCTTAACTGTTTGGTTTTTGGTTTTTTCCTTCGTATGTGGAATTGGATTAACAAAACTCAATCTAATTTGGATCATGCCACTTTTGCCCAAAATCTCATCTATATATAAGATCAATTTAGGTCTTATTTTTAGAACACAGGAGTGAATTCATAGCAGCCATATAGAGAGAAAAACGTGAGAGAGAAAGTAGATTTTCGTCCAGAAATTTTCTGCTACAACAGTCCACTTTAAATTGTGTTTCTGGATTCGTTAACCGTTCGATCGTGCTGAAACTTGAACAGGAGGTTCTCAACATCTGGTTCTTCAATTTCAATGGTGAAGATTGAATTTTATGGTCTGTAGCTTTAGTTTTCATGTACGAATAGTAGCTCATATTTGGGGGGTAAATTCTCTCCTTTTTTCACTAGTTTTGGTCCTATCTTTTATGTATTGTTGCTCCGTATTTGGCTTTGTTGTGGCGATTTGGAGAATATTTTCGTAACTCTTGTGATTATAGTGGAGCTTTTGTGGGTCGGAGGTCCCGTGGACGTTTCCTCTTCGCCTTGAAGGGGTTTTACCATGTAAATTCGATGTTTTTTGCTTTCAATTTATTTTTCCTTACTTTGCTATTTCATTGTTGGTATAGCTTCTGCCCGGATTTTAATTTGTGTTAGTTTATTGTCTTCTCTTGGTTCAAATAGTGTGAGAAGTTTTGACTTGGGTATTTCTTCGGCTGTTACCTCGTCGTGTAATTTGCTTATTGCTTGTTTCTTCCCAATAAAGTGGTATTAGAGCTTGTGGTTGTATTGGTTGTGTTGATTGTCTATTTGAATGATGGAGTCAAATATGAGATAAATGGTTTGATTAAATGGCAGTAATTACCATATTTGGAAAAGCAAGATGAAAGATCTTCTATTTGTCAAGAAATTGCATTTACCTGTGTTTGCTTCTAAGAAACCCGAGTCTATTAAAGATGAGGATTGGGAATTTGAGCACTTACAGGTTTGTGGCTATATTAGGCAATAGGTTGAAGACAATGCTCAAAAACATATTGTGAATGAGACAAATGCTAAAAGCTTGTCGGAAAAGTTCGAGACACTTTATGCTTCGAAGACTGGCATTAATAAGTTGTTCCTACTGAAAAATAGACAAATATTAGATACAAAGAGGGCAGTCCTATTTCTGATCATATAAATGATTTTCAGGGTTTCATTGATCAGCTGTCTGGAGCGGGTGTCAAGTTCGATGAAGAAATATAAGGACTTTGCCTTCTTAATACTTTGCCAGACTCTTGGGAAACCCTTAGAGTTTCTTTGACTAATTCTGCTCCCAGTGATGGTATAACTATGGAATATGCTAAGAGTTACGTTTTGAATGAAGGGATGAGAAAAAGATCTTAAGCTTCGTCTTCTTTAGCTTCACACTCCGATGGTTTGGTTATTGAAGACAGAGGCAGAAGTAAATTCATTGGTCAGAATGACAGAGGCAAAAGCAGAAGCAAGTCAAGAACCTCCAGGTACAAGAATCTTACATGTGACTATTGTCACTTGAAAGGGAATATCAAGAAACATTGCTACAAGTTTAAGAGAGACTAGAAAGAGCAAAAGAAAGAAGGCGATAATGAAAATCGTGTTGATGTTGTTACTGAAAATGATCTTCTTGTTGCTTGTGGTAAGAATGATATCAATCTTATTTGTGATGAGTCTACCTGGTTTGTGGATTCAGGTGCCACTTCTCATGTCACACCAAAGAAAAAATTATTTTCTTCTTATACTCCGGGTTATTTTGGAATGTTATGAATGGGCAATGATGGTGAGATTGAGGTATTTGACATTGGCACAGTTTGCTTGAAAAGTAAGAACGGTTCAAGGTTGGTTCTTAACAATTTCAAGCATGCTCCAGATATTCATATGAATTTATTTTTTGTAAGAAAGCTTGATGATGATGGTTATGATCAAACCATTGGTGGTGGCCAGTGAAAGTTTCTTAAAGGCTCAATGATTGTGGCTCGAGGTAATAATATATCTGACTTGTACTTATTTCAGGGCTCCATTTGTAGTGACTCGGTAAATTTGGTGGAGAATGATACTTCATCAGAGTTATGGCATAGAAGGCTGAGTGATATGAGCGAGAAGGGGATTGATAATTTGGCTAAGAAGAATTTGCTTTCTGGAGTAAAACAAGCAAAATTAAAGAGATGTGTTCATTGCTTAGCCGGGAGATAGAAAAGAGCTTCTTTTCACAGTCATTCGCCTTCAAGAAAGCTGGAATTGTTAGAGTTGGTACATTCTAATTCGTGTGGTCCTTTTAAAGTAAGCTCTCGTGGTGGTGCACTTTACTTTGTGACTTTTATTGATGATCATTCTCGCAAACTATAGGTATTTTCTTTAAAGTCCAAGGATCAGGTACTTGATGTGTTCAAGATTTTTCAGGCCTTGGTTGAGAGACAGACAGGGAAGAAACTAAAATGCATCCGCTCAGGCAATGGTAGTGAATACATTGGTCCCTTTGATAATTATTATAGACAGCAAGGTATTCAGCATCAGAAAACTCCTCCAAAAACTCCTCAGTTAAATGGTCTAGCAGAGAGGATGAACATAACTCTAGTTGATAGGGTTAGATGTTTTCTTTCAGATGCTAAGCTGCCAGATTCATTTTGGGCAGAAGCACTTAATACTGCTACTTATGTTATCAATTTATCTCCTACTGTTGCTTTGGATGGTGATGTCCCCGATAGAGTTTGGTTTGGTAAGGGTGTCTCTTATGCTCATTTGAGAGTCTTCGGGTGTAAGGCTTTTGTGCATGTTCGTAAGGATGAGAGGTCAAAGCTGGAAGTTAAAACTAGGCAATGTATCTTCATTGGTTATGGTCATGACGAATTTTGGCTATCGTTTTTATGATCCAGTTGAGAAGAAACTTGCTAGAAGTCATGATATTGTGTTCTTTAAAGACTAGACAATTGAAGATTTTGACAAAGTTGAGAAGGTTGATTCTCAGATCAATGAAAGCTTAGTTAATGTTGATCCAGTTCATGTAACTGTTACACCTGAAGAAAATCTTCAAAATAATGAAGATCAAGTTGATAACGAAGATGGTGATCATGTTTAGAACGACTAGCATGATGTTGTTGATGCTCCAGTGGAAGATGATATGGTTGGCCAGCAACCAGCTGCTATTGATGCTCCAGAGAGTTCTCTCAGAAGATCTATTAGAGAGAAAGCACCTTCATCTCACTATTCTCCCAATGAGTTTGTACTCTTGACTGATGGGGGAGAACCTGAAAGTTTTGATGAGGCTGTGGATATTGAAGAAAAAGAAAGGTGGTTTGATGCTATGCAAGATGAGATTAAATCCTTGCATGATAATCATACATTTGATTTGGTTAAGCTTCCTAGAGGTAGAAAAGTTTTGGAAAACAAGTGGGTTTTTAGGGTGAAACATAAAGATGGTAACCCAGTTCCACGGTACAAGACTAGATTGGTTGTTAAGAGCTTTAATCAGAAGAAGGGAGTTGATTTTGATGAAATCTTTTCTCCAGTTGTGAAGATATCATCCATTCGGGTTGTTCTGGGCTTGGCTGTTTAGATGTTGAGCAAATGGATGTTAAAACTGTTTTTCTTCATGGTGACTTAGATGAAGGAATTTATATGGAGCAACTAGAAGGTTTTGAAATCAAGGGTAAAAAGAACTATGTTTGCAAATTAAAGAAGAGCTTGTACGGTTTAAAACAAGCTCCCAGGAAGTGGTACAGGAAGTTTAGTTATTTTATGAGTCAACAGGGCTTCAAGAAGACTTCTTCAGATCATTGTGTTTTTGTGCAAAAATTTTCTAATGGTGACTTTATCATTCTATTGCTTTATGTTAATGACATGCTTGTTGTTGGTCAGAATGCTTGTAGAATTCAGAAGTTGAAGCAAGAGTTGAATAAGTCTTTTTCTATAAAAGACTTGGGACCAGCAAGGCAGATTCTTAGCATGCAGATTGTTCGTGACAGAAAGGCCAAAAAGTTGTGGTTAGCACAAGAGAAGTACATTCAGAAAGTACTTTGCAAATTCAACATGGATAGAGCTAAGGTTGTCAAAAAATCTTTAGCTAATGCACTTCAAATTGAGCACGAAGCAGTGTCCTTCCAGTGATGGTGAGAAGGAAGATATGAAGAAAGTTCCTTATGCTTCAGCTGTTGGCAGTTTGATGTATGCGATGATTTGTACAAGATCTGATATTGTTCATGTCGTTTGTGTTGCCATCCGCTTTCTTTTTAATCCGGGAAGAGGGCATTGGAATGCTGTGAAGTGGATTATGAGATATCTTTGTGGCACTTCTAGTCTAAGTTTGTGTTTTGGGAGAGGAAAGACTATTCTTTGTGGGTACATCGATTCAGATATGGCCGGTGATATTGATACTCGTAAGTATACTTTAGGCTACTTGGTTACTTATGCAGGGGGAGCTATGTCTTGGCAATCTAGGTTGCAAAAATGTGTTGCTCTATCTACTACAGAAACTGAGCTTATTGTTGCCGTTAAAGCTCATAAAGAGTTGCTTTGGATGAAGAGATTTATGAAGGGACTTAGCTTTGCTCAAGAGAGGTATGTGCTTTATTGCGACAGTCAAAGTGCTATTTATCTTGGCAAGAACTCCACATTTCATGTAGGTTAAAACATATTGATGTGAGATACCGTTGGATTAGAGATGTGTTAGATTCTAAGTTGCTTGAACTTCAGAAGATTCACGCCAATGATAATGGCTCGGATAAGTTGACTAAAGATTTGCCAAGAGGGAAGTTTGAAGAGTGTTACTTAATCACCGGGATGGCAGTTTCCTCCACATAGTCAGGGGAGGGGGGGGGGGGGGGGAATTGTTAGGTTTTGGGGTTTTTCCTTCCTTTGTGGAGTTGGATTAATAAAACCCAATCCAATTTGGACCAGGCCAATTTGCTCCAAAATTTCCTCTATATATAGGATCAATTTAGGCCTTATTTTTAGAACATAAAAGTGAATTCATAGCAGTCATATAGAGAGAAAAGCGTGAGAGAGAAAGTAGATTTTCGTCCAGAAATTTTCTGCTGCACCAGTCCGCTTTAAATTATGTTTCTTGATTCGATGACCGTTGGATCGTGCTGAAATTTGAACTGGGGTTCTCAACATCTGTTTCTTCGATTTCAACCGTGCAAATCGAATTTTGTGGTCTGTAGCTCCAGTTTTCGAGTACGAACAGTAGCTCGTTTTTAGGGGTGATTTCTCTCCTTTCTTCACCATTTTTAGTGCTACCTTTTATGTATTGTTGCTCCGTACTTGGCTTTGTTGTTGTAGCCATTTGGAGAACATTGTTGTAACTCTTGTTGATTATAGTGGAGCATTTGTGGGTCAAAGGTCTCGTGGATGTTTCCTCTTCACCTTGAAGGGGGTTTACCATTTAAATTCAGTGTTTCTTGCATTCAATTTATTTTCGCTTGATGTGCTATTTTATTGTTGGCATAGCTGCTGCCTGGATTTGCATTTGTGCCAGTGTTTATTGTCTTCTATTGGTTCAAATAGTCTGGGAAGTTTTGGCTTGGGTATTTCTTCCGCTGTTACCTCGTCGTGCAATTTGGTTATTGCTTGTTTCTTCGCAATATTAACTGTAGTTAAATTTGTGAATCTCCTTTGTAATAAAGAATCATCATATTCTTTTTTTAAAATTTATCTATCACATGAAGTAGAAATACTGACATAAAAAACAATACAAGAAAGCAAAATCTGTAAAATTATGACTGTATGGAAGCAAGAAATATTAGTACATATTCCACTAAGAGAATAATGAGTAAGTGGTTCAAGTAAAAGTCACTATCTTTCTTATATCTTGGCCTAGCAAGAGGTAAAGTAAGAACTGATTGAGCTAATTTCCCTCCTCTTATTAGAACTACTACAGCTAATCTAAAGTGTACGAAGAGCTTAACCCCGTAAGTAAAATTGATTGATTGTAAGAAAACATACATGCATGAGCAAATCAGCTAAATTAACTGACATGCATGTTGAAAATCCAAGAAAAACTACCCAAAAGTTATGATGCACAAAATTTTATTCCAAATTGGATTGGGACACAGAGAAAAACAAAAAAATGTGTCAGTTTTTTCCAGCTTATTGTTCTTAATAGCAAGAAACTGAAAAGCACCAAAGAAATCCAATCCAACCTTCAGTTTTTCTTTTTCAAATTTTAGTTCATAAAAGATAAAATAAAAAAGAACCAGCTAACTAACATAAAAAACTGAGCAAAAATTAAAAAGAAGAAGGAAGAACAAAAACTCACCTGGATAAGAGAGAGACAGAGGAGCTAGTGGTGAAAGTGAGATGGGAAAGTTTGAGACGGAAAAGGGTGGTGAAAAAACAAATCCAGGTGTTGCTTGCAATTAGACACCTGGTAAGTCCATAAGTCACCTGATAAACACACAAAATGCAAATACTAGTGTACATAGACATTTACCGAAATGCCCATCGTCGTTCAAATGACTTTCACTTATTAATAGTAGAAATATAGAGATAAGGGTAAAAAACACATCATAACTATCATTTTTTTTAGTTTCATACCTAAATTATCATAAGGTTAAGAAAACTACCTTAACTATCACTATCTAGTTTATAAAATACACTTGAACTAAATGTGTGAACTCACTCTCCAAAAGGCAAGTGAAGCTAAAATTTTCTCGAAAAAATTGTCCATATGGCATAAGTAAAGCTATGGTGGTACCTACATGGAAATTAAAAAATATTTTTTTTTAATTTAAAAACTATATATCTTTTTTTTTAAAATCTGCATTTTTAAATTTTGTAAAAGAATATCAAACAATTTTGAATCAGAAAAAAAATGATTTAAAAAAAATAAAAAGTTGATTTTTTAAAATGTGAAAACTAAATAATCAGTTTTCTTATTTTTTTTTAAAATAACTTTTCCATTTTTAAACTATTTTTGTTGCAAAAAATATTATTTTTTAGTTTGTTTTTTAAAACAAATAGTTTTTTGATGTTTAGATCACATGCCATTTAAGAATAATTTGAGGTGTGTTTTGCAAACTATATAGTCATAGTTTAGGTAGTTTTCTTAACCTTTTGATAGTTTAGGTATGAAACTCAGAAAACAGTGATAGTTGAGATGTATTTTTGACCCTTATCTCTTTAATGTATAAAAGTTTAAATTTAAATGTAAAAAAAAAATACTGAAGACTTTGAGAAGAGAGATTTTATTAATTCTCAAGTATTTCTATACAACCAATCACAGATGTATTTATACACAAAACTGAAGCCTAACTAGGAAATATACAATTAAGGAAACAAGATAAAATCTCTATAATAATGGAAACTAAATCAGATTATAATCTGTCTAATTATAATTTAGAATCTGATCATATCAAATCTGATCCAATCTTAATAGAATCGGATTTGTCAACACTCCCCCTCAAGTTGGTGCATAGATATCACACATGCCCAACTTGCAAACTAAGTTGTGATAGGTTCTGCTGTTAAGCCCTTTAGTGAAAACATCAGCTAGCTGCTTGCTGGATGTCACATGGAACAGGCTCAAGGTATCATCAGTCAACTTTTCCTTGATGAAGTGTCGATCAATTTCAATGTGTTTTGTCCGATAATGTTGTATTGGATTATGGGCAATACTGATGGCTTCCTTGTTGTCACAGTACAAGGATAATTTATTATCTCCAGACATTTTCAGTTCTTCTAGTAGCTTTTGCAGCCACAGAAGTTCACAGACACCCTGAGCCATAGCTCTATACTCTGCTTCAGTAGTTGATCTAGCAACTATACTTTGCTTCTTGCTTCTCCAAGTGACTAAGTTCCCTCCCACAAGTGTGCAATAACCAGTTGTAGACCTCCTATCATCTAGAGATCCAGCCCTATCAGCATCTGTAAAAGCTTCTATATGGAGGTGACCATGTTTGGTGAAAAGAAGACCTTTTCCAGAAGCAGATTTCAAATATCGCAAAATGCAAAAGACAGCCTGCATGTGAGAATCACGAGGATCATGCATGAACTGGCTTACCATGCTAACTGCATATGCTATGTCAGGTCTAGTGTGTGAAAGATAAATGAGTCTTCCAACCAATATCTGATATCTTTGTTTATCAACCGACTCTCCTATCCCTGCTTGTAGCTTGTGGTTGCTCTCAATTGGTGTTGCTGCTGGTTTACAACCCAACATACCAGTTTCTTCCAAGAGATCTAGAATATATTTCCTCTGAGAAATGAAGATTCCTTTTCCTGATCTAGCCACTTCAATTCCAAAGAAATATTGCAGCTGCCCTAGATCCTTGATATCAAACTCGTGAGCCAAAAGCTTCTTTAGCCGACCCATCTCTTCTTTGTCATCACCTGTCATCACTATATCATCAACATAAACTATTAAAAGAGTGATCTTACCCTTGTGATGTCTTATAAAGAGAGTATGATCAGCATTGCTTTGTCGATAGCCACTTCAATTCCCAAGAAATATTGCAGCTTCCCTAGATCCTTGATATCAAACTCGTGAGCTAAAAGCTTCTTTAGCCGACCCATCTCTTCTTTGTCATCACCTGTCATCACTATATGATCAACATAAACTATTAAAAGAGTGATATTACCCTTGTGATATCTTATAAAGAGAGTATGATCAGCATTGCTTTGTTGATAACCAAAAGAAAACATGGCTTTGCTGAATCTGTCGAACCATGCTCTGGGAGATTGTTTTAGCCCATATAAAGCTTTCTTCAATCTACACACCTTTCCTTGACTTGTTTCATTATCAAATCCAGGAGGAATCTCCATATACACTTCTTATTCTAAGTCACCATGTAAGAATGCATTTTTTATATCAAACTGCTGCAATTCCCAGTCAAGGTTGACTGCACAAGATAACAAGATTCTGATTGTGTTGGTCTTTGCAACAGGAGCAAATGTTTCTTGGTAGTCCACTCCATATGTTTGAGTGAATCCCTTAGCTACCAATCTGGCCTTGAACCTCTCAATCGAACCATTGGCTTTATGTTTCACAGTGAACACCCACTTGCAGCCGACCAACTTCTTGTCTGGTGGAGGAACAACTAATTCCCAAGTCTTATTTTTTTCTAGAGCCTTCATTTCTTCAAACATTGCTTCTTTCCACTTGGGATCCTTGAAAGCTTCCCTCCAATCCTGTGGAATAGACATAGAGGAAATGGACAAGGCAAAGGCTCTATAGGAAGGGGACAAGGAATCATAGGACACAAAGTTAGAAATAGGATGTTTTGTACACGATCTGACCCCTTTTCTTTGAGCAATAGGTCTATCTAAATCATCAGAAGAATCAGAAATTAAAGACGACTCACCAGAAGAGAAGGATTCTTGGCAGGGAGTAGGTTGCATGATGGCTTCTTGTCTCTTGTTTTTCCTTGAATATCTCATCAAATCAGGTTTGTCCAGACGCCCAATAGTCTTTTCGTGAACAGTAGCCTCCCCTTGAGCAGTACGTCATACATCCTCCTGAACACTCTCTCTGATGGAACTCTCACCTAGAGTAATGTCATCAAGAAATCCAGAACTAGGTATCACCTCTTCTTTTTCATTATTCTCCCCCTAAAGAGGTGATTGGGTTCCATTGAAGTAAGGTTAAGATTCTCTAAAAGTAACATCTATACTTACAAAATACTTCCTTGATGGAGGATAGTAACACCGATAGCCTTTCTGTGTTGGAGAATACCCAACAAACACACATTTAAGGGCCCTCAGATCTAGTTTTCCTGCATTCTTACTATGAACAAAACAAACACACCCAAACACCTTTGGAGGAACAGTATAGACATTATTCCCTTGTAAAATCTCTAAAGGACTCTTAAAATTGAGTGCTTTGAGAGGCATTCTATTGATAAGATAACCCGCTGCTAGAATTGCATCTCCCCAGTAAGGTTTTGGGAGATTCATGGTGAACATGAGGGATCTAGCAACTTCCAACAAATGTCTATTTTTCCATTCAGCCACTCCATTTTGTTTACTGGTGTAAGGACAACTAGTTTGGTGGATGATCCCGTTAGACTCCAAATAAGTACCAAATCGACTATCCATGTATTCAGTGCCATTATCAGTTCTCAAATTTTTTATCTTAGTTTTAAAATGAGTGCAAACCATCTTATGAAAAGATTGAAAGCAAGAAAATACATCACTTTTTGCTTTTATCAGGTAAACCCAAGTCATTCTAGTGCAACAATCAATAAAAGTGACAAACCATCGATTACCGGACATAGAGGCTGTCTGAGTAGGCCCCCAAACATCAGAATGGATAGTCATGAAAGGAACTGTGATTTTATTATTACTTGACGGATAAGAGTTTCTAGTATGTTTGGCATACTCACAAGCGTCACAAAACAAAGATTCAACCAGAATCCTAGAAAACAAACTAGGATATAGTTTTTCTAAAATAAAAAAGGATGGATGCCCTAACCGCCTATGCCACCGTATTATTTCTTCATTGGCATTCTTATTTTCTCCCAAAAAACCTTGACATAGAACATCACTTTGATTCCTCTCCAACATATATAAACCATCATGCACTCTACCACTGCCAATCCTCTTGCCTGTTTGATCCTGAAAGACACAATGATCAGGAAAAAACTCAATTTTGCAGTTTAGAGCTTTGGTAGTGGCGCTTACTGATAAAAGGTTAACTGGAAACTGAGGTACATGAAGTACATAAGATAGCTGAATATTGGGAGCACAAAAAATAGAACCTGTTCCAGCTATCGGGGAAAGAGAACCATCGGCTATTCTAACATTGTCTGTTTTTGGACATGGAGAGTAGTTAAGAAGTTCTTTAGAGGAGCCTGTCATGTGTCTATTCGCACCAGAATCAATAATCCATGAATTAAGATGAGCAGTAAAAGTAGTACCTGACTTTACCAAATTAGATGTTGCACTGGAGGAAGAGTCAAGTTGCGACAAAAAGGACTTGAGATGCTTGAGTTCACTAGGAGAGAAAAATTCACCAGAGGTTGTCTCCTTAGATGACTCTACTGTCTCTGACAAATTTACTTGAGCTCTCATTGAGTTGACTCATTTTCCTCCACGACCTCTAGAGGGTCGACCATGTAACTTCCAGCAAGTTTCCTTGGTATGGCGTGGCTTCCCACAATAATCACAATGTAAGTGATCTTTATCATAATTGGTAGCCTTTATGTGCTCCCGAAAATCACTAGCGCTCAATCCAGACTTCTCAATTGGTATTGTGTAATCACTAGCATTCATTCCCCATGCTTGAGTAGGTGAGCTTAGTTGCATTCCAGATTTTTTCAGCAGTGTCTAGCAATAGATATTGTCTAGTAATCTGGGGTTGTATAGAGTTGATAAGCCATGACATAACAAGTAAATTCACTGAGTCCCACTGGCTGTAGGTGGGATCAGAGGAAGCTGGTTTTTTCTTATCCCCATTAATGTACCCCTGCAACTTTCTAGCTTTGATAAATAATAAACTGGATCTAGACCAAGCAAGGTAAACGGTACTACCATCAAGTTTCACAGGGCTAATCTGTATGTGTGGATTAGTTTCAGACATGGTATTAAGGAAATCTTTTTCAATAGTCAATCAAGGCCGAGTCTCACACCTGTAGGTGGTGTGACCGTAGCTATGGAAAATCAGAGAAATATTTTACAGCGGCTCAATAGTGCGGGAGAGAGGAAACTCTATCTCCTAAAAAGGCACGAGCTCTGATACCATGAAGACTTTGAGAAGAGAGATTTTATTAATTCTCAAGTATTTCTATACAACCAATCACAGATGTATTTATACACAAAACTGAAGCCTAACTAGGAAATATACAATTAAGGAAACAAGATAAAATCTGTATAATAATGGAAACTAAATCAGATTATAATCTGTCTAATTATAATTTAGAATCTGACCATATCAAAATCATATCAGGATCTGATCCAATCTTAATAGAATCAGATTTGTCAACAAATACAAAGAAAGAAATTTGATTAAAATCCATAACAACAATAATGTATCTCAATATAAATACCGATGAGAAAGAAAAAAAAAGTTGAAGTATAATCAAGCCCAAAAAGGCCTTGTAATTTTTTGCCTAACCAGCAGCCCCATTGAGCCGCAACTTTGCAACCCCTCTTTCACTGTTTTCTTTTCTCTCTTCAGCAAGGTGAACCATCTCTCTTTGTTTCGCCGCTGTTTCTTGTTTTATCTCATGTTATGCTGTGTTGTCTATTACTCCGTTTTTTTTTGTTGCTACAATTTTTTGGATTTATATGATGTTTTGCCAAATTTTGGGTTTCGTGTGAATAACTATGCGTTACTCTATGTTCTATTTTCCTTTTTTTATACCGCAAGATTTCAGACAAGACATTAAGCAAAACTCTTCATCGGACAGAAAAAGCCACTATCAAGCCTTATATAGTTGGTGTTAGGATTGAAAAAGTCTTCTATTCATAACCGGAACAAAATTACAATAGGAGGAGCAATTCTCACACTCAACTATTACAAAAAACCAATCCTAAACTTAATACCTATATCTCACTCAAGTGTTTTCCTTACTGTTTTTCTCTCTTGCTCTTGGTGATGCTACAAATGATAGAAGGCTTCCCTATTTATAGGGATGAAATGAACCTATTGATGTCATTTGTGACTCAAGCAAGCACTTGACAATTTCCAAATACAAGGAAGATGTTTTCTTCCTTAAAACAAGGAATATGTTTTCTTCTTCAAAACAAGGGAAATGTTTTCTTCCTTAAAATGAGGGAGATGTTTCCTTCCTCAAATTATGGGATGGACCCAACAAATCTCCCCCTCCAGTCCCATACACCTGAAGGAGGGTACACTGGCTTTTAGTTTGAGTGTATGCCGACAAGTTCTTTTAGATGTTGTGCTTACTTCCGTACGGATGTGTTTGTATGATCCTTTTCGTCATAGGAAACTCTATCTCCTAAAAAGACAGGAGCTCTGATACCATGAAGACTTTAAGAAGAGAGATTTTAATAATTCTCAAGTATTTCTATACAACCAATCACAGATGTATTTATACACAAAACTGAAGCCTAACTAGGAAATATACAATTAAGGAACAAGATAAAATCTCTATAATAATAGAAATTAAATCAGATTATAATCTGTCTAATTATAATTTAGAATCTGATCATATCAAAATCATATCAGGATCTGATTCAATCTTAATAGAATCAGATTTGTCAACAAATACAAAGAAAGAAATTTTATTAAAAGCCATAACAACAATAATGTATCTCAATATAAATACCGATGAGAAAGAAAAAAAAAGTTGAAGTATAATCAAGCCCAAAAAGGCCTTGTAATTTTTTGCCTAACCAGCAGCCCCATTGAGCCGCAACTTTGCAACCCCTCTTTCACTGTTTTCTTTTCTCTCTTCAGCAAGGTGAACCATCTCTCTTTGTTTCGCCGCTGTTTCTTGTTTTATCTCATGTTATGCTGTGTTGTCTATTTCTCCGTTTTTTTTGTTGCTGCAATTTTTTTGGATTTATATGATGTTTTGCCAAATTTTGGGTTTCGTGTTAATAACTATGCGTTACTCTATGTTATATTTTCCTTTTTTATACCGCAAGACTTTCAGACAAGACATTAAGCAAAACTCTTCATCGGACATAAAAAGCCACTATCAGGCCTTATAGTTGGTGTTAGGATTGAAAAAGTCTTCTATTCATAACCAGAACAGAATTACAATAGGAGGAGCAAATTTCACACTCAACTATTACAAAAAACCAATCCTAAACTTAATACCTATATCTCACTCAAGTGTTTTCCTTACTCTTTTTCTCTCTTGCTCTTGGTGATGCTACAAATGATAGAAGGCTTCCCTATTTATAGGGATGAAATGAACCTATTGATGTCATTTGTGACTCAAGCAAGCACTTGACAATTTTCCAAATACAAGGAAGATGTTTTCTTCCTTAAAACAAGGAATATGTTTTCTTCTCCAAAATAAGGGAAATGTTTTCTTCCTTAAAATGAGGGAGATGTTTCCTTCCTCAAATTATGGGATGGACCCAACAAATCTCCCCCTCCAGTCCCATACACCTGAAGGAGGGTACACTGGCTTTTAGTTTGAGTGTATGCCGACAAGTTCTTTTAGATGTTGTGCCTACTTCCGTACTGGTGTGTTTGTATGATCCTTTTCGCCATAGCAGCCTTGTCGGCTTGCATTTGTATATGTTTTGGGCCGTTGCGACATTTCATAGACTTGACGGCTTTTTGATATATATATATATATATATATATATATATATATATATATATATATATATATATATATATGGTTGCGTTTGAAATATGTCTAAGTCAGTTTGATATGATTTGTGGCAGCGTGTGATATTTGTGCCCGTGTACGCTATCTGTATGTGATTCGATCTGGATTAGTGTGTTAGGATGCCCAACTCGGGCACTAGTCACGGCCTACGGGGTTGGGTCGTGACAATGAATGAGTTGAACTTTTTGTACCATTGCTTTGGGGCTTGTTTGAGACCGTAGAGACTCTTCCTTAACTTGCAAACCAGATGCTCTTTCTTTGGGATTCGGAAACCATCGAGTTGCTCCATGTATAGTTCTTCCTCCAAATCACCATGCAGAAAAACTGTTTTCACGTCCATCTGCTCAAGTTCAAGATCCATACTTGCCACCAATCCGAGAACCACTCGGATAGACATCATCTTCACAACCGGCAAAAAAATCTCATCAAAGTCGATTCCTTCCTTATGTTGGAAACCTTTGACTATGAGCCTTGCCTTGTACTTCACGATATTTCCGCTAGCATCTTTCTTGAGCTTGAAGACCCATTTGTTCTTCAAGGCCTTCTTTCCCGGAGGAAGTTTCACCAACTCATATGTTTGATTCTTTTGTAAAGAATTCATTTCTTCCTCCATGGCCTTTTGCCAATTGGATTTTTCACGATGAGATTGAGCTTCTTGAAAGCTCTCTGGCTCCCCCTCGCTGGTAAGAAAGATCCATTCTGTTGGCGAGTATGACCTTTGAGGGATTAACCCTCGTGCAAAACGTCGAACTTGATTATTTCCAGCTGCGTCTTGGGGTGAAGGCTCCCCTTGCTCAAGAATTTCTTCGTTTTGATCATCATCAACATCTTCCGGATCAATGTTTTCTTGTTCATCATGGACATTATCATGAAGTTCCTCGTTGTTGAGAGGAATGTGTGGTGATTCAGGGACATCATCCGGAGCATGATAACTTCGTTGCTTGTTGACTGTTGGAGCACACTTATGAAACTGGTTTTCATGGAACACGACGTCTCTACTTCGAATCACTTTCTTTATTTCGGGATCCCACAACCTGTATCCGAACTCTTGATCTCCATAGCCGATAAAGATACACGGAGTTGATATGAGATCAAGCTTCTGCCTCAACTCCTTGGATACATGCACAAATGCCTTGCACCCGAACACTTTCAAGTGAGAATATGAAATATCTTTCCCAGACCATATCTTTTCTGGAACTTCAAAGTTCAATGGGACTAAAGGTGACCTGTTTATAAGATAACAAGCTGTTAGAACAGCTTCGCCCCAGAATGGCTTTGGCATTTTAGCCATACTGAGCATGCATCAGACTTTCTCAACAATAGTGCGGTTCATTCTTTCAGCTACACCGTTATGTTGTGGTGTTCGTGGCATCGTTTTCTCATGTATGATCCCATGTTCAGTACAATATGCCAAAAACTCCCGGGAAGTGTACTCGCCTCCATTGTCGGATCGGAGGCATTTCAGCTTCTTTCCAGTCTCCCTTTCTACCATAGCATGGAATGTCTTGAAACGATCAAATACTTGATCCTTCGATTTGAGACAATAAGCCCAAACCTTCCGTGATGCGTCGTCGATGAGTGTCACAAAGTATTTGCTACCACCAAGAGATTCTTCTTCAATGGGTCCACACACGTCAGAGTGGACAAGGCTCAGCAACTCAGAACGATTCTTTCTGGTGGAACTGAAAGAAACTCTATGTTGTTTCCCGAATAAACAGTGATCACAGGGATCCAAAGTTACATCTTTATCTATTGAGATGGCTTCTTTCTTTGCAAGAGTAGTCAATTCCTTCAGACTCATGTGGCCCAATCGTCTATGCCATAAGTTTGGCGACGTCTCTTCTTCAACTGCATTGAGACTCGATCGATAAAACTTTACATTGGTTTTGGAAAGAGTACCACAAATATGTCCTCTAGCAATAACCATAGAGCCTTTGGACAACTTCCACGTACCATCCTTGAACAAATTTCCATACCCTTGTCGATCCAGAGCTACTCCTGAGATCAGATTCAATCTCAGATCCGGAACATGACGAACCTCTTTCAACACAAGTGAGCTTCCATTGCTGGTTTTTATGTGCACATCACCAATGCCAACAATTCTCGAGAAACTCGTGTTGCCTATCTTCACAACGCCGTGGTCTCCAGATTTATAAGTACTGAACAAATCCCGGTGTGGAGTGGCATGGAATGATGCAGCAATATCAATCACCCACTCAATATCATTTGTGCCCACGTGTAGGCATGCTTCCTCTCCGCATGTAACAAGTGCAATGTCTGGTGACACGATAACCATGGTGTCACCATCTTCCTTGCTCGAACTTTGGTTAGTTTGAGGTTGCTCCCGTTTAAACTTTCAACACTCCACCTTCTTGTGGCCATAATTGCCACAATAGTTACAATAGCCCTCTAACCAAGTGTTGGTATCGACGGACTTTCCCCGCTCTCGTGATCTCCCTCGAACTTGAGATTTTCCTCTACTTTGACCTCGATCTCTACCTTTGCCTCGGCCTCTTCCTCTACCTCCGCTTCTACCTCCGTTGCGTCCACTATTTTCAGAAACAAGGGCATATGATTGATCTACCCCGACTTCTTTTCTTCGCGATTCCTCGTTTATTAAGGCGTCCGTGACCATTTGCATGGTCACCTTACAATTGGGGGCGAAATTACTGAGAGTGATGACACGAGTCTCCCAGCTATCAGGTAGAGAACGCAGGAGCAAGATTTCGGAACTGCACTTTTCTTGCTCCTCATCTTTGAGAACCCATTCGGCTGCACTTAACTGGTTCACGAGATCTCGGAACTGACTTGTGTGTTCTGTGACAGAGGTACCGCTACGTAGCTTGTGATTTACCAATCACCTCATCGACAATGTTTTATTTCGAGCCGTTTTTGCTTGGTACATGCTCCCAAGATTTTCCCAAAGTTTGTAAGCACTCGTTTCCTGCGCGACATGATGGAATACACTATGGTCAATCCACTGTCGAATTTGTGCGACCGTTTTCCTATTCATTCTTGCCCATTCTTTGTTTGTCTTCTTGTCGGGTTTGGCACCTTTATTTTCGAGCGGCTCAGCTAAATCCTTCAAATTTAACAAGTCCTCCATACGAGGTTTCCACATGTTATAATTTGAGGATGTTAGCGGAATCATGATATCCGATAATGATTTCTCCATGATAAAGTGCACCTAATCTGCTTGTACTGGACTGTGCAAGCAGAATCAGGCAAAACGGGACTCACGGTTGAATCCGGAATGGTCGAAAACCTAGGGAACCGGTCTGACCAATCTGAAAACCGAACAAAAACAGAGTGAACCGGCCTGCACTAATTCAAACCGAACCGGGCCGGTTTAACCACTGGCTGGTTGAAAAAGTCAACAAAAGGATGATGTGACAATTGGACTTTGACAAGATCTGGTTCTGGTCAAACGGGTTGGTTGGATCGGGTTTCTCCGGTCGTCTTCTCCGGCGACCTGGTGGCCAGAAGGTGGCGGAGCGGCGGCGGCGATGGTGGACAAAGAAACTTTGACTGGACTTTTAGAGGCCTTCCGGTGGTCGAAAAATTCCGAAAAATATATATTCGGAATCCCCGGAACTATTTCTTTCTAATGGTATACTCAGAGCACAATTTTGGGACAAAAATCTTTTACTGAAAATTTTACGAAACTTTAAAAGATTGGCCTGAAAGATTAACCAAGCTCTGATACCACTTGTTAGGATTGGAAAAGTCTTCTATTCATCACCGAAACAGAATTATAATAGGAGGAGCAACTCTCACACTCAACTATTACAAAAAACCAATCCTAAACTTAATACTTATATCTCACTCAAGTGTTTTCCTTACTGTTTTATCTCTTGCTCCTGGTGATGCTACAAATGATAGAAGACTTCCCTATTTATAGGGATGAAATGAACCTGTTGATGTCATTTGTGACTCAAGCAAGCACTTGACAATTTGTTAAATACAAGGAAGATGTTTTCTTCCTTAAAACAAGGAATATGCTTTCTTCTCCAAAACAAGAGAAATGTTTTCTTCCTTGTTTTCTTCCTTAAAATGAGGGAGATGCTTCCTTCCTCAAATTATGGGATGGACCCAACAGTTGGTAGATATTTTTAATAATTACTCCCTCCAACTATTTGCCAACATCATGTATTTTTTACTATTTGCCAACATCATGTATTTTTTAGAAAGGCCTTCTAGTAGCGTATTAATTTTGTTTTGTCATGAACGATGATTTGCTCATTTGGTAAAATTGTAAAAGAATTAGGAAAGTTTTGATAGTTTTCATAGCTTGTGGGTTTTTATGTCTATAAAAAAATACAATTTAAGAAATGCTCCCAAATGTTCTCGGTTTTTGAAAATTTAAAATCAAATCAAACCGAGCCAGTTTTCGCGGCTATCGGTTTTTCGGTCTCATCTGAAAACCCCTAATTGAATGCTATGTTGTATGTTGTTTTGTAGGTGAAGGAATTAAGTTTCAACTTCAACAACTATAATGTTGGATCTCATGTTATGAAGTGTCTAAACAAAGATATTATGCTAGAGAAGAATTTGGTAAACCAAGGATTTGATCCTATCACGGCAAATGTTCTTGCAGAGAAGATCAATGCTTTAAAGGCCTTAAAGACGGTCAGGGCGGGCGATGTTCATATTATGACCTTGTGGTCACGAGTAAGTTTGAGCTACATATTAACATTTGTATCCTTATATGATAATTAAGTAATTTCATTACACATATGAGGAAGAGAGGGATAGAAAATTTCATTAAGTTGACTAGTACAAGTTTTGTCTAGTGACTTTAGAGTTTGCATTTATCTTGTGTACTGTGTTGTGACTGTACTCCAATTGAAATCATTCTTTTGTATAGTAGCCATTGTCTTAAAAAGCGGGGGCGTAAGATGAAGCATTTTACATACGCCTTGATGAGGCGTAAGCCCATGCCACGGGGGCGTAAGTCCCATGGTACTTAATTTTTAGTATTTCATAAAATAATATAATTACAATAAATATTTTTAAAAAGTTAAAATTACATAAAAAATAAAAGAAACTGCAAATGAATGAAATACACACACATATGTATATGTGCTTGTTCCTCACAAAAAACTAATCAAAGTAATCTATTATACGCTACTTACAACTTGTAATTATATACTCCTAACATAATTTTACAAGTATAAACAATACAATAAAATAAAAGCTATTACGAGATGCAAATCAATTCTAACATCTTGATCTCATTTGAGATTTTTTGAAGACCCACATATAATATTTAGACTGAAAAATAGTGTTTATTGTATTGATAATATATATATATATATATATATATATATATATCCCCCTCTTTTTTTTTTTAAAAGAAAAATCTATAACTACACTCAGTGACACATATTTAGCACAAGCTGTACAACTCAAAACACAGGAATAATTGATCTAAGATTGAGAACTATAAATATGGAAATCCGAAAGTTAAAAAAATATATCCAAGCACACACTTAAATGATGAACTGAAAGCTAATATTATGTCAAGTCTAGTAAATATATACATATAAAAGATAAATTAACATATTTGATCAAATGTTGGCAAAAATATTACAGGTGTTTTATGTCGGTAATATTTTTCCAAAAATTTAGAATTACGCTGGTGATTTATGTTGGTCTTGTGACATTTATGTAGGAATAAAGTCATTATAATGAAATTGTCATTCTTGGATCCGTGGCAGCATACAATATCCATGGACAGATGCTTGCCTTGCATTTCACTAACCCTTGTTCTATCATTAACTACCTTCTCTATATGTATCCACACATTTCAATTGCGTACCTGATTATAGCTTCCCTGAGACATTATCAAAAATCATAGTCAGTCGCCTTGCACCATTTTGGATCATATAACACCCCCCTTGTTTTCCTAGGTCTTAAATTTCCCGCCTCCTTTACTTCATTTTCACTGTCCAAAACTTCAGCGTCTGAGCTATCATTCATCTCCTCAATATTATTATTACGTGTCTTCTGAAATAGATGACATGCAAAACATAGCGTCAGTTGTCAAAACGATTGACTGGATTGTTTCATCTGATCCATTATCTCAACTTTTATCGAACTAGAGCTTGAATTGGAATTTTGATGCATGTTTTATTGATCTACACAGTACGAGAGGCAAGAAGACAATTCAGTCGAGCAGGCCGAGCTTCGAGAATATATAATGAAGACTGTGCTGCATAGGCAATATCAGGATGAGGCTGTAGAAGCAGTCAGAGTCTCTCTTTTCGGTCCAACAAAGTTCTTTGACAGAAGAGCTGCTGATCGGGAAGGCGTAGAAAAAATGGTAATCCAAAAATGTGCTTGCGTGGTGTCAAATTTTGTAACTTGAATTCCTAGATATAGTAACTTACTAACTTATATTGGTTTTCTTTTCGGTCCAACAAAGGGCTTTGACAGGAGAAGAGTTGTCGCTAAACGGGAATGCATAAAGAAAATGGTAATCCAAAAATCTGCTTTGCGTAGTGTCAAGTTTTTTAACTTGAATTCCTAAGATATAGTAACTTATATGATTTTCCTTTACCAGTTTCATCTTTTCGAGGTACAATGTGGTTATCCATTGGTACAAAACAGCAATCTCTTGGGATTATTTTCATCCATTTGCGAAGCGGGCTTCTCAAGAGTTGCTGTGATAAAAGCTTTTATGGCTGCTTGCAAGGGGCGTAAACATGATGCGTGGCATAAGCTGGATGAGGAGTATTATAACCTGGGCAATAGTGCTTGATGATGACTCTTGGTGACCTTGTTTTGGCTACAGATTCAGTAAAAATAAGTTCTGCTCGTAAGATGAAATTTGAATGTTCAATGCCCACTTTAGTCCCTCTCTCCTCTTATGTTATATATGTGGCTCACTGGTCTTCTAAGTACAATAGTATTTGATGTTAATGATACAATAATTAAATAAGTTATTTGCAATTTTATTTTTGAGAGAATTAATCTTATATAATGCAATTATTCAAGTTGGCTTGGGTATTTCTTCCGCTGTTACCTCGTCGTGCAATTTGGTTATTGCTTGTTTCTTACCAACATTAACTGCAGTTAAATTTGTGAATCTCCTCTGTAATAAGTTTGAGACGGAAAAGGGTGGTGAAAAAACAAATCCACCTGTTTGGTAAGTCCATAAGTCACCTAATAAACACTCAAAACGCAAATATTAGTGTACATAGACATTTATCGAAATGCCCGTCGTCGTTCAAATGACTTTCACTTATTAATAGCAGAAATATAGAG
Source organism: Lycium barbarum (assembly GCF_019175385.1). Lineage (NCBI taxonomy): Eukaryota > Viridiplantae > Streptophyta > Magnoliopsida > Solanales > Solanaceae > Lycium > Lycium barbarum. The sequence continues at coordinate 115,939,241 of NC_083345.1, read as the reverse complement.
ATAAGGGTAAAAAACACATCATAACTATCATTTTTTTGAGTTTCTTACCTAAATTATCATAAGGTTGAGAAAACTACCTAAACTACCACTATCTAGTTTATAAAACACACCTGAACTAAATGTGTGAACTCACTCTCCAAAAGGCAAGTGGAGCTAAAATTTTCTCGAAAAATTTGTCCACATGGCATAAATAATGCTATCGTGGAACCTACATGGAAATTAAAAAGATAATTTTTTTAATAAAAAAACTATATATATATATATATATTTTTAAATCTGCATATTTTTTTAAAAAAAATTCTGCATTTTTAAATTTTGTAAAAGAATATCAAAAAATTTAGAAAATCAGAAAAAAATGATTTAAAAAAATGAAAAAGTTGATTTTTTTTAAATGTGAAAACTAAATAATCAGTTTTCTTATTTTTTAAAAAAAATAACTTTTCCATTTTTTAAACTATTTTTTTTTGCAAAAAATATTATTTTTCAGTTTATTTTTTAAAACAAATAGTTTTTTGATGTTTAGATCACATGCCATTCAAGAATAATTTGAGGTGTGTTTTGCAAATTATATAGTTCATAGTTTAGGTAGTTTTATCAATCTTTTGATAGTTTAGATATGAAACTCAGAAAACAGTGATAGTTGGAGTATATTTTTGATTCTTATCTCTTTAATATATAAAAGTTTAAATTTAAATGTAAAATAAATAAATACAAAGAAAGAAATTTGATTAAAAGCCATAACAAGAATAATATAGCTCAATATAAATACCGATGAGAAATAAAAAAAAAAAAATTGAAGTACAATCAAGCCCAAAAAGGCCTTGTAATTTTTTACCTACCAGCAGCCCAGTTGAGGACCAGACCAGTAGCCGGTTCTATATACAAATGTTCTGACCCATACCTTTACTCTAATAGGAGAGCCGCAACTTTGCAACCCTCTTTCACTGTTTTCTTTTCTCTCCAGAAATTTCTGCAAATGGAGTATATAAAATCTCTCTTCAGCAAGGTGAAACATCTCTCTTTGTTTCGCCGCTGTTTCTTGTTTTATCTCATGTTATGCTGTGTTGTCTATTTCTCTGTTTTGTTCTTTTTGCTGCAATTTTTTGGATTTATATGATGTTTTGCCAAAGTTTGGGTTTCGTGGAATAACTATGCGTTACTCTATGTTCTATTTTCCTTTTTTGATACCGCAAGACTTTCAGACAGGACTTTAAGCAAAACTCTTCATCGGACAGAAAAAGCCACTATCAGGCCTTCTAGTTGGTAGATATTTTTAAGGGAAAAGAGTTCAAAACACACTCTAACTTTGACCGAAATTGCTCTAACACATTCTAACTTTGCGGGGTCCTATGACCCCCTGGACTATTTTTTTAGTGTATTATTGAGGGTATTATCGGGTGACGTGGACAAGCAAGTGAGCACATGTTGGTTGAGCGCGCAAGGGTGAACTTAAAACTGAATAGACCCGTCTCTATTTGTCACGTTGAATTCCAAATAATCCTCCTTTTACGTGCTCACTTTTTTGTCGATATCACCCGATAATACCCTCAATAATACACAAAAAAATAGTCGTGGGGGGTCATAGGACCCCTGCAAGTTGAAGTGTGTTACAGCAATTTCGCTCAAAGTTGGAGTGTGTTTTGTAACCTTTTCTTTATTTTTAATAATTACTCCCTCCAACTATTTGCCAACATCATGTATTTTGTAGAAAGGCCTTCTAGTAGCGTGTTAATTTTATTTTGTTTTGTTATGAACGATGACTTGCTCATTTGGTAAAATTGTAAAAGAATTAGGAAAGTTTTGATAGTTTTAATAGCTTGTGGGGTTTTTATGCCTATAAGAAAAAATACAATTTAAGAAATGCTCCCAAATGTTCTCGGTTTTTGAAAATTTAGAACCAAATCAAACCGAGCAAGTTTTCAGTTTATTAGATCGGCTGTCGGTTTTTCGGTCTCATCTGAAAACCCCTAATTGAATGCTATGTTGTATGTTGTTTTGTAGGTGAAGGAATTAAGTTCCAACTTCAACAACTATAATGTTGGATCTCATGTTAAGAAATATCTAAACAAAGATATTATGCTAGAGAAGGATTTGGTAAAACAAGGATTTGATCCTATCACGGCAAATGTTCTTGCAGAGAAGATCAATGCTATAAAGGCCTTAAAGGTGGTCAGGACGGGCGATGTTCATATTATGACCTTATGGTCACGAGTAAGTTTGAGCTACATATTAACATTTGTATCGTTATATGATAATTAAGTAATTTCATTACACATATGAGGAAGAGAGGGATAGAAGATTTCATTAAGTAGACTGGTACAAGTTTTGTCTAGTGACTTTCGAGTTTGCATTTATCTTGTGTACTGTGTTGTGACTGTACTCCAATTGAAATCATTCTTTTGTATGGTAGCCAGTGTCTTAAAAAGCGGGGGCGTAAGATGAGGTGAGGCGTTTTACACTTACGCCCCATGGTATTTAATTTTTAGTATTTCATAAAATAATATAATTACAATAAATATTTTTAAATAGTTAAAATTACATAAACAATAAAAGAAACTGCAAATGAATGAAATACACACACATGCATATGTGCTTGTTCCTCACAAAAAACTAATCAAAGTAATCTATTAAAAGAAATTCATTAATAGACAATTTCCCTGCACATATTAGCGATCAATTTAGCCCAGCAGAAAGCATCCTGCAGCAGAACTCCTGAAAAGAATTGCACCAAATACAATAGAGTAACCATCTCATCTCTTCTACCTCTCTCATGCTACGACAAAATTCAACTTTTCAAACATCAATTGAATCATATTGGATGGACCAAGTTACATCGGACACTTATGAGATTGTATAACAGTTACATCAAAAATAAATTAACATATTTGATCAAATGTTGGCAAAAATATTACAGGTGATTTATGTCGGTAATATTTTTCCAAAAATTTAGAATTCTGCAGGTGATTTATGTTGGTCTTATAACATTTATGTAGGAATAAAGTCATTATAATGAAATTGTCATTCTTGGATCCGTGGCAGCATACTATATCCATGGGCAGATGCTTGCCTTGCATTTCACTAACCCTTGTTCTATCATTTACTACCTTCTCTATATGTATCCACACATCTTTCAATTGCATACCTGGTTATAGCTTCGCTAAGACATTATCAAAAATCACAGTCAGTCGCCTTGCACCATTTTGGATCATATAACACCCCCCTTGTTTTCCTAGGTCTTAAATTTCCCGCCTCCTTTACTTCATTTTCACTGTCCAAAACTTCAGTGTCTGAGCTATTATTCATCTCCTCAATATTATTATTACGTGTCTTCTGAAATAGATGACATGCAAAACATAGCGGCAGTTGTCAAAACGATTGACTGGATTGCTTCATCTGATCCATTATCTCAACTTTTATCGAACTAGAGCTTTTGATGCATGTTTTATTGATCTACACAGTACAAGATGCAAGAAGACAATTCAGTTGAGCAGGCCGAGCTTCGAGAATATATAATGAAGACTGTGCTGCATAGGCAATATCTAGATGAGGCTGTAGAAGCAGTCAGAGTCTCTCTTTTCGGTCCAACAAAGTTCTTTGACAGAAGAGCTGCTGATCGGGAAGGCGTAGAAGAAACGGTAATCCAAAAATGTGCTTTGCGTGGTGTCAAATTTTGTAACTTGAATTCCTAGATATAGTAACTTACTAACTTATATTGGTTTTCTTTTCGGTCCAACAAAGGGCTTTGACATGAGAAGAGTTGTCGCTAAACAGGAATGCATAAAGAAAATGGTAATCCAAAAATCTGCTTTGCGTGGTGTCAAGTTTTTTAACTTGAATTCCTAAGATATAGGTTAACTTATATTGATTTTCCTTTACCAGGTTCGTCTTTTCGAGGCACAATGTGGTTATCCATTGGTACAAAACAGCAATCTCTTGGGATTATTTTCATCCATTTGCGAAGCGGGCATCTCAAGAGTTGATGTGATAAAAGCTTTTATGGCTGCTTGCAAGGGGCGTAAACATGATGCGTGGCATAAGCTGGATGAGGAGTATTATAACCTGGGCAATAGTGCTTGATGATGACTCTTGGTGACCTTGTTTTGGCTACAGAATCAGTAAAAATAAGTTATGCTTGTAAGATGAAATAAGTTATGTTATGGCTCACTGGTCTTCTAAGTACAATAGTATTTGATGTTAATGATATAATAATTAAATAAGTTATTTGCAATTTTATTTTTGAGAGAATTAATCTTATATAATGCAATTTTTCAAGTTTGCAGGATCATCAAATCTGAAAAGTTCTTAATGTATCCTGAATGCATGGAATATGGTTCATAAATAGCCTCTATACTCCTTTTGGTCTAAAGATATCTTCATCAAAACCCACAAGACTACCCTTCAAACTATCAATTCAAACCTTGATGGCTTTTTGCAATTTAAAATAGCCACGCAGGGGAGAAGTAGGGGGAAAGGGAGATGTAGAGAGGCGAAGAGAATAGGGGGTGGCTATTTGCGTCATTGGTGGCTGTGTTGCCGTGGTCTGTTGAGCTGCCACCGGAGGTGATGATCGGTGAAGAACCCAAAAAGGGTCTGCTCGTGAGAGCCCCTAAAACTGAAGACCAAAATTCTTTCCCAAAAGAATGAGGAAAAAGTGGCCATCCTCCAATTCACATGCCTAACTCAATTTGGACCCAATTTGCTCGTGCATTTCAGCCCCTTGTTGGGGTAGAATTTCAGCACTTTAAGCATGACAAATCAGCCCCAATCAGCCCCTTGTTGGGCTTGATATTACGTGTAATGCAGCCCTTTTTGGGCTCCTCAAGGGCCCTACTTGTGGGCTCCTCTTGGGCTTCATGAGGCCTCAATCTTTCTCCTCTTGGATTTGGACTCGGATCATGAAATATACATATAACACTTTGTCCATTCCCTGTCATAATTCTTGGACTCAATTTTAGACTTTTCTTCCACAATAATCATCTTCTTGATCTTCCATTGAAGCCTGTCAACCTTTAATGGAGGTATGCCATTGTGGATGCTATCATCTACCCAACATGGAACTGATGTCTCTAGCACCTGCTGATGTTTTGTTATCTACCATTTAACAAGTAAAAAGGTTCTCATTGTTATAGATGGATGTGAAACGCATCTATTATTCTAATAGAATCCTCTTCACTACTAACTATTGATTTTCTAGCTAGAATTTTTTTCATGACCAAATTTTATTAAACAGGATTTCCTGGTGATCTTTATGTCAAGGTGACATACATGTTCATTGCGAAAAACAAATTAGCCCTAGACATGCAAGCAAAGCCTTTAAACAAAGCCACACCAGTGAATTTAGCATCACACACTTACTGGAATCTTGGTGGAGCCACCAGCGGCGCTATTCAGATTTTCGGATCGCAGGTTTCTTATGTTGATGATAAGCTCATCCCACTGGAAAAATTGCTCCGGTTAAAGGAACAGGTTATGATTTCCTCGATCCACATACGATAGGGAGCAAGTTCAATGAAATTCCAGGTGGATACGATATCAACTATGTGTTGGATAATACTGAGGGCAAGCATTTGCATAGGGCGGCTATTGTTCATGAAAGTTAAATCAGGTAGAAAGATGGAATTGTGGACTAATAAACCTGGTGGATTTGTTTACTCAAATTATGCTGCACTTTGTTTGGAGACACAAGGATTTCCAGATTCTGTCAATCATCCCAATTTTCCTTCACAAATTGTGAATCCAGGGGAAACTTATAAGCATATTATGGTTTATAGGTTCACCGCCTCGGAAACTTTTAGATTTTTCTTGGTCATAGTACAGTTGAGAGACCTTTCTTATTTAGTACAATTTGCATTTATATTAGGAGTAACTTATTTTTATCTGGGTTTTAATAATAAAAGGCAGCAACTAATTTCAAGGCACCCTCCGAGGGATGTGGTAAAATGATAGTACCTTTAACGAATAACGAGAAATATAAAAAGTCCGGGCTCTGGGAGCGGAGAACCTTCCCAGATGCAAAAAGCATAGTTTCAAGATAGACAGATCCATTCATGCTTCCATAAGAAGAGGTCAATAGGCACATTTATGCAAGGTATAGGTTTCTACTTTGCTATCGTTGCTAAAGCTACAATCAATCTATCAACTTACGAACAGATAATTTTAAAATAAGGGAATTTAGGAGAACAATAAACAGTGCAGGCTTTTCCCAGCTCTTTTCTCTTTTCCAAGAAGACTTTTTTTTAATTTTTTATGAAGTAGTAATAAGTTTCATTGATGGCATCAAGAAGATGCAAAGTAAAATAACAAAAGTAAGCAGAATTACGAAAGATGTGGTTAGCTCCATAACATACTAGCTATAGTTCCAGGGAGCTAACAAAATTATATATATATATATATATATATATATATATATATATATCAGCTATAGAGAAACAAAAAACACTTTGAGACTTTTTCCAACTAACGAACTGAATGTTAACATACCAGCTCAAGTGACTGGACATAAACTTGAATAATCAGAAGCAACAGGAAATAAAGAACAAAGGCAGCAGAAAAGCGTTGAAAACAAGCAAACAAAAGTAAAGCTATATAATGTCTTATCTACTCTTTAGGGTTCCAGTAAAATCCGTTGACGCCAAACAGGAATGCATAAATAAAATGGTAATCCAAAAATCTGCTTTGCGTGGTGTCAAATTTTTTAACTTGAATTCCTAAGATATAGTAACTTATATTGGTTTTCCTTTAGGTTCATCTTTTCGAGGCACAATGTGGTTCTCCATTGATACAAAATAACAATCTCTTGGGATTATTTATATCCATTTGCGAAGCGGGCTTCTCAAGAGATGCTGTGATAAAAGCTTTTATGGCTGCTTGCAAGGGGCGTAAAATAGATGGAGTATAACCTGGGCAATAGTGCTTGATGATGACTCTTGGTGACCTTGTTTTGGCTAGAGAATCAGTAAAAATAAGTTATGCTTGTACGATGAAATTTGAATGTTCAATGCCTGCTTTAGTCCCTCTCTCCTCTTTACTATTATACATAAGGGGAAAATACTAATTTTTTTGTATTCCTTACATGAAATTTTTGTCTCTTTTTACCCCTAATTAAAATTTTTATTACTTTGTGAACTCTTACAAATTGTTGGTAAATTTTGAGAACCTTAAGGCTTTTTTTATGCTACTAAAGATGATGATGTCATGGAAAAAATTAATGGCCCCCACAAAACATGCTTATGCATATTTAAATCTTTTATGAGAAATATATTAAATTTGTTTAAAACTATATCTTTCCTTAGGAATTTATTATACACTTAAGAATATAATTATCACGTCAATCAAATTCTATAAAATAGGCTTAATTATCAAATTAAAATATTATTTTTATAATATTATTTATTATTTGTTGATGTTAATTACCAATTATCATTTGCTATTTAAAAATTTCTTCGTCCGATTATAGATAAAGTTTTTAGTTTCTCCTATAATTTTGTGTCGTACCTGCTGGAAAAAATAAATAATTAACAAAGATTTCACTTAAGGTAAGATTAGGTTTAAAATCAAAATAATAAATACAAATAGAATACTTAAAAATGAATCGAAATTGTAAATTATAGTCCGAAGTACGTTAGTTAATTATGCAAATTTTACGTGTGCACACTTTCAACACAAAATTTATCTAATAAATTATTATATTAAATGAGGAACTACAAACATATTAAAAACATTGTAGTTAAAGAAACCAAAAAATAATAATACAGAACAATTGCAAATAGTGGAGTATATTTTTTTACCTTTTTAATATTAAAATATTTTGCAAAATACCGTATAATCAAATAAAAAATAATTAATTTCAACATGAAAAGTTATTACAATGCGAATTTCATAAAATGATTTATTAAATTAAGAAAAAATATGTTATTTTTTAACATGCATCTTTAGGAAGGAAATTGAAAGCTTAAAGTAAGAACAATTTAATTTTATGGACTTTTCAATATTTTTTTCGCGTGTTTAATTTGAGAAAACATCTACAAAATTTCTTGTAATGTCATGGGTCTTAATAATTTATATTTATTTATAAGTTAACTTTATTGATTTCATCATACAACATATTTTTTTTTGCAGCAAATATTATTGACACTAGTTTTTGGTAAAAAATAAGTAATTTTAATTCAAAAAATAAATTACATTAATTTAACATATATAAAGCCGAATTTGAATCATTGGAGATTTTAGTCTAAAAATATTTATGTAAAATAGCAATTAGAAAAACCAATGGTTGATTTTTTTTTTAACAAAAAAAATATTTTCCTTAACTTTCGGATAGAAGTCTATTGAAAGTAAAGGGAAAAATCGCAGAAAAAATTTACAAAATATCTACAAATTGAATTTTGTAAGATCAGTTTGAGCTCGGATTAAGCACGGGCCAAATAGCACTAGTATATTATATATGTGGCTCACTGGTCTTCCAAGTACAATAGTACTTGATGTTAATGATATAATAATTAAATAAGTTATTTGTAATTTTATTCTTGAGAGAATTAATCTTATATAATGCAATTATTCAAGCTTGCCGGATCATCAAAGCTGAAAAGTTCTAAATGGATTCCAAATGTATGGAATATGGTTCATAAATAGCCTCCAAACTCCTTTTAGTCTAAAGATATCTTCATCTCCCCCCCTCCCCCACCCGCTCTCTCAAATACTACCCTTCAAACTATCAATTCAAACCTTGGTGGCTTTTTGCAATTTAAAATAGTCACACAGCGGAGCAGCGGGAAGGGGAGATGTAGAGAGGCGAAAGAGAATAGGGGGTGGCTATTGCGTCGTTGGTGGCTGTGTTGCCGTGGTCTGTTGAGTTGCCACCAGAGAAAATGATCTGTGAAGAACCCAAAAAGGGTCCGCTCGTGAGAGCCCCTAAAACTGAAGACTAAAAATCATAAAATGGATCTTCCCCTCCCTTTATTTATTAAAAATATCTTTTTTAATCTATTGGGCAAAGGATTTTGGACCAAAGGATAATAGCGGCACTTAGTCATGTTATGGAAAAATATGTGAAAAATAGTATTTCGTCCTTTTAACGATTTTACCCCTCTTGAATCGTTTGCTTTTATATGGCGAGTTAAAAGCCGGTATCAACCGACATCACACTGCTATATATATATATATATATATATATATATATATATATATATGGTAAAAAATAAATTTACGCAAGACCCGTGAGTCCGGAGACCGAAGGTAAGAAGAAACAAGCACAAGTATGATGTTTTTCTTTCAGACCGGGGGGATTGCACCAAATGCGGTTGATCCGAGAAAAGTAAATCTATTTGGTCCGGTATCTCCGGACCAAACTCTGCATCGTAGTTAGTCCGGTTTCTCCATGACCAAATTAATTGTGGCCATTAGTCCGGTTTCTCCATGGCCAAATTGATCGTGGCCGTTGGTCCGGTTAATCAGTTGCAGAGTTGCCATGCATCAAGACCGTTCTGTCACGTTGTATTGGTAAGCATACGGGTGTCAGACCGTAGGACCCTATCTTATCCTTTTAGGGTTTTTTCTATTCTAAAAAGGCTTTGTATTGAATGTAAGACCCATGAGGCAAAACTATAAATAGAGGGCATTTTCCCATTTTTAGAGGGTTAGCTTTTTGAGATCTAGAATATTGTAATAGAAAATATATCTTGAAGCATTCTCTCTCTTCTCTCTCTTTTAGTCCGAATTGGTGGATCTTTGTGGTTTTGTTTATTCTTCTAACACCATTAGCTTAATCATATATAACAACATATCTATTTAAGGCATTGATCATAAACCAAAAAATAGATTAAAGTTATCCACAAATCCTATATCTCACTTACAAATTCAATTTTTACCTAATTTCTAGGTAGACAGTTTGGCGCCCACCGTGGGGCAAGGATGATAGTGATTTTTTAATCTTGGCTTCTATCTCCTACCCGTTAGATCAAGAACTTTTTTGCTGATGTCTGTGGAAACGAACCAAATGGCAAGCAACAGACAATCTGGTCATGTCAACAATAATGAGATTATGGCCGAAAACAAGAACAATGTGTTACAGGATCTACCAGCAGATCCAGTCGACCCGAATTCAGTTGATTCGAGGGAAGGCCTTAATCGGCAAAACACCGTGAACCAAGAGAATGCAATCTAGCCGGCCACTGATCCTTTGAATACTGATAATTCAATTACTTTATCCCGGGCACAAGGCTGGAAAGTACCGAATACCCCGGATGAGATTAACTTACGTTTATTTTTGAAATGTTGCAAGAACAGAGAACTGCCATTGCCGAACAAGGAATTGCCATAGCCCAGCTGCAAAGTAAAAAGGATAAAGCGGACCTAGAGTGGTTGAAAGCCGTTGCCGAACCCAGAGGGGATGAAACACGGATAGTCGAGAGTAATGGATCGGGAGCCGGTTCATCCACTGAAGTTCTGAGAATTCTCGAGACATTGGGAAAACGGGTAGACTCAATTAAGAAGAGAGTGGAAACGTACAACTCTCAGGTGGATCAGATCCCGGGGGCTCCTCCAATTTTAAAAGGATTATATTCGAAGAGGTACATGCAAAGGCCTTTTCCACCAAGTGCTGCTCCGAAGTTGATCCTGAAAAGGTTCAAGATACCAGACATCCAAAAATATGATGGAATAACGGATCCACAGGAATATGTGACTTCGTACACGTGTTCCATAAAAGGCAACGATGTCGAAGAGGATGAAATTGAGTCCGTTTTGGCTGAAAAAGGTTAGGGAAATGCTATCGAAGGGGGCACTGACCTGGTATGACCATCTGCTCGAACATTCAATCCTCGAAATGCTCGCAGATGCGTTCATGAAGGCCCATGTTGGGGCTAAGAAGGTGCAGGCCCGAAAGACGGACATCTTGATGAATTACTATGAGAGTTTGCGAAAAGTTTCCAAAGGGAACGAATGAAGCTCCCTCCGGTTCCGGAGGAATGGGCTGCACAGGTTTTTACCAAAAGGCTTAATCCTCAAAGCTTGACAGCCTCATTCAAGCTGAAAGAAAAATTGTTGGAATATGAGGTTGTGACTTGGGCTGATGTTCGTAATAGGTACAAATCAAAGATTCAGGTAGAGGATGACCAACTCGAGCTCCCCCAGAGCCCGTGAATGGGAGCAAAAGCTCTGAAAAGTCGAGAAAGGCTTATAACTCGAAGGTCCAATCATAAAGGGATAGGTACCGGCCATACTCTCATTCAGAAAAATTGAGTTTCAGGTCAGAGAAATCAAGGGTTGGCCCCAGTTAATTCTCCGGTCGAGGTGACAAACGGACTGAGCGCCCATCAAACAGTCGAGGCCTATCATTTAGGAGTAACACCGGGAGTTCGGTTAGCAACAAATACCTACCAAGGATATCTGAGTACAACTTTAGCATCAATACCTCAGATCTCGTCTTGGCCATAGGCTGTATCGGAGAGGCAAGATGGCCGAGACCGCTGAGATCAGATCCAAGTCAACGGGACCCGAGCGTGATGTGTGAGTACCGCGGAACTCATGGGCACAGAACGGAGGACTGTCACTAACTGAGGGAGAAGGTGGCTCGGTTACTGAAGAACGACCACCTTCGAGAATTCCTAAGTGAACTAGCTAAGAGCCTCTACATGGAGAGGGAATCCCTCAAACGGGCCGAACTAGTGGAACCTCAGCATATAATCAATATGATAATCGGTGGCATAGATGCTCCTTGAGGGCTGGTGTTGAAACGAACAAAGATATCTGTTATACGCGAGAAGCGGAGGCGGGACTACGGGCCCAAGGGTTCCATCTCCTTCAGCAATGAGGATGCAGAAGGCATCATTTAACCGCACGGTGATGCATTGGTAATTTCTGCTCTTATTTTTAAATCACAAGTTAAACGTAGTTTGATTGACCCAGGTAGCTCGGCCTGTTGACACCCAATTTTGTCCCGCCTTCATCTAAAATATTTATTTACACTTCTAATATCTCTGGCAACTTAAGAACTAATTATTTATGATGTACTACAATTATTAATTTTTTATTAATACCGGCGTTTCATTATCCTGTTGTAGTCACTGTTGTTGTTATTATTATTATTTTTATTACCGTTACTACTACCACTATTATTATTATTTGTTATTATTATTATTACCATTATTATTATAATTCGCATTCTAATCATTCCAGCATTTTTTACCATCCTATGCGCACGCATCACATTTATTTTCCCATAATTAAATAATAACGTTTATTTATTGTTGACTTTCAAAAAATATTATTGCACGGCTATTACGACATCATATAATTTTATTATCTGAGCACTAATAATTATATATTTTATATTAGTTAATATTTTAACACACTTTAGTATATAGTTAATTAAAATAGGTCTCTCATTTAAATTTAGAAGCCCAAATTGTTTCTTTCATTCAGCAAAATCCGAGCCCAATCAATCCATATTATTTTCGGACCAGTCCATAATAATTAGTCCGTAATCAATCCTAAATTCATTTGGGCTAAAGCCTAAATTATATCAGCCCACTACCCGCAACGACCCAGCCCATATTCTAAATTCAGCAGTCCATTATTTTAACCCAATCACCCAGCCCACTACCAGGTGACCCGCCCCGAGTCATTCAATAAATGAACCACTAGGGTTCCTTTCTCTAAAATTCGGCCGCACACCACCCTCACTGCTTCTCTCTCTCTCTCCTTTCTCTCTCCCCCTCGACGCAAAGGGCAATCAACAGAGACCCTTTCTCCTCTACAGATCCTGCGTAGTCGTTTTAGGATAAAGCAAATTAATGTCCGTCAGTGTTCAACCAGTGTAAGTCGTCGTCTTCCTTCGTTGTCTGTTGTCGATCTGAAACGTTTTTAATGGATTTCGTCCATTTGTGAAATTAAAATCTTTTCTTTATCAATTCCTTTGTATTTTCGAGTACAAGTTTTAATGGGTTTTGTCCATTTCCCTTCTTTTTCTGATCGAGTAGGTCAAAATACCTACAAAATCTGAACGTTGAACCAAGAAATGGCGCCTAATTTTTGAACCCCAGGAAAAACCTGAAAATTTCCCCTATAAATAATCATTTCTGGAGTCATTTAGGAAAGAATAAAGAAAAGCTTTTATCCTCCTCGAATCCCCTGAAAATACAAGTTCTTTCGGCCGCCCAAAAATCCCATTACAAAATATTAGTTTTTAGCAGTCATAATATTGTTTGATATCGATTCAAAAATACTAAATCCTTTTCTGTTGGTTTTTTCCCCTGGTATTGGTTCGGATCCGAGTGTATACAAACTCGGAGTTTGCGGTGTTTTAAGGTATATTGGAGATTCGAAGCCTCATTTCGCTGCACCCGAAGAAAGTAATTCCCCTTTCCTTTTATTTTGCATTTTATGTGTTTAATTTATAGTAATTGGTTGCTTTGTTGTTTTGATTAGCTTATTATGTTAGGTTATGGTGGTTGGTTTCCTGTGTTGTTAAGTTTATTAGGCACAATTTGTGGTAACTAATCCCCTGTTTGTTCAGTTTCTTTTCTGGTAGTTACCTTCTTGTTTTGGCTTAGTTCAACATGCTTTAGTTTGGTTGTACTATTTGTTGTTCAATAGATTTAAGCTATTTAGTTTTTTTAGCATGACTAGTTGTTAGTCTAGTCTGTTTTAATTTAAGCATGTCTTTGAGCATTGTCTGAGTATGATTTGTCCAGGTTAAATATGTGTCCTGTGTTAATATACTACCATAATAATCCTAGTTAGTTATTGCTCCTATCATCCTATCTAATGTTTGAATTTAACATAGATTAAACTGATTAGACCTGTGTTGAGCATGGATTCTGTGCATCATATTAGCTAAGCCTACGTTGCTTCTAAAAGTGTCCAAGTGTTATCCGTTAGCTTAAGCATGTCTAAAATAAAATCTCACATGTCAAGAAATTGGCCTAATTCACACAATGTGGTTTATCTGTTTCTAATCCTGTCCTAATCAGTATTGTTTTCTCTACACCGTGTTAAGTTAGTGGCATACCTTAGTTATGTGTTATTGTTTGATTATGTAGTTGGTTGTATGTGCAGTATAAGTAAGAATTGATCAACCATGTTTATATGCTTAAGTCTTATATGGATCAGTCTAGCTGTGCAGTCTATTATTCTGTAGCTGGGGACAAATCTATATTAGTCCTTGTTTGCAGTTTGGTTTGGTTTTAATCTTAATAGTCATGTGCTTAGCCTGAGAATTTAACCTTTGTTGACCATGTTGTGTATTTATTGAATGATCGAATTTATGACCTTGGCTGGCTATCACACTTTGATTATCCACTACTAGCCATCCGCTGTATCTATTGCTACCTATCGTTGCTCAATGTTGTGGCATTTTTTGGGTTGTTGCACCTTAAAGTGTTCTCAAGCTGTTGCATTTTGGGAAAATTAGTTGCTGCCTCATTTTCTTTAGAAAAAGGAAAACAGATACTGCACTTGTTCTGGAAAACTTGACCTGAACTGAAATTTATTTCATGCCATCACTATGCTATAGGAAAATTTCATGAATATGGTGTTGATTCTGTAATTTTTTATTTTTTATGTGGCTATCCATTGCAGGTATACTGTGTGATTATATATATATATATATATATATATATTGTATATTACCAATATATCTTATTTAATACGTTTATGGGGAGATTAGTGGGTCATTATGGATTAAGTTTGAACCCTCCCCGGTGTTAGTCATGCCTGAGATTCATGAAATTCCTTGGAACTTGTGCAACATCGGGAAGACGGGGGAAAAAGCTTTTCGATATTAACCTTCTATGCATCCTTATGAATGTGTATACATGCGGTATACTTAAATATACACAGTATATACATAATCCACTGGTCTGCTTTGAAATTACATTATATATGTTTAGCCTTATTCAATGGTTATGTACTAATCATTTTCTTTCATTTTATGCATGACCATCGCATACGAGTCCAAGAGACTCATCTTCTTCCGCATTCGACGTTGGGCTAAAGCCCAACGAAACATTCTTATCGAGTCAACCCCATCAGCTGTGCAAAACGATTCTGGGCCGAGGCCCATAACAGTAGCAACAGTTCACAGCAATTGGCCTGAAATGACCGATCCATTTAATTCATTTCCCCCTCTATTTTATGCTCCGTTGTGCATTTTCGATTTGTATTGAATGACTAAAGATTTACTTTATTTCGTTTTCTTAACATTAGATGAATTCTAGCGGATTACTGAGGATAGTGTTAGTAATAGTGGGTAGTTAATTTAAAGGAGAAACCAACAATTAATTCTATAGGTTTCATTCTCTTTTTTTTTTATTATTATTTTATGTTTATAGCAATATTTATTTTTACTAGAACAGTTGATTTTCAATAGCGTGAATACATATTTTGAGTTAAGGGAATCATGTTTTATTATTACTATCTTAGAAATTTTAAAACGTCGCTAATACACAAATATGAACTCAAGTATATTTTATAAACCATTTTTTAAGGTTTATCCAATTATGCATATTTTTAGCCGAATATTGTTAATAGAAAATAATAAAAAGGAGAAAGAAAACTCACGTCCTTTTACATCATCTTATAAAAATAAGTCTAGATTTCGTTTGCATCGCCATATTCACATAACATAATTTTATCCAAGGATCAAACTTGCTAAATCTTCTTTTAAAAGCTACTATTTATATGCAATTCCTTACTTAAAATACACGCAAGTTGTGGTGGAAATACTTTCATGTAAAATGATATTAAGATATATGATTTATAAAATGATTTTTGGCCTTTTGAAGATAATTATTTCCTTATGTAAGTTTAGAAACGCATTATATTTTTTATTTTCAAAGTTTCTCTCTTTCTCTTTTTTTATTTTTTTTATTTTTTACGTATATGCATTTTATAAGGTATTTTCCTTAAGATTACTTTTTAAATATTATTTATTATATTTTTGATATTAACCTAAGTTTGGTAGTTAACCATAATTAATGGATTCTAAAGGATGCCTAACCCCTCCCCTTTAGGATAATCAAGAACCTTTACCTAGAATCACTAATTAAGTAGACCATTAACAGAGGTTTAGTCGGGCTTTACCTTAGTTAATAAGTCCTAATTCATCTTACAATTAATTAGGTGGCGACTCCTTAAAATAAACAAAATAGAAATCACCAATATGTTGTACTCTATTTTAACCCGTTTAAAATGGGGTATAACAGCTTGGCGACTCCGCTGGAGATCTTTAGGTTCTAACCATGACAGACTTAGGTTAATAAATAATTTATTGGATGTTTTGTTTATTTTGCCTTTATTGCTGCTTTTTCCCTTATGTGATTTTAAAGGTTTTATTATTGTTTTATTCCTTATGAGAATTTTCTATGTAATATGTATGTTATTTCTTTCCTTAAATTGGCATTCCGTTCATATTTCCTCCACTCCTGGAAAATTCACATAAATTCACACACTTAAAGCGGTTTCGCGGTTCAGGGCCGTGCATTACTGAATTACCCTTTAGTTGGATCGATCCTGTGGATGTAGTCAATCGGCGGTGCAGTCGACAGTCGCGGACTTTTCACTCCCAATTTGTCCACTTGGGGGAGCCTTGTGTCATAGGAAACCAACTCCTAGTTAGCCTAAGATAGAGCTAAACCAAAACCCTTTATAAGGACATGTATCACGCAAACCTAGGAGGCTTAATACCCAAGGTGCATTAAGTCCATTAGTCAACCTCGTCCAAATTTTCGAGTGGGTATATGACCCCAAGAGACGGTTATCACGTTATGTGCATTGATTTGAAGGATAAACATGTATGTTATGTGGACCATATGCTATTTAGATAGAACTAACCGTTTGTGAACGCAGGTAGCCATGAGTCAGCACAATATTTACTCGAGATTCAGCATGGTTTTGAGCATTCCACCTTAACTAAAAGCATGGTGGATTGATTTGGGGGACTGCAGACAGCGGGTGGTACGTGGAGTGTTGGGGCACTTACCGTCTTTAATGGATATCCAACTGCGTAGAGACATCATCGAGGCAGCAACTGTGTTTTGGGATTAGACGAGGGTCGTGTTTAGATTCGGCAACAATGAAATGAGCCCATTGTTAGAGGAAATAGATGGATATTTAGAAAATGCTGCTTTGTTACATAAAAAGAAAAAATGACAAAATTGTGGCATGATTATTCCAAAGGAACCTTTACCAAAGGAATTTGTTGACAGTTTCGGATTCAGGAAGGGTAAAGGCATAGAATGTTTACAAGGGTCTACAATAACTTTTGAGTACTTGTATCATAGATTTGGCTATCAACAAAGTTTCACCAATCATCAAGACGAGTTTTCTCGTATGACTCTTGGAAACAAAAACGGTGCTTCGCTTTCGTAGTGTGTTTTTTGGGAACTATAGTATTCCCTAAAGGGACAACGAGAGATATTCACACCCGACTCATTACTGTAACTGAAGCTCTATTTGGTGGCATTGACCGAAAATACTACACTGTGGTCCCTATGGTCGTGGTAGATATCTATCGAGCGTTAGGACGTTACAAACACGGGTACAAGCATTTTGAGGGATGTAACTTGCTTTCACAAATTTGGTTGATGGAACATATTCAAAAGGTCGACAGAAGTCTAGCATTTCGAAAGCCAACGGGTGAAAATCACATTCTTGGACATGTTCCGGGGGCCATTTGAAAAGCCAGATTGTGTAGAAGGATAGGTAAGACTTCTTACCCATTTGAACGATGATTCAATTCAGTGGATGTTCAGTTGGTTTCCATCTGAGGGTTTGGTGTTTCGTACGAAGATCGTGCCATTTTTAGTTTTGATGGGGCTTCGGTGTTTGCAACCTTCTACCTCACTGAGAGTTTTAAGACAATTTGGAAGAAAGCAAAGCACACCTTTAGTGGCAGACATGGATCATTATCGAGCTGACTACAAAGAGGGAAAAATTCCTTTTGTAAAAGAAGTTATAAGCATGTGGAAATCGAGGGAAACCATGAAAGCAGATTTAATTGGGTCAAACAGATACCAAGCTGGATGTGAGGATAACTATTTGGAGTGGCTATCCTCTAACTTGGAAGGATCAATAAAACCTGGCGTTAGCCCGAGGGGACGAATTAAGGATGGAGAAGCAGAAGCACACATCTTACTCCGACAACTACGTAAGAAAATCCTTGTCTATGAAGCCGAGCACCATGCACAACTTGAGGAAAAGGAGAAGGAAGCAGAAAAATGGAAGCAGCAGGCACTTAGTTACGAACAAAACATGCAAGAATTAGATACACTTTTGGCTGAGCAAGGAGACACTTTCATCCAGGAAGGCATCAAAACGGGAGGAGTTCTGGCTATGTCATACATTATCCAAAATCACCGGAAGATCGATCAATCAATCCAAGCAACCAAGAGGCTCAAGATTAATGAAGGGCCTTCCTCATGTTAATTAGCTTATGAAAGTCAAGTAGAGATTGTAATAATTTCTTTTGTACCAGGATATAAATTTTCAAACATTGTATGTTTTGGGAGGTCTTCAATTAATAGCACATTAGGATGACATATGATTGCATATTTTATCCTTCAAATTCGTATTAGGCCTACCTCTGGCACAAAAGAGGTCCCTTGCATAATAGGTCACGCTATGTTTGCTATATTTCCCTTTTACTATGTGATTTTTTTGGTATGCAATACGTGTTTATTTCACCGTTGTTTGCTTAATGTTCGCATTATTTTAAGCGACAAGCATTCGCACTATACTAATGCAGTTTTCTTCGTTTTTGAAGGTTTTATTTTTTTATTATCCCCCCAAAGGTTTATTCGTGTTGACTGCGAATTGGCAGACCACCCGTACTTTACAAGATCAAAAGCACGAGCATCTAATGATATGAATGATTCAGGGGCATCCGAACAGACTGGCTTGGGACTTGTCACCATTCCAAGAGACGAACCTGATGCTTCGAGAGGAGGAAATGATGAAATTATCGCCTAATTGATGCAGAAAATAGCCAACATGCAAAGTGAAATTGAGCGACTGCAAAATCTCACCAACCTTTCCATTACCCTAAACACGCCTCACTATGAACAAAGAACAAGTGCGACAATCCCACCATCCTTTTCGCCTATTGACTTGCCCGCCCCTCAGCCCTTTCCCTCGAATCCTCCACTTCACACAGTTAATCCAAGCACTACCAATTCACCCCCCATCCCATTACAAACTAGCCTACAACAAACCATTTCACAACAATCAAATCCACAAGAAGCCATTCCACCACCGCTCCACTCGCAACAAATCACCATACAACAAACCAACACACAACAAACCATCCCGTAACAAAATGACCCGCAACAAGCCAACCCCCAATAAATTAAATTCCAACAAGCCAATCCGCCACCTTTCACCGCTAACAATAACATGCAGTATGTGCCACCAGTGTATGTAGCAGAAGCTCAACCTTTCACTACCCAATTACAGGCCGTGCAGCATCTAGAAGTTGACCCTTATGAGGAGATAAAAAGGGAAGCCAGGGCGAAAGCAGACGAGAACGTAGCAAAGGAAATTCGCAGTCCGAAAGAAGCAGTTAGAAGCATCCAAACCCACAAGGGATGTGAAGGACTGGAGTACGAGGATCTGTGCATTGATCCTGACATCGAGTTGTCTGCTGGATATAAAGTACCAAAATTTGATATGTTTGATAGAAAAGGAAATCCTCGGGCTCACTTGAGGTCGTACTGTGATAAGATTATTGGAGTGGGGAAAAATCAAGCTATCAGGATGAAGCTGTTTATAAGGAGTTTGATAGGAGAAACACTTTATTGGTACATGCCAAGACCCGCAGAAATGGCACAGTTGGGGGGAGATGGCCCAAGAATTCATGGATAGGTTTAGGTTTAACACCGAGAATATCCCAGATAGATTCTACTTGATGAAGCTGGAAAGGAAGTCAACAAAAAAATTTTGAGAGCACGCTATGCGCTGGAGAGCAGAAGCCGCGAAGGTCCAACCCCCAATGGCAGAGAGCGAGATGACGACACTCTTTGTGCAGTCTTTAAAATATGCCACATACTATGAAAGATTGATAAGGATCATCGGACAAAATTTTTCTGAAGTCATTAAAATAGGAGATTTCATAGAAGAAGGAATCAAGATAGGAAGAGTCACAAATCTGGTAGCCTTGCAAGCAACAACAAAGCAATCCAATCAGATTCAGCTAAGAAAAAAAGGGATAGAGTGTCCGCGATCATGACCATCCAGGAATGAAGACCGAACCAAATGTTAACCTACCAATACCCTTCATACCAGCCTTCATACGATAGCCAATACACCCAAGCCCCCCAGCCTTATTACCAACCTCCACCCATTCCCCATCCTGTTTGCTATACCCAACCCGCATATTACCCATCTCGAGTACCTACCCACCAAAGCCCATCACAATACCCGCCAAACTACTCACTTAAACCCCAATACCAATGACCAACCCATCCACAAAATACACCCAGACCTCGCCCAAACTTTGAAATAAAGCCAAACAAAACGTACACACCGTTAGCCAAACCCTTAGCCCAACTGTATGAAAGATTGAGAGCCGCAGGGATAATAAAACCAATTCAGGGAATAGTTCTTAATCCCCTTCTTAGATGGTATGATGGAACTAAACGTTACGCGTATCACTCAGGAGTTACTGGACATGATACTGAAAATTGCCTCAAGGAAAAAATCAAAGCATTAATCAAAGAAGGGGTCATCCAGCTCAAAGGAGCTCCCCTAAATATAAACAACAGTCCGCTACCCAATAATGGTGACACAAATGTGAACATGATTACCATTGATGAGAACTTTGATTTGGAAGGGACTATTGTGCCAATCAAAAAAGAGGAAAAGGTTGAATTACCAGCCTTTGTTGCTCCAATGATCACGGTCCAAATGAGGGCCCCAATTGAAGTGGAAGTGCTCACTCCAAGACCTAGGATCACGACCTTATTTGTTCAGGCACCTGTTTTCAACACAAAAGTAGTTCCTTGGAACTATCAGTCTAATGAAAGGGAAAAAGTAAATGGAAAATTGGTTGTAGAAACTGTTGCTGCTGGAATGACTAGATCTGGGTGGTGTTACACCCTCGAGGAAGTATCATGAGGAGCACCAAGCAAAGAAAATGGCCAAAAGAAGGCTGTGACTGAGGCTGAAGTTGAAGAATTCTTGAGAAAAATGCCAACTAAAGAATATTCTGTTGTAGAACAACTAAAGAAAACACCAGCCCAAATTTCTTTATTGGCATTGTTGATGAATTATGAAGCTCATAGGAACGCTTTAGCAAAGGTACTGAATGAAGCTTATGTTCCGCCTGAGATTTCCAGCGAGAAACTTTCAGCTATGGTTGGAGAAATCCTTGAAGCCCACTGAGTTTCTTTTCATAATGATGAATTGCCACCTGAAGGTTTGGGGCACAACAAGGCCTTCAAAATTACAGTCAGATGTAGGGACATGTTTATTTCTAAAGTGTTGATTAATGGGGGTTCAGCTGTGAACATATGTACTATCACCACTCTCCGTACTTTAGGAATTGATATCGGGAAACTTCGCGACAGTCAGGTGAGAGTCAAAGGTTTTGATGGAGCCCAAAGAGGTGTCGCGGTAGAGATTGACTTAGCCCTGAAAATTGGACCTGTGGAGTTTACGGTGGAATTCCAAGTAATGGATACATCCGCTTGCTACAATCTGCTGATAGAAAGGCCATGGATCCATATGGATGGTGCAGTCCCCCCCACCCTACATGAAAGTTTGAAATTTGTCTGGAGCCAGTAAGAAATTATGATCCGTGGATAAGCCAACAATTCGATCTATCCCTAAAGCTCAATTTCTATTATTTAAAGTGTATAAAGGCTGGATAGATCTATCTTCCATGTTAAGGAAACCATGTGTAATACTCAAGATGAAAAGGTAAAATTGCTGCGTGTGTTATGATGGTGGCTTGGGAGATATTGAAGAATGGTTTCCAGCCCGGTCAAGGTCTCGGGTTGAACTTGGATGGAATTGTGGAACCGATTCAGTTACCCGGGCAGAAGGATACTTTCGGTCTTGGATACAAGCCTACTCCTGAAGAAATTTCACTGGCTAGTCTCAAAAGAAGAAGTGATATTCCCTTGCCAAAGCCTGTTCCTCTCCTGAATCAGTCATTTTTCAAAGCATCCGCCACCCAAGCATCAGAAGAAGAACCTGAAGACAGCCTCGTGGAAGGTCTCAAGAATTTATTCTTTGCCGAGGAGGAAGCTGAATGGAACGTGATTCTGAATGATTGCCCCAGAACTCCAACTATCTGGGATGCTAAGCCTGGAGATGTTTTAGACAATTGGACATGTACCCTGCCCCCGGTTCTCCGGTTCTCTGGGAGTCTTGGTAGACGATTTGTATTAGTATTTGATAAAACAACACGATACGAAACTAAGGCCTGAATCGTGTTTATGCTTTTGTTGTTTTGCCTCCAAACTTTTGAAATCTCAAATGCCAAATTCAAGCTATGCTTTTTATTTATTATCCCATATTTATTTAATTAATTTTTCTTTTATTTTTCAGCAATCAAATTAATAAATCTGCCGATACTTTAATGTGACCCGTAATGAAACAAGTAAGCCTATAGTCAATGCCGAACAAGATTCTGAAGAATATGAAAAGGACATGCAACCTGAAGAGTTAACTAAGGATTTTGAACAATTTGAGAATAAGACAAAACCGAATTTGGATGAAACAGAAACCATAAACTTGGGAGACTCAGAAACAGTGAGGGAAACGAGAATTAGCATCCATTTAACTCCGTCACAAGGGAAGAATTGATCAACTTTTTGAGACAATAAATAGATGTGTTAGCATGGTATTATGATGATATGTCGGGTTTGAGCACAAATATTGTTTCGCATAAGCTGCCTATTGATCCCTTTTGCCCTCCGATAAAACAAAAGAAGAGAAACATTAAGCCGAATTTGATTTTAAAAATCAAGGAAGCAGTCTCCAAGCAATTTGATGCAAAGGTCATTCGAGCTGCAAGGTACCCCACTTGGCTAGCCAATATCGTGCCTCTACCAAAAAAGGATGGCAAAGTCAGGGTGTGCGTGGATTATCGGGATTTCAATAGGGCTAGTTCGAAAAATGACTTTCCCCTCCCAAATATTCACATACTTATTGATAACTGTGCGAAGCATCAGTTACTGTCATTCGTTAATTTGTACGCAGGATATCACAAATTCTGATGGATGAAGAACATGCTGAGAAGACAACACTCATCACACCTTGGGGATTATAGTATTATCGAGTGATGCCTTTTGAGCTCAAGAATGCAGGTGCCACCTATATGATAGCCATTACTACCATTTTTCATAACATGATCCACAAGGATATTGAAGTCTATGTGGATGATATCATCATCAAGTCACGGAAGAGTTCAGATCATCAGACGAATTTGAAGAAGTTCTTTGATATGTTGAGGCAATACAATTTGAAGTTGAATCCCGCAAAATGTGCGTTTAGTGTTCCTGCTGGAATTTTTTGGGTTTTATTGTGAGTAGAAGAGGCATAGAATTAGATCCTTCGAAGATAAAGGCCATTCAAGACTTGCCTGCCCCAAAGAGTCGAAAGGACGTGATGAGTTTCCTCGGTCGTCTCAAATACATTAGTCGGTTCATAGCACAATCGACAGTGATATGTGAGCCAATAATCAAGCTGCTTAGAAAAGATGCTGCTACCAAATGGACAGAAGATTGCCAAAAAGCTTTCGATAGAATCAAAGAGTATTTGTCTAATCCGCCTGTTTTGGTGCCTCCAGAAGCTGGAAGACCTTTGTTATTGTATTTGTCCGTGTCAGCAAATGCATTTGGATGTGTGTTAGGACAACATGATGAAACGGGAAAGAAGGAGCAAGCAATATACTACTTGAGTAAGAAGTTCACGCCTTACGAGGCCCGATATACTTTGTTGGAACGCACCTGCTGTGCCTTGACTTGGGTTGCACAAAAGTTGAGACATTATCTGTCTGCATATACTACTTATCTCATCTTAAGGATGGATCCATTCAATTATATCTTTCAGAAGCCTATGCCTACTGGAAAGTTAGCCAAATGGCAAATTTTTCTATGTGAGTTTGATATTGTATATGTTACCCAAAAGGTTGTTAAAGGGAAGGCAATAGCCAATCATCTTGCTAAAAATACCGTACATGAAGAATACATGCCTCTTAAGACTTATTTCCCTGATGAAGAAGTATTGTTTGTCAGAGAAGATATCGCAAAAGAATATCCATAGTGGAGAATGTTCTTTGATGGGGCTGGAAATCCAAAAGAGTCGGCATTGGAGCAGTCTTAATTTTGGAGTCAGGCCAGTATTACCCAATTTCACCAAAGCTCAAGTTTTCGTGCACCAATAATATGGCAGAATATGAAGCTTGTATTCTTGGACTCAGAATGGCCGTTGATATGAACATACAAAAATTATTAGGTATAGGCGATTCTGACTTATTGGTTCATCAAGTGCAAGGCGAATGGACCACTAAGAACATCAAGATTCTTCCATACCTGCACTGCGTGCAAGATTTGTGTAAAAGGTTTATCAAGGAGATATTCAAACCTGTCCCGACGGCTCAAAACGAGTTCGCTGATGCTTTGGTGACCTTGTCCTCCATGATTCAACATCCGGACAAGAATTACATAGATCATATCAAGGTAAATGTGCACGATCAGCAGGCTTATTGTTTCTATATAGATGAAGAGCCTGATGGAGAACCTTGGTACTATGACATTAAGAAGTATCTCAATGCAGAATACTATCCAGAAGGCATAACAAGTGTTCAGAATAAAACACTTCGAAGGTTAGCAAATCATTTTTTCCTAAATGGAGAAATCCTTTATAGGAGGACTCCAGATTTAGGGCTGCTAAGATGTGTTGATGCCAAAGAAGCGGCCAAGTTAATTGAAGAAGTACATGGCGGTACATGTGGGCCTTATATGAATGGTTTTACTCTGGATAAGAAAATTCTACGAGCTAGCTATTTCTGGATGACTATGGAAACAGACTGCATTCGTTATGTGCAAAAGTGTCACTAATGTCAGATTTTGATTCGAGTCCCGCCAAATGAATTAAATGTGATGAGTTCTCCGTGGCCATTTGCAGCTTGGGGCATGGATGTCATTGGCCTTATCGAGCCTGCCGCGTCAAATGGACATAGGTTCATTCTATTGGCCATCGACTACTTCATAAAATGGGTAGAAGCATCTTCGCATAAGTCAGTGACGAAGAAGGTGGTGGCAGCTTTTGTTTGCAACAACATTATTTGTCGATTCAATATCCCGGAGTCGATTATAACAGATAATGGAGTTAATTTCAATAGTGATATGATGCAGGAGATTTACGAAACATTTAAGATTACTCACCGTAATTCCACCCCATACAGACCTCAGATAAATGGAGCGGTTGAGGCAGCCAACAAAAACCTCAAGAGAATATTGTGAAAGATGATTGATAATTACAGGCATTGGCATGAAAAATTGCCATTGGCCCTTCTCGGTTATCGCACCACTGTAAGGACTTCAATCGGGGCAACGCCTTACTTTTGGTCTATGGGACAGAGGCGGTATTAACTGTAGAGGTAGAGATACCATCTTTGAGAATTATCAAAGAAGCTGAGTTGAGTGATGCTAAGTGGATACATAATCGATATGAACAATTGATGCTCATTGATGAAAAGAGGATGAATGCAATTTGTCATGGGCAACTTTATTAGAACAGAATGGCCAAAGCTTTCAATAAGAAGGTAAGAACGAGATAGTTCAAACTGAGGCAATTGGTATTGAAGCGCATAATCCCATGCTAAAATGAAGCTAAGGGAAAATTTGCACCCAACTGGCAAGGGCCTTACATAGTTCATCGAGTACTGACTGGAGGAGCATTAAAGCTATTAACGCAAATGCCGTCAAGAAATATTACGTCTAGGAGCTTTTTATTTAGTTCATATGTAACATCTTGTAATGTTTTTCTATGTAATGAAAACTATGTTCCCTCGGCGGGATACGTAAGAAACCTATATCGGGTTCGAGCTCTTAAGATAGAAAATTTCAAAAATTCCGTTTGTTCGTAACATGAACTACGCCTGACCTGATTCCCATGGTGGGATACGTAGGTGGCCTACATAGGCTTCGGTCACATTATTCGAAAATTGAGATTTCATTTTGTTTGTAATTTGAACTACATAAACAGTTCAGCGCCCACCGTGGGGCAAGGATAATAGTATTTTTTTAATCTTGGCTTCTATCTCCTACCCGCTAGATCAAGAATTTTTTTGCTAATCTCTGTGAAAACGGATCAAATGAAAAGCAGCGGATAATTTGGTCATGTCAACAATAACGAGATTATGGCAAAAAATGAGAACAGTGTGTTACGGGATCTATCAACAGATCCAGTCGACCCGAATTCAGTTGATTCGAGAGAAGGCCTTAATCGGCAAAACACCATGAACCAAGAGAATGCAATCTAGCCGGCCACTGATCCTTTAAATACTGATAATTCAATTAGTTTATCTCGGGCACAAGGCTGGAAAGTACCGGATACCCCGGATGAGATTAACTTACGTTTATTTTTGAAATGTTGCAAGAATAGAGAACCGCCATTGCCGAACAAGGAATTGCCATAGCCCAGCTGCAAAGTAAAAAGGATAAAGCGGACCTAGAGTGGTCGAAAGCCGTTGACGAACCCAGAGGGGATGAAAAACGGATAGTTGAGAGTAATGGATCGAGAGCCGGTTCATCCACCAAAGTTCTGAGAATTCTCGAGACATTGGGAAAGCGGGTAGACTCAATTAAGAAGAGAGTGGAAACGTACAACTCTCGGGTGGAACAGATCCCGAGGGCTCCTCCGACTCTAAAAGGACCAGATTCGAAGAGGTACATACAAAAGCCTTTTCCACCAAGTGCGGCTCCGAAGTTGATCCCGAAAAGGTTTAAGATACCAGACATCTAGAAATAAGACGGAACAACTGATATACAGGAACATGTGACTTCATACACGTATGCCATAAAAGGAAACGATGTCGAAGAGGACGAAATTGAGTTCGTTTTGCTTAAAAAGTTTGGGGAGACACTGTCGAAGAGGGCACTAACCTGGTATGACCATCTGCCCGAACATTCAATCCTTCAAAATGCTCGCGGATACATTCATTAAGGCCCATGCCAGGGCTAAGAAGGTGCAGTCCTGGAAGGCGGACATCTTCCGTATAGCGTGGATTCTTAGCATGAGAGAGGTGCCATCGACACTACATCAGCTGCTGAAATTTTTGACCCCGGAGGGAATAATAGCCATCCGAGGTGAACAACCCGCTACAAGGGAAATGTTCGCGATCAAGGAAACACCACTCTTTCCTAAAATATCAGAGTCAAAAGATGACGAGTCAGTCGGAGTCAAGGACGCCCAATAGCAATTAAAGGGTGAGAGTTCGACATCAGAGCAGAAAGGGTCGGACCTGGGGGGTGAAGAGAATGATTTCGGTGTACCCAGGTCATTCATCTTATCAGATGACTCGGATGCAACAAAGTCTACAGTAGAGGAGATGGAGCAAGTCATCTTGTTCGAGTATCTACCGGATAGATAGGTATACCTGGGCACGGGGTTAACCTCAGATCTCAGTAACAAGTTAATTAAATTTCTTCAATCTAATGCCGATTATTTCGCATGATCCCATGTAGATATGACATGTGTCTCACCAAAAGTGATGACTCACAAGCTCAGCCTTGACGGGAGATTTCCCTCGGTAGAAGAGGCCCATGGCAGAGGCAAAACACACCTTCATAAATGATGAGACAACAAAGCTTTTGAAAATAATCTCTATTCGGGAGGTAAAATACCCGGACTGGCTAGACAACGTAGTGATGGTACCAAAAAAGGTAATAAATGTAGAATGTGCGTTGATTATAAGGATCTAAACAAAGCATGCCCAAAGTATTAATTTTCGATGCTTACTCCGGGGACAACCAAATTCGGATGCACCTGGAGGATAAAAAAACATTCTTTATTACCGGGTATGAGACTTACTATTATAATGTCATGTCCTTTGGATTAAAAAACACTGGTGCAACTTACCAATGCCTAGTTAACGGGATGTTCGAAGAACTGATAGGGAAAACAATGGAAGCTTGTATTGATGACATGGTACGAAGCTTAACCCGAAGAAATGTGCCTTTGGTTTCCCGTCGGGCAAGTTCTTGGGTTTCATGGTGTCCAATCGGGAAATTAAAATTTGTTGACACCCAATTTTGTCCCTATTTTATTCCAATTAATAAATCAATATATTATTTTACCCTCACTTTATTATAATTTCCACTACCATATTAATACGCCGCACATCGCTACTTATTTATTATATACAAGAAACCTTCGATGTGCTCCGTAAATACAACATGAAGCTTAACCCGAAGAAATGTGCCTTTGGTTTCCCGTCGGGCAAGTTCTTGGGTTTCATGGTGTCCAATCGGGAAATTAAAATTTGTTGACACCCAATTTTGCCCCTATTTTATTCCAATTAATAAATCAATATATTATTTTACCCTCACTTTATTATAATTTCCACTACCATATTAATACGTCGCATATCGCTACTTATTTATTATATATTGGCCATAAGATACAACTTAGGTAATATTTTTACTCTATTATCACTTTGCTTATATTTTATCTACTAGTGATAAGATTATTACATTAATCCTAATTATGAAATTTATTATTATTATTACTACATAATATATTTGATCTAATTTAGGAGCCAAAAGAAAGATGAGAAGAATGAATTTTCAAAATAAGAGTGGGACATTTTATTTACAATTTGGCAAGACTTTGTAGTTAATTATTTGGGCCATTTTATAAGCCCATTTTCCTTTGATCTGTTAAAATCCGCAACCTATCATCCCACTTGTTTAAATTCGGACCAGCCCAACAACACTCACTCGACCCGATCCGTTCCAAGAGAATAAAACCTCTTAGGGTTTTGTTTTTCTTTCCTTCAGCCAGCCGCACCCCTTTATCTCTCCTTCCCACATCTCTCTCCGCTCCCTTTCTAGCAAAACCCTAAGCCTCTTTCACCATGGCATATTTTTGCCACCCCATTTTCGTGCAACACTCTCTGCTATTAAACCTCTTTCCTCTTCTAAACAAGAAACGATAGTGCTTTCAGCCACCGAAAACTTTTGTCGTGCCATTTATATACAAGTTTTCTCTTTTTCATACCTTAAAAAATCTAGTCAACACAAATGGCAAAAAGTACCTTTCTGAATTTTCTGAAACGAATCAACTTTAGAAATTCGAATCTGGAATTCAATCGGCTTTTTCAACTTATGTTTGGAGCCACAAATCTGGAATTGAGGTGAAACCCTGGTTATTTTATTACCTCTATAAATGCCTTAAACACAGCCGCAAAAAAAAAAAAAAGGATCATCCATCTTTAAGGAAATCTTGAGTTAGCCATTATTTGTGGAAAGAGGGATTTCTTTTAAGTTCCGTGGTTTGATCTTAAAATTTCACACTATTTGATAAACTACTTTTTAATTTGTTTGTGAACACTTCCCCACACAAGACTTTAGGATCTGTTCTAATCCGAGATTCGAATTACTTCGGGGGTAAGAGAGTAGACTCGAGGCCCGACGTCCTACTTCGCTGCACCCACAAGAAGTAATGTTATGCCCTGATCCTATTTCCTTTCTGTCTAGATATCGCATCATATTGTAAGGAAATCATGTCTTGAGGTTTCGATATATCCGCTTCATATGAGGTTTTGATTTTAGAAGTGTGTTTCGGCTCATTGTGTTTCTTCCAAAATCCAACTATGAAATCGCGTGTTATGGTATAAGAATACCTTTTATGGATTTGTGGTATATGTTGTTTAGTGTACCCGTAGTTCTGATCATGAGCTATAAGAATCACTTGGATACTCTGTCGAAATCTGCTTCTAACTCGCGTTTCATATATAAGTGTTAAATATATATGCAGTTAAGTTGAAACCTTAATGTGTCAGATGTATTTATCGAGTTGTTCTCTGATTATTTCCATATAGGTAATAGGATTCCCATTTCTCTTCATGTGCATCTGTAAAAGCATTTTATCTGTAATCATAACCTTAGGATTTATTCTCCAAAACATCTTGCTGAAGAATATATGTAGGTGTTTGGATGATATTTGAGTTGAAGCTGAGAAATTCTCTTAAGTGCAAACTTGTGAGGTCCATTCAGTTAAAAGCGATCATCTTCGAATTCCATTCATTAGGTTCCCCTTTCTCCTTGCTTTGCCTGTGATTCTCCAGTCTTTGACAAACCAACAACCTTTAAAAAGAAAGACAACCGACAGACAGAGCCTATTTCAGTTTCTGTTTTTTTTAGCATTTTTGCATCCTGCATAACTATAACCGGCTACCAAATGACCCCTTAATATATGCTCAAATATACATAATACATGCACAACCCACTGTTCTGTTTATGCTGGATAAATGAAGAAATAACACATAGTGTAATATCCCTTTACTTATTCGAATGATGCTAAAGAAATAATATTCCTTCTTTAGGTGTTCGCATGATTGGATTGAGGAGATTAGCCTGACTTTAAGTTTGTAAAATCATGTAGGATCTATTTTGTGTAGTAATTATTTTAAGAATTAAAAAGACGGAGGTATTTGTTCCAAGTTCACTTTGTGCTCTTTAAGGATATATTGTTCCTTATCTGAAGGATAAAATATTGATTTATTTAGAGTATTATGTAACATGATGTGAAAATATTCTTAGTTTATAGATGGTTGCAGAATTTAAGGTCACGGTTAATGTGCTATTCTTAATTTACAAATGGTTGAGAATTTGAGGTCACCTTTAATGTGCTTCTTTGGTTGATGTATTTTGGTTTTTATATATATATATATATATATTGTTATTAGAATCAAAGTTGACAATGTGTATCTTTGTTGATATATTTTGGTTCGCATATATTGCTAAGGAGCAGATTATCTCTTCTAACAAGCTTCTTTTCCTCTTTGTTGACATGTACACCGGAGTCGAAGAGTCTTATTTTAAGACTCGGCATCACCCCGCAAGGGCTTGGAATGCGCATCTACTCCATCATTGACACCTCCTGCTTTCTCAAAACTCGTCTGAACAAAAACCGAAGAGGAGCAAGATGAAACGACAAACATCTTGCTATACTCTTCCATTAATTACTTATTCCAAATGTCATTCTTGATAGTTTTTTTTCTTTTCGTTGTTTTTACATGATTAACATTTTACTTGTTTTATTTGCTTAGATTGGATGAACCTTAGCGGAATTAGTGGGGTTGGTTTTAGTAAATGGTTAGGAAGAACCAATAATTAATTCCATAGTTCCATTTTCTTCTTTTATATTAAATTATCTATAGCACCTATAATATTTATCTATATTAAAGCCATTGATTTTCAAGGGTGCCATGAACACATTTTTGGAATTATGTTTTCATTCTTACTATATTGGAAATCTTAAGGTATTACTGATATATAAATATGAACTCAAATATATTTTATAAACAACTCTTCAAGTTGGAATCAATCATGTACATCTTTTAGCTAGGCATAATTAATAAACATAATAAAAGGGAGAAAGAAAAATCCTATCTCGTCCGTACTCTAAAAATAAAAATTAGTTAAGGTCTCCCCTTTTGAGTTATTTTCAAATATGTTTAAAACGTTACATATCCCCCGCTCTTTTAGTTTATAACTAAATTATTTTATGTATATTATTATTCCCACAAGTCCTATTTTAAATAACATTCTTAGATGTCTATCAATAACTTTAGCAATACTTACAAAGATATTTTCTTAAATATTGTAAAATGTTACATCTATATTATAGCCTTATTAATTAAGTCTGGTCGGTTAACAATTGTTAATGGATCTTAAAGGGTGCCTAATACCTTCCCTTTAAGTTAGTTTAACCCTTACCTAGATTTTGGTTTCGTAGACTTTAAAACGGAGTTAACTTTAGATAATTACTTTAATTGACCTTAGGTGTCCTAATTCACCATAAATAATTAGGTGGCGACTCCATAACTTTAATTAACCCCGGAATTACCCGGATATTATAAACTATTTTGACTCTGGTTAAAATAGGGTATAACAAAATTAACCCAGACAAGATCAAAGCCATCGAGGATATTGAGCTGGTAAATAACGTCAAAGGAGTGCAGAGGCTCACCGGAAGGATAGCAGCGCTGAGTCGGTTCATATTGAGGTCTTCGGATAAAAGTCACTGTTCTTCTCCGTATTAAGAAAGAAGAATGACTTCGTTTGGACACCGGAATGCCAAAGAGCCTTGCAGGAATTGAAAAGGTACTTGTCCAGCCCGCCTCTACTACACAGACCGAAGACGGATGAGCAGTTGTTTCTCTACCTTGCCATATCCGAGGTAGTGGTAAGTGGTGTTTTGGTCCGAGAAGAATCAGGTACGCAATTCCCAATATATTATGTGAATAGAACTTTAGGGGATGCGGAGACCCGTTATCACCACCTTGAAAAATTGGAATTGACTTTGGCATTGGTAAGTGCTTCAAGAAAGCTCAAACCTTACTTTCAATGCCATTCGATATTGATGTGCCGTGAATTTTAGCACATTTTATGCCTTTGTAACTAGAAATGTTTCTTGATTTTAAGTGTTTTTACATTGTTTCTTATGTTATTTTGTGTTTTATAGGGTTGATCTACTAAGGATCGGAAATGAGATGAAATGCTGAAACAACGGACAACATGGAGCTAAGCTACGGTCCGTAACTCATGTTACGGACCGTAACGTGTTTCGTAACTCATGTTACGGTTCATACCATTGAACCGTAATAGGGCCCAAAATTCCAGAGAGTTTTCATTGACATCATCAATGTTACGGTGGAGTGTTACGGTCCGTAACTCATGTTACGATCCGTAACATGTCACCGTAACATCGGCTAAATTTCCAGAGAGTTTCAATGAAATCATCAACGTTGCGGTGGAGTGTTACGATCCGTAACTCATGTTACGGTCCGTAACATGCCACCGTAACAGGGCCCAAATTTATAGAGAGTTGCCAAGTAATTGTCACCGAATACGCTTCAGAAGGACGGACCGTACCACAGGGTACAGTCCGTCGCATGGTGGTCGTAACGTGAAAGTTGACAGATGACGAAGTGAAGAACGGACCGTAACACAGGTTACGGTCCGTAACGATGCGGCGTAAGGGCAATTTTGTCCAAGAACTTGGCGCGATTTTTGGATCTATAAATAGTTAATGTAGGGTTTTAAATCATGATTCAGATTTTAATTTAGAGGCACAAACCCTAGGTCTTTACTCTTGAAATAGTTGGAGCATTTAAGGAAAGAACTTCACTTTCATTCCATCTTGTATTAGTATTGTAAGTATATTAAGTTAATCTTTAAGCTTTTTCTGTCAAGAAACATTATGAGTAGCTAATTTCAATTCTAAGGTTGTGAATCCCATGATGGGTATTATGTGAATGAGTTTCTATTATTGATATATGCATAATGGTTGTTGTTATTTATTCTATCTTTGAGTTGTAACGTTGGGTAATGATTACAAGCATTAACCGAAGCCATTGTATTGACTTTTCTTGGGAAAGAGAGTCAATATTGGTAAGATTGAATAACAATGACTCGAGGCGTTAACTCTCGTTTAATAGACTAACTTAGGAATAAGAATAAGTCTAAATTGGCATTATTGGTCGCTCTTCGATTGTAACTCTTTTATATTCGGAAGAATCATAAAGAGGAAATACTGCTTAACTGTTGGGAAACATTAAGAAGTCCTTAAGAGATCAAGTGCATATTCATAGAGCAACCATTAGAAGTATATCACTTTGAAACCTGAAGCATAATATCTAATCAAATTGGGGAACACAACCTTAGTCTCTCTCTCTCATTAATTACATTTTAAGTCAAGGTATTTATTTACATCATTCAACAATCAATTCAAACTATTCGGAATAGGACTAAAGCAATTAAAGACTGGTATCACATACGATTAGTAATTATTTCTCTCCATATTCCCTGTGGGATTCGACCCCAACCTCGTTGGGTTACTATATTTGACAACGTCCGCTTTACATCATTAATAGGTGTAATTTGAGCGTATCAAATTTTGGCGCCGTTGCCAGGGAATACGGTTCAGAAATTACTAATTGTTGTGTACTATTCTTTAAAACTTTTTCTATTCCATCACACCTCGTTTACTGTTTTAGTGAACCAGGTGAACATGGCTGGAAGACCCCATCGCAATCAAGGGAACCAAGGGGGGATCCAAGTGAACCATCCTGCACCAGAAGAAGAGGAGGATGAGAATGTATTTGCAGAATTCATCGATGAAGCTGATTATGCTTCTGCTGTAGTTCCCCCGAGAATAGGAAATGCTAATTTCAAAATTGATAGTTCTATCTATCAGCTATTGAAACTTGAAGGCTATTTCCGAAATTCTTCGGAGGACTGTCCACTTCGACACCTAAAGAATTTCATGCATGTATGTTCCCAACAATCTCAAGGTGCTGTTCCTGTTGATGCACTGCGACTGCGGGTTTTCAAATATTCCTTTGCTGGCCAAGATAGGGAATGGTATGAAAAGCTCCCGAGAAATACTATTCATACCTGGAATGAGTTGGCCAATATCTTTCTAAAAAAATGGTTCCCACCCAGCAAAAAGGCCGAGCTTCGGGATAAGATTTTTGGGTTTAAACAAGTTCCAGGGGAACAACTATATGCTGCATGGGAGAGGTTCCAATATTATCTAGCTCAATCTCTGACTCATGGATTTCCAGATGCAATTCTCACAGAGAAGTTCTACAAGGGGCTAGATACAATGAATCAAATAGCTGTCAACACTGCAGCTGGGGGATGATTCATGGACAAATCCTTTGTTAACATCACCCGGTTACTCGACAAGCTTACTACCCATAATCAAGCCTGGCATTCGAGTGATAGCGAAATCCTATCATATGGTAGTCCCTCTGTGGCCGCGGTGGCCAAAGAAAATCATGAGCGAGATCATGCGTTCGCTCAATTGCAAACCACCGTGGATTTATTATCCAAAAGGCTTATGGAGAAAGAGGCCAAATGTGTAAATGCTGTTGATGAGATGCCACCTCATGCTCTCGGAATGTTTCAAGTTTCTGACGAAACTTATCTTGAGGGGAAGCCACAATATGAGGAAGCGAATTATGTCAATAACTCGCAAGGGGGTTATCAACGGCAAAACTACCAAGGTCCCGGTAATCACCCATGGCAAAGGCCTCAACAAAATTACCAAGGAAATAATTATGGAAGAACTGATCAGGGTAATCCCAATCAAGGGAATTACAATAACTATAATTATGGAAACAAGAGCTATAACCCCTACATTCCACCTAGGGGGCAAGCATCCAATTCCCAGCCATGGAGAGATAATTCAGCTACTAACTCAGCTGGCAACACGTCCAATGATTCAGCAGAATTGAAGAGTATGATGCAGAAAATGCTGATGAATCAAGACAGAATAGAGAGCACAATCAAGGGAATGTCCCAGGTCCAACTATCGCATTCAACTTCCATTCAAAAGCTTGAAGCGCAATTCAGAGACCTTTCTCGAGAAGTGTATACTCCTCAGCGGGGACAATTACCGAGTGATACAGTTCCTAATCCAAAAGGTAGTGGAGTGAACTCTGTGGAGAATGTACTTGCCATTAGCACCAGAAGTGGAAAAATACTTCAGGGTGACAATAAAAAGCCAATTGATCAGGAACCAATTGTTGAAAAAGATCGCAGCCTAATGTATTGGATGATGTTGTCGAGGAAGAAGCACGGGAGGAAGTCCCCATTGTAGTTGAAGAAGAGATGAATCTTAATAAACCAAAGGAACCGGTGGAAAACCAGGAAAAGGGGAAGGCAAAAATTTCCGGTGCTCTTCGCCCTTTGAGCCAATTGTTCAAATCTTCACCACCTTTTCCTCAAAGGCTGGTTAGAAAAATAGAAGATGAGAAGTGCTTGCGATTTTATGATCAACTCAAGTAGTTAACGATGAATTTTTCGTTAATGGATGTTGTCCAAGAAATGCCTGGCTTTGCTAAGTATTTGAAGGACCTTTTAACAAAGAAGAAAAAATCATTGAAACATGACACTGTGGGCATCACTCACCGTGTTAGTGCCATTCTTTCCAAGACCACAGTGCAAAAGAGGGAAGATCCTGGAGCATTCACAATTCCATGTACCATAGGGCAACAAAAGTTTGCTAGGGATTTATGTGATCATGGGGCTAGCATAAATCTAATCCCCCTAGAAATTTTTGTGAGATCAGGGTTAGTGATGCCGAGGCCAACTACCATGAGATTGCAGATGGCTGACAGATCGATAAAATGGCCAGTGGGGGTAGTTGATGATGTGCTGGTTCAAATCGGGAAATTCCTACTGCCGGCAGATTTCGTGATTCTTGATTGTGCTATTGATCAAGAAATTCCTATTATTCTGGAAAGACCTTTCCTTGACACAGGGAGAGCTCTTATGGATTCCGACAAAACACGAAATAAAGTTCTGGGTGAACGATGAGGAGGTGACTTTCCACGCAAGCAGAGGTATGAAATTACCTAGTCCTTATCAAAGTATTTCAGTCATCAATTCTGTTGATGAGGTGGATGATGCTGTGGAATTCAAAATGGAGGAAGAATGTTTGAGTGAAGCACTATCGGCCATCTTGGTAAATTTTGATGCTGAACAAATGGAGGGATATACTGAGACAATAAACGCACTCATCGGTCTGGGGTCTTACTCTTATGATCCCAATAAACTATCTCTTGATCTAGAGAAACGAACAACTCCTCCAGCAAAACTATCAATTATTGAGCCACCGAAGTTGGATCTCAAGCAACTTCCAGCTCATCTTAAATATGTGTTTCTTGAAACGAATGCCACCCTCCCAGTTATTGTGTCATCACTTCTGAATAAGGGCCAAATCCAAAGACTCATCGAAGTATTGAGAAAGCATTTAAGAGCTTCGGAGTTTCTTGGGACACGCCGAATTCTATAGAAGGTTTATCAAAGACTTCTCAAAAATTGCAAATCCAATGTGCAAACTCTTGGAAAAAGATTCCAAATTCAATTTTGATGAGAAGTGCATCAAGGCGTTTGACGAGTTAAAGCTGAAATTAACCTCCGTACCGATTGTGGTGTCCCCAGATTGGTCACTTCCCTTTCAATTAATGTGTGACGCCAGTGGTCTTGCAATTGGTGTTGTGCTTGGGCAGCGGCTAAACAAAATCCTACACCCAATTTATTATGCCAGCAAAACATTGAATGGAGCCCAGCTGAACTATACAGTAACGGAGCAAGAATTACTTGCTATTGTTTATGCTTTTGAAAAGTTCCGGGCTTATTTGTTGGGTGCCAAGGTAGTGGTTCACACTGACCATGCTGCATTGCACTATTTGATGGCGAAG
The DNA here is from genome assembly GCF_019175385.1 of Lycium barbarum. Lineage (NCBI taxonomy): Eukaryota > Viridiplantae > Streptophyta > Magnoliopsida > Solanales > Solanaceae > Lycium > Lycium barbarum. The sequence goes on along the minus strand of NC_083345.1, from coordinate 115,901,794 downwards.
AAGAATGCTAAGCCTCGGTTGATAAGATGGGTGTTGTTGCTACAGGAATTTGACTTTGAGGTCAAAGACCGAAAAGGGTCAGAAAATCAAGTAGCTGACCATCTTTCCAGACTTGAAGCACCAGAGAGAGCGAGTGATGTGCTGGATATTGATGACACGTTTCCAGATGAAAGATTCTTGGTAATCTCCAATGATGTGGCACCATGGTATGCTGATATTGCCAATTATTTGGTAACTGGCATCGTTCCTAAAGAGTTAAAGACATATCAAAAGAAGAAGTTCTTGAGAGACTGTCGACAGTATTGTTGGGATGAACCTTACTTGTTTAGAACGTGTGTTGACAACATGATCCGGAGATGTGTGGCAGAATCTGAGGTAATAGATATTTTGAAGGCATGCCATGATTCTCCGGTTGGTGGGCATCACAGTGGAAATCGAACCGCAGCCAAGGTGCTAGAGTGTGGCTATTACTGGCCAGCCATTTATCGTGATGCAAATATGTTGGCACGTTCTTGTGATAAATGCCAACGCCAGGGCACAATAGGTCGGAGGCATGAAACTTCGATGAATTTTGTGCTTGAGGTGGAACTATTTGATGTATGGGGAATTGATTTTATGAGGCCCTTCGTAAGCTCCTATGGCCTAAAATACATTCTTGTCGCGGTGGATTATGTCTCCAAATGGGTGGAGGCGGTGGCCTTTCCTAACAATGATGGTAGGAGAGTAAATGCGTTCCTCAAAAAGAACATTTTTACCAGATTTGGCACTCCTAGAGCTATTATTAGTGATGGTGGCTCTCATTTCTGCAATATACCATTTGCTGATCTTCTTGAAAAATATGGCGTGCATCATAGGGTTGCCACTCCATATCATCCTCAGACAAGTGGTCAGGTTGAGGTCTCAAACAGAGAAATAAAAAGCATCTTGACAAAGATGGTCAATGTAAATCGCACTGACTGGTCTAAAAAGTTGGATGATGCTTTATGGCCATATCGCACAACATTCAAAACGCCTATAGGGACTTCACCGTATAAGTTGGTATTTGGGAAGACATGTCATTTGCCTATTGAGCTTGAGCATAAAGCCCTGCGGGCATTGAAAAAGCTGAATATGGATTGGAATGAAGCAACCAAGCTGCGGTTGTTTCAAATCAACGAGATGGATGAATTTAGGTACAATGCCTATGAAAGTGCAACGCTGTACAAAGAAAAGATGAAATACTATCACGACTCGAAGATCCTAAAAAGGGATTTTCAGCCAAAAGACTTAGTCTTGTTGTACAATTCACGCCTGAAGTTCTTTCCAGGCAAGTTAAAGTCTCGCTGGTCTGGTCCTTTTGAAATTGTAAGTGTGTCCCCAAATGGAAGCGTCATTGAAGTGAAATCCGAGGATGGCACTCGAAATTTTAAAGTGAATGCATAGAGAGTAAAGCATTACCATTGGTGTATTGATGATGGTAAGGTTGTTGATATGTATCGTCTGAAATACGGCTCCTGATCTCGAAAATGAGGTACCACGTCGAGCTATGACGTTAAACCAAGCGCTGTGTGGGAGGCAACCCACATTTACTACTTTATAAGTAGTTTAAAGTTTGTATTTTATTTGTGTTCTTGTGTATTTTTGAGGTGCTAATGCAGTAGGATTTGGAGCACTGAAGAGGCAACTTTACTTACTGAAAACGCTCCATGTTACTGACCGTAACTCATGTTACGACCCGTATCATGTAGCGTAACAGGCTAGAAGAAAAACCAGAAATCACTGAAGGATGAGAAATAGTGTTACGGTCAAAGTTACGAACCGTCGTACAGGTTACGGACCGTAACACATGGCCGTAACTTGGATATAAAATCTGGGCACTCACTGGAAATTTTGACCATGTTACGACAGGTGGTACGGACCGTAACACAGGTTACGGTCCGTAAGCTGTATTGCCAGGTCATTAATGAATAAGTGAAACGGGGTCGTTTGATGAACCGTAACACAAGATACCGTCCGTATCTTGCGATACGGTCCGTAACAGATAACGTAACTGTCGGCAAAGTTTAAATACATTACCCGACGGTTCCATTTCAAATGAAACGGTTTTCTTCAAATAATTTTTCAACTTCCGCACCATATTAAATCCTCTCTTCCTCTCTTCATTTTCCCCTCTCTTCATATTCAACCCCCCCTCATATCTCTTTCCCAACAATTTCTATATTTCTTGTCATAATCGTTGCTTAAAATTCAAGTTCCTTTCCAGCACCGACAACTATCAGGTATACCCATGCTTTAATTCTTTTTCTTTGCATAATATGTCAACAAGGTTGCATCTCTCATAACTAAATTCATGTGAAATGATTTGTAAGTTGTATTTTGAATTAGTGGAATGGGTTTGAATCCCCATTGAGAAATTGAACGGGATTTCGTAATGGTTGGGGGCGGGGATTGGTATCTGTGTTGTTTAAGAGATTCGTGGGCACAAGGAATTGCTTTCCACTGAATTGGAGGGCAAATCCGATTGAAAAGTTCATTCGAAAAATTACTAAATCGATTTTCCCACCAACTGTTCGATAAAAGTCCCCAATGAAAACTTTAATACAACCGGGTGAAATCTGAGTAACCCGAAGTATGTGAGGGGATACAATGTTGTTGTATACCATACCCATGGAGCATAAAGTTGAAAATTTTGGCCTCGGGCTTAAAACGACAAAAATTTGGCCAAAACGTTTTTACGACGGGATGTTACGAATCGTACCTTACGTTATGGACCGTAACATCACACCGTAACACTGATGAATTCTATCAAAAATCTCTAGAATTTTGATAGACATTACGGTGCGGTGTTACGGACCGTAACATAAGACCGTAACACCTCTCAAATTTCCAGAAATGTTTCTGGAAATCTGGGTCATGTTACGCTTAGATGTTACGGACCGTATCCTACGTTACAGACCGTCGACTGTGTTACGGTACTTTTTCTTAATGAACCATTTGAGTTACGGTTGAAGGTACGACCCGTAACACCATCGACGGTCCGTCGACTGTGTTACGGTACCTAGCCTAATTAAAGTCCTTAACTTCCATCAATAAAGTTTATACTTGAACAAATTCTCGTACATCATATCTAACTTTGCCTTCCACAGGTATGGGTAACCCACGACAATCAAAGAAGGCTTCACCTAAGGTAGCGGGAAAAGGAAAAGGTCGTGCTGCAAGCAAAGTAACCGCACGGCTGCACGACGACAATATAATCAAGGACACCAGGCCTACAAAGAGGCCAGTCACACCTAGCAAGCCAGCCCCACCAGTCGCACCCAGCCGGCCATTCACACCATCAGAAAGTTCCTCCTCGGCTGATGAGTCGAGCTCGTCAAGTTCATCAAGCCAAAGTGATCTACAGCGGGCTGTCACACCAACACACCGACCTCATCCACCCATTAGACAGACTAATGCGGAGGAGCGCGAAAAAGAGCACGAGCAGGAAAGGCGAGAGACCGATATTCGAATGCAGGCTGTGTATGAGTAGGCCCTCCGATTTTCGGTGGAGGGATCTGAAGAATTATACAACAAGGGGTGTGAGCTGGTAAAGAATAAAGGGACCGACCCAAGGCGGAGTATTTTCGAGGAAAGGAATGTCATGATCGATGGTCTAGAAGAATATCCTGGCATCCGTGATACTATCAAATTCCACAAGCTGGAGTTTTTGAAAAACACCGTAGGTTCCTACATACCGGTGTTTGTTAGGGAATTCTACGCGTCTTATGGGGCTGCTGTATTCAAATTAGTGAAGAAAGGGCAGCGAGCAACTCAAGTGCCAGCAATGAATGAGGTAGTATTTCGGAAAAAGAAGATAGATGTCTCTCCGTCGGCCATAAATAGAATACTATTCGGGGAAGAATATATAGAGCCCACAACAGCGGAAGAAGGGGAGTTTGCATATAAAATTGAACAGAAGGATACAATCCCCGCCCGAAAATGGGTAGCTTCAGTTATTGCACAGACAACAGATCCTGAATGGGCCATAGTGCCAAAATTGACAGCCACCACGCGGATCTGGAAGAACACCCTAACGCCAGAAGCAAAGTTTTGGTGGCAAATTGTGCTTTTCCGCATCCGTCCGACCCAAACAGATAATTATTTGACTCCAGACAGGGCTGTTCTGGTGGCTGCCATAATGTCCAGGTACAAGATCAACTTCGAACGACTGATAGCCGACGATCTCCGGGAGAGAGCCACCCAGCCGGCCACTTCCCTCATTCATCCATGTCTGCTTACACTACTATGCTCGGGTGCAGAACCAAAACCCCTCCCTCATATCGATCACACTGTGGTTGCCAGCCATTTCTATGACATCACAAAAGGGAAAGATGATGTCTTGAGCCAGGGTTCAGTGCCTTCTGCGTCATCTTCTGAGGTACCGGAGGGGCCTACGGGGTCAGATGTTTTACCCTTGGCTATCATGGGTGCTGAGGAAGCGGCTGCGGGTCAGCCCACAGATTCTGGGCCCATGCCCGTTCCAGACTCACCTACTTCGGGTGGTCCTACTTTTTCCACTGGAGCGAGCCCAGCACCAGCTCAGCCAATACCAGGAGTCCCACCCGAGCTTGCGAGAAAATGATATTAAACCGGGAAAATTTTGGGGCAGTGGTCCTGCAAGCGGATCGCACAGACAGGCAGGTCAAGCAGCTCATGACTGAGCTAAAATTGTACACAAAAAGGGCTATTGATGCAGCGCTGCGACCGATAAAAGAACAAATGGCTGCGGATCACCTACAAATCCACTCCCGGATAGATGGGATTGAAAGCAGAATGACAGAGCTGACAAAGACACACCCTGCTATGGAGTTGAGCACCATTCGGACTGAGTTGCGGTCTGTAAAAGATGATGTGCAGAAGTTGAAGGCACAAGAAGTGGGTGTTGTGACAGATCAAATTCCGAAAGTACACACAGAGTTGGTATAGAGCTTATACCAGCCAGTTCAGAGTTTGCTTGGAAATGATGACATGGAGCACATGGCTGAGGAGGAGCATGACGAAGAGTTGGAAGAGGATGCCCACTCTTTAGCTAAAGGGAAGCGCAGGAGAGCCTCGCCAGACCTCGAGCCCATTCTCCAAAGTCTTGATCCATATGCTGAGTTGTGCCCACAAAATGAGGAAGAGGAGCGACGCACTTTGAAAAGAATACGCCAGGAGTCCCGGTTAAGTTCTGACACCGCAGGAGCTACTTCTAGCTCAGCTCAGCCCATTGAGCCGGCACACCGTACTTCTACCCCACCCATTGCTCCTCCCCATGATGCTGCTATAGATCCGAGCGCCTAGTGCACTCCAGGGAGGCCCTCCATTCTTTTTATGCATTATATTGATGCTTTGAGGGCAATGCATGCTTTTCAGTTGGGGGTGTGATATTTGCTTGTTGGGAATACTGTTTCAATATATTGGATATTGTTTTTACTGCTTTTGTTTTGATGGGTATTTTATCCCAAGCATGTATTTAAGACAATTGTTATGGTTTTGTTTTGTTGATATTATATTTTTTTTAAGCAAGTATGTGTTAGGACATTCTTCGACTCTTCTTTGCTATGTGTTTCTATTCCCGAAGAATGCGATGCGTATGTTAAAGCTAGCATGTTTAGGATATTTAATATAGAAGTAGAGTAATGATGACTTAAGTGGTAGTGGTCCGTGTTTATAGCATAGATATGAATGGTTTTTACAAGTGACATGATATCCCTCCGAAAAACAAATTGAGATATACATCAAAAATGAGTTGTTGATATTGACATGTATGGTTCTTTTAATGACATTGCAAAGAAAGGGTGTTTATGCATGAGAAATCTTCATACGGAAATGAAGTCGGAATATTTAAACAATCCTTATACCATTGTGTGATGAGTTTTTACCTTTTATTTGCATATGATGCTTGCAATCTAGAACTTGCCCGGTTGGTCATGCGTAAATTCTAAGGAGAATTTGATTGTGAAGTGATCTTAGGCTTTCTTTGTATTAACCCCCAAGTATCGTAAATGAGCCTGACCCGTACAGAAAATGACCCCTAGTCTCCCATTTTTGAGCCTACACTTTTTCTTCGATTAACCATGAACTAACATGCTTACCTTCTATGAATAAACCCATTTGGCACCAAATCCCTCCTTGACACGGAAGAATGACAAATGAGGCTAAAAGCCTAAGTTGGGGGTGATAAGTCAAAGATGCGGAAAATAAGGCCAAAGGCCTGTTGGGGGTGATCACGAATATAAAGGGACATAATTCAGCATGGATATAAAAAAAAATTATAAGTTCTACATAAATCCACGCTGAAAATAGAGTGTTGGAAATGATAGGATGAATGGTGAATGAAGTCGAAAAGAAGTGTCAAGGAGAGTGAGTCACCGATACCCAAATATTCATCATACCCGACCCTAAGCCAATGTTACAAACCCAAAAAGTCCTAATGTGATCACGATCAAATTGTTCAAAGTTGAATGCATGGAAAATAAAGGCAAGCCTATGGTATGTGCACGCATGGTATGCAAAATCTCTTTGTGAGTGTGAGTGTTCTTCTGTCTCGTGAGTCTTCTGGCCCATTTATGTAATAAATGTGTGTTGGGACATTCTTTGGTCTGTGTGAGGGCATAAGGATTGTAGTTTTCAAAGTAACTGGCTTTATGGAAGTTGAAATTCATGTGCATAAAGACCCCGTACTATGATAGTGTCATTAATTGAGGTTGCATAGTTAATTGAAATTTTTCTGAAATGTGCGTCTTGTGTCACAAATAGGAGATGGATAAGAGTCTAAATATTTTTCTTGGATTGAAGAGTATGTACTAGAAACACAGGACAAAACCACCGGAGTCATTTTTATTTTGCTAAGATGTGTGTTAGTAGTGAATATTGTTGTAGTTGCTTGAGGACAAGCAAAAGCTTAAGTTGGGGGTGTTGATGTGCCGTGAATTTTAGCACATTTTATGCCTTTGTAACTAGAAATGTTGCTTTATTTTAAGTGTTTTTACATTGTTTCTTATGTTATTTTGTGTTTTATAGGGTTGATCTACTAAGGATCGGAAATGAGATGAAATGCTGAAAAAACGGACAAAATGGAGCTAAGCTACGGTCCGTAACTCATGTTACGGACCGTAACGTGTTTCGTAACTCATGTTACGGTTCGTACCATTGAGCCGTAACAGGGCCCAAAATTCCAGAGAGTTTTCATTGACATCATCAATGTTACGGTGGAGTGTTACGGTCCGTAACTCATGTTACGATCCGTAACATGTCACCGTAACATCGGCTAAATTTCCAGAGAGTTTCAATGAAATCATCAACGTTGCGGTGGAGTGTTACGGTCCGTAACTCATGTTACGGTCCGTAACATGCCACCGTAACAGGGCCCAAATTTCTAGAGAGTTGCTAAGTAATTGTCACCGAATACGCTTCAGAAGGACGGACCGTACCACAGGGTACGGTCCGTCGCATGGTGGTCGTAACGTGAAAGTTGACAGATGACGAAGTGAAGAACGGACCGTAACACAGGTTAAGGTCCGTAATGATGCGGCGTAAGGGCAATTTTGTCCAAGAACTTGGCGCGATTTTTGGCTCTATAAATACTTAATGTAGGGTTTTAAATCATGATTCAGATTTTAATTTAGAGGCACAAACCCTAGGTCTTTACTCTTGAAATAGTTGGAGCATTTAAGGAAAGAACTTCACTCTCATTCCATCTTGTATTAGTATTGTAAGTATATTAAGTTAATCTTTAAGCTTTTTCTGTCAAGAAACATTATGAGTAACTAATTTCAATTCTAAGGTTGTGAATCCCATGATGGGTATTATGTGAATGGGTTTCTATTATTGATATATGCATAATGGTTGTTGTTATTTATTCTATCTTTGAGTTGTAACGTTGCGTAATGATTGCAAGCATTAACCGAAGCCATTGTATTGACTTTTCTTGGGAAAAAGAGTCAATATTGGTAAGATTGAATAACAATGACTCGAGGCGTTAACCCTCGTTTAATAGACTAACTTAGGAATAATAATAAGTCTAAATTGGCATTATTGGTTGCTCTTCGATTGTAACTCTTTTATATTCGGAAGAATCATAAAGAGGAAATACTGCTTAACTGTTGGGAAACATTAAGAAGTCTTTAAGAGATCAAGTGCATATTCATAGAGCAACCATTAGAAGTATATCACTTTGAAACCTGAAGCATAATATCTAATCAAATTGGGGAACACAACCTTAGTCTCTCTCTCTCATTAATTACATTTTAAGTCAAGGTATTTATTTACATCATTCAACAATCAATTCAAACTATTCGGAATAGAACTAAAGCAATTAAAGACTGGTATCGCATACGATTAGTACTTATTTCTCTCCATATTTCCTGTGGGATTCGACCCCAACCTCGCTGGGTTACTATATTTGATAACGTCCGCTTTACATCATTTATAGGTGTAATTTGAGCGTATCAGATATGCGTAGTGAGAACTTATCCTCTAAAGAGCATCATGCATAAACCGGAATTTTCGGGTAGACTAACCAAATGGGCCGTTGAGATTAGCGGAAATGATATCGAATATAAACCGCGAACGACCATTTAGTCCTAAATCTTGGCCGATTTTGTGGCCGATTTTACCCCAGCAATGATCCTCGAGGTTGAGAAAGAACTTCTGCTAACCTCGAGAAAGGCTTCGGGTATTTGGTCTTTACACGCGGATGGGGCCTTGAACATCAAATTTTTCGAGCTAGGCATCGTCCTTAAAACCCCCACCGGAGATTCCATTAGACAGTTGATTAGAACTATTAAATTGACTAACAATAAAGCTGAGTATAAGGCTATGATTGCAGGTTTGGAATTAGCTCAAAGTATGGGGGCCGAAATAATCGAAGCAAAATGTGATTCTCTCTTGGTTGTTAACCAAGTAAATGGTGTCTTCGAGGTTAAGGATGAACGAATGCAAAGGTATCTGGAGAAAATCCAAGTGATACTACACCGGTTTAAAGAGTGGACTGTGCAGCATGTACCTAGGGAGAAGAACAGCGAAACCTACGCCTTAGCCAATTTGGGCTCTTTGGTCGAAGGGGAAGAAATCAACTCCGGTACTATAGTGCAGTTGATGAATTCGGCGGTACAAAACGGGCATGCTGAAATAAACACGATGGGTCTAACTTGGGATTGGCGCAACAAATACATCGACTACTTGCAAGATGAAAAGCTCCCAAGTGACCCAAAAGAATCACAGTCAGTAAGGATAAAAGCAACATGGTTTTACTTAATAGACGGTGTTGACACCCAATTTTGTCCCTCCTTTATTTTATTTTATTTACTCGGGTTTCTAAAATTTTACTGACGAACTGAATACTTTATTTTCACTACTATTATTTCCACTACTCTTATTTTTAAACATTTACGAGCATTACTTTATCACAAATTTTAAATGTTCGTCATCGTTTTATTTTCGGGTTTGGACTCGTTAAATTAATTACAAGACAATACTTTGCAAATATTTATTTTTACATATTAATTATTGTATTTACATAATATATTGTACCAGTTATTAAATTAGAAGCCCAAAAAATAATTAAATAGCGGAGGAAAGAACAACAATTTTCAGCCAAATTAATGGCCCAAAATACAAATACAATATTATTTCCCTACCCAAATAATTAGCCTACATCTTTAATACTCAACCCACATTATCAGCCCATATTTAAATTAATAGGCTAGCCCAAACGGACCAGCCCATTACCATTTTAATTTCGGTCCAGTCCATTTACCCGAACCGGCCCAATACCCTTTATCTTTACCCTAATCCCTTTCTTTTCTTCTTTTTCACTTCCTCCTCCTTCATCCCTCCTCTCTCTCTCTCTCTCTCGTCTCTTTCTTTTCTCACCACCACGTTCCCCTCCACTCCCCTGCCGTCCCACACCTCTGTCCTTTGTCCCCCACACCTCACGTTCTTCTCCACCATCACTATCCTAACGCTCTCTCCGCACCCGACAAACCTCCCCTTTCCCATACTCCTCTCTGTCACTTTCTGTCCACTCATGTTTCCCCCCACTTCGACTTCTATCTTCATGCTTCTGTCAGCTCTGTCCCCTCCGCGCTCTCTTTCTTTTTATTAAACCCTAATCGTAACTTTATAAGGGGGGGGGGGGGAGGAGGAGAACTCGTTTGGGGGGACGAAATCGTTGTTGGAGAAAGAGGATTAGGAGTATTTAGAGGATCTGATTTGAGTTTGTTTTGAAAAAAAAAAGAAAGGAGGGAGGGCTGTTTGAAGACGAGTATTTTTTATTTTGATTTTGTTTTATCTGGTTTGGAACTCTTCAAATCAGGAAAACATTTCTATTGAAATAGGAATTTGTGATGAAAGGTTAAGTTTCGACGATTCGATTAACCCTCGTCGTTGTTCGGCAAAAGAATTTTAAACAGAATCATTTTTATTTTTTGAGTCGAATTTTGAATCGGTTCATAACGAGAGTAGATTCGTGATCGTCGATACCCACTTCACTGCACACAAAACAGGTCAGCGCGACTCGCTTTTTTTTACTTTAGTTTTCGATTTATTTCGGATTTATGTTTATGATTCGTCGTTCACATGTGTGATTTTTCTGTGTTTTGCTTAATCCTCTTGTCCCTTTATGCAAACGCGAGTGATCATATGCCCAACTTGAAACTAAAGGACTGGTTTGATTCGATTCGTTCAACATACGCTTGTTGGAACTGTGAATGCCCATTAAATTGAACACGAATGTTGTATTATTCTTTTAAGTTTGAAGCCATAAGTTTTGTTTTATTGAATGGGGATTTGTGTCAAAATCCATTATTTTGTTTGTGCTAGAATAAATAAAGAAGTGACTTTGAATCATTGTGTCTTTCGTCTTGTCTTCATCATCTGTCTATAAACTTGGATTTCTCTGGGATTAGTTAAGCCAAAATTTAGCTTGTGAAGATCCTGTACGATTTTTATATATGTCTGTGATTGTCTAAGTATGATTCATCTGACTGCAGTGATCGAACATTTATTTAAGGTTTATGGCAAGCTTGCTTGCATTATATCCCTACTAGCATTATTTGTATGTCAAATTTTAAGAATTTGAACTTCACCTCCATCAGCGCTAAATATGCATACATCCTGTTCCATTAAAACAGTTTCTTGGTCCTAAATTTACAAATGATCTTGTGGTAAATGCTATATGCTACATGTGTTTTACCCTAAAAAATGAAGTTAAAAACCCTTGTATGGTTTCAGTCTTTCTTTCTTTTACAGTAAGTTCTGCCAGTTAATAATGAGCGAGCATGTTTTAGTTTTCCTTGAATCTGTAATTATTAAATACTGGTTTAGAAAAACAAGACTTACAAATGATTTATGCTCAGTGTAACATCCTGTAAACTCCCCCACACAGATCTGCCAAACAAGTGATAGTCCAAAGAGTCGCATATTGGTTTGTTGGGTTGGGTTCTATACTTGAATCTTGGAAACATTGTATGGAGTTCAACCTATCAGCTGAATCTGTTGTAGAGAATATACTAGAAGTATTAAGGCTATTTCACCCGAATAGTTGTGTGAAAGATGTGGTGGTTTAATAGTCTTACATGGTCATATATGGATTAATTGTCTCCGGACATTTACAGATTGTTTGTGTGGTAAAGGACTATGATTCCCAGCACATCTGTTTAGGCAGTACATTCTCCCTTGGACACTCACTGTTCTGCGTATTTACTTCTGTTCCTTTATATGGTTGTATGACTTTCTTTTTTAATTGTCTGCTGCATGACTTGCCTTGTTTATTCCCTTTATGTTGAACATGCTAATCGACCATGATACATTCCTACTGTCATACGCAGTTTGTTACTTGGTCCATGTTTTATCCAGAGTTGATTGTTCTCTCCTCTGCTGCATACCCATGCTACTCTACGCCACTGTTTCCTTCTAACTTTTGCATGACACTCCTGCTCCTTTTTTACTTGTTTTCTTGTGTGCTTTCTCCTCTCCTGCTTCTTATCCTAGTTAAAACACTCTGTATGTTTGCTCGGTATAATCACATGGTCTCCAAAGTATTTTATCTGACTTAAGTATTGTGACCTGCGCTTGACCATGCACTCTTTGAACGATACTTAAGAGTTAGTATTCTAACATTTTGTTCCACGCTTGATCTAGCTGTTCTGTTCCTTTTTTTTGCTATTAGCTATCGGTGTTATTTTATTATGGAATGATTACATGATTTTAAATGAAATTCGAGGATATATCCATTGTTTGCAATATCTACTGGGCCTGCTTTGCTAAAACTTGTTCATGCATTCTGGAATTCTGAATCATAGGTCTAAATTGATTAACCATCGTTTAAATTCGATATTTAGCATGCCACTAATTCTTTCTTTTCATTTTTTTTGTGCATGACCATCCCGCACACGAGTCCAAGGGATTCGTCTTCTCCCACATTGGCGTTGTGCTAAAAGCCCAACATGACCTCTTCGTGTCCAGCCTCGTCTGCGGCCAGAATAGAAAATAAATTTCTGGGCCAAATCCCAATAGGCAGGAATAGCGTTCACCAGCAAAACAGACTGTAGCAGCAGTCCATGAAAAAATGGATTAATCCCATTTAATTTTATTTTTTGCTTCAATTTTATTTTATGCTTAACTTGTTTGTTTTGACTAACACTTTATCTTACTCCCGTTTCTATTTAGCTTAGATGAATTATAAGAGAATTAGTATAGATAATTTCCGGCATAACGGGTGGTTAATTTAAAGAATACCAATGATTAATTCCTTAAGATTTCATTCTCTTTTGTTAGATTATTCATAATATCCGCAATACCTACTTTATTAGAATAATAGATTTTCAAATAACATGACTACATATTTTAGCTAAGAAATTTAAAACATTACATATTTTGACACTAATGCTAACTCATTTGAGAAATAAAAAAGCAAACTAATTCAACGAATAATCCTTTCGCTTTAGTTCTTTTCCAACATTTAGAAATATACATTGAAATACATATTTATCTAGAACAATTTTTAAAACTTTATCAAATAACTCTTTTAAATTTTAGTCATTTCCTTCACATATAAACATTATATGTCCCGCTTTCTTTTGGTTTATTTTGACTAAACTCTTTATGCAACTATTACTTTTCTATAAGTATTATTTTAAATAATAGATTTATACTCTCGTTTAAAATTTTAACAACCTTTATAAGTCGTATTTCAAAATAGCATTAAAAGTACTTTTTTATACAAACTACTTACAGAATTGCTTTCTTTTTTTCTATAATATTATATTTACATTTAGCCTAATTAATTTTAAGTCCGGTCGGTTAACCATTGTTAATGGGTCTTAAAGGATGCCTAATACCTTCCCTTTAGACTAATTGAACCCTTACCTAGAATCTTAAGTTTCGCAGACCTTAAAAAGAATTTAACTTTAAACATAACTTTAATAAACTTTAGGTGTCCTAATTCACCATAAATAATTAGGTGGCGACTCCTTAAAACAAATAAATCGACAAAACAGGAATCTTCAATACGTCATACTTCTACTTTAACCTCCGGAAAAAAATGGGGTGTGACAGACGACTAATTGTATCGACGATCTTTCTTCGGGCCCTTGGCCAAGTGTTTGGGTCCCGGAGAAATCGATTATGTGATGAGAGAAGTCCATGAGGGGACTTGCGATAATCACTCCGGTGCAGAAGCCTTAGTTCGAAAAATTATCAGAGCTGGTTATTATTGGAACCGGATAGAGGAGGATTCGAATAATTTTGTCCGGTAATGTGATGGGTGTCAAAGACATGCCCCGATGATTCATCAACTCGGGGAGTTGCTGCACTCAGTGATATCACCTTGGCCCTTCATGAAGTGAGAAATGGACATTGTTGGTCGTCTACCATGGGCACCAGGTAAGGCCTGTTTTATTTTATTTATGACTAACTATTTCTCCAAATGGGTTGAAGCGCAAGCCTTCGAAAAGATTAGAGAAAAGGAGGTTATTGACTTCATATGGGACCACGGCATCCCGGCCAAGATAACTTGTGATAACTGTTCTCTGTTCATTGGCAGCAAAGTCAATGATTTCCTCTAAGGGTTGACGATAAATAAAATTGTATCAACTCCATATCACCCAAGTGCAAACGGATAGGCAGAATCCACGAATAAAACAATAATTCAAAATCTAAGGAAAAGACTTGAAACATCGAAGCATCACTGGAGGGAAGTGTTATCGGAGATATTGTGGGCTTATAGATCCACATCAAAATCAAGCACGGGAGAAACACCTTTCTTGTTAGTCTATGGGGTCGAAGCCCTCATCCCTGTAGAAGTTGGTGAATCGAGTCTCCGATCCAGACACACCATCAGTGGGTCAAACAAGGAGCCCATGACCATAAAACTCGACCTCACGGATGAACTTCATGAAAACGCGTTGGTCCGTATTGCAGCATAGAAACAAAGAATGGAAAGGTATTACAATCGGAGGGCCAATTTTGATATTTTCGAGTTGGAGACTTAGTGCTTCGGAAAGTTACTTTGAACACCAAGAATCCCAATGATAAAAAGTTGGGTCCGAACTAGGAAGGGCCGTACAAGATAACAGGAATAACGGGTAAAGGGTGGTATCAGCTGGAATCCACGGACGGACAACGGTTACACAATAATTGGAATGTGGCTCATTTTAAGAGATACTACAACTAAGGTATTGACACCTACCCTTAGTGTTTATTTCTGTTAATCCTTTTTTTTTGCAGGAAGTCGAGTACCGAATGAAGTCAGGTGTTAGGTCTGAAAACACGTGTTGCACTCTTTTCTTTAGTACGGTTTTGTCCCAAAATGGGTTTTCCGACAAGGTTTTTAATAAGGCAACAAATACAATGTGTTACTTGATGAAAATGAGGAAAAGTGTCCGGAAACTCGGGGGTGTACCCTTCCAGTGGGTACTTGACCATGCTTACCCGATCATGCAACTCGGATAAACACTAGGGGACTACTATACCCATATTGAGGCTTACCCCACTAAATAGAAAACGAAGCAGCTCAAAAAAGTAGGAGAACGCCATTAGGTGCTACCTCGAAGAAGTCCTCGAAATTTTGCATTTCTCACCTTCGTCCAAAATCGGACCTTCTGTATTAGGTTTCGATGTAAGGACCAAATGATTAGAAAGAATCGTGTCCACTTAGTATTTACTATGGCAAAAATAGAAGGAAACGGACAGAGTCCTCATATCATGTACATGCGAATACTTGTAATATAAAGATTATTGAAAATTCAGATTATTGCATTTTGGATATGCCTTCTTGTTAAACACCCTACCCCAGTGATTACCGCCGAAATTCGACATCATTTTATTCAAATCCCCTACACCGGAGACTATAGTCGAAATTCGACAAAAGAAACAAGGTCGCATTGAACCAAGTCAAAACCTTTAAACACCCTCGAATGGGACTGCTATATAAAAAATTGGTAAGGCGGGGACTCAGGTGTCTGAACCTAATTTATGATAAGTTAACCGTCGAAAAACATCGGACCTAAAATGCCTAACATGATTCGGAGACGTCTGAATTCACAGAGCAAAAATAAGTCCCACAGGAAAACCACTTGATCAAATTCCCGAACAAAATGTACTGAACGAAGAACAAAGCCAATATTTAGGTACAATCCAGAAAACTGGCTCCGATCCTTTGTTTGTTATGTAACGGGATTGACGATTCAAGCAAAAGTCATAATAAGCATTCAGATAAAAGAATAAAGAGAAGCAGAATGAAAAATGCACATTCCATATATGAAGGTTTTTTACATCTGAAATTTCTGCAAAGTTAAAAAACAAAAACGAGCCAAAAAGGGCAAAGGCAAAATAAAGGCTAATGCAGGCCCTGGTCTACCCGGTGCAACTGGAGCCAGAGTGCTCAGATACTGTTCTCTCAGAATCCTCAGAATCAGTATCGAGGGATCTCTTGGCTTCGTTCTGGATCGTTCAGGCTTCAAGTATCAGGGCCGGGAGGTCCCCAAATCTTTGTTGGGCTTGCTCAAGGGTGGCCCTCCGGGACTTTCACCGTTCATACTCAACCGCAATCGTGGTATGAGCTTCGGCATCCTTCACATTCTTAAGGGACTCAGCTAAGTCGGCCTTAGCTTGGGCCAATTTAGCCACTAATTCCGACCTCCTCATTGAGGATTCTTTGAACTTGAGTAGCCGACTCAAGCTCAGCCTTCAAAATGTCATTGGTATCGGCTGTCTCTCGAACTTGGTTTTGAGCTCATCGCATATCCGGGCCCTATCCTCGGCTTTCTGCTCGAATACCCTCAACCTCTCCTTATACTCAGCATTCTTGGATTCAAGCAGCGTATGCCTCTCAGCCATCTTCACGGCATCAGCCTTGACCGAGTCAAGCTCACTCCGAAGTTAAGAGATAGTGGCCTCAAGTTCACTAAGCCTCGAAGAAAAACGAGCATTGTCTTGGCTAAGGCCGACCTTATCCGCTTCTAGGAGCCAGTTTTTTTCGACCATTCTGGCCAACTCAGCCTTCAACTGAAGATATTTGGCCGTCGCTGCTTCGAGCTCGGGTTAAAGGTTGGAAAAGGCAGCTGCCCAATTCAATTGATCCTCCTTCACTTGTAAAACGTGCTGGAACTTCTCCATTTTCCTACCCTAGGCATCCATCTGGCCCTTAAGGTTATCAACCTCTTGCTGAGCACGGATAAAGTCCTCATTGACGAGTACCACACTCTGTAAAAGAAACGAGAAGTCAAACTTGGATAAAACTGGAGCTAAAGTTCAAATTGAATTATGGAAGGATTAGTTGATAAGCTTACCCGGTTTCCCGCGGGCATGCCCTCGTTAATGAGACTCTACCAGGGGACTTCGACCATCTTCCGCTTATCCGAGTCTGAGATGAGGGGCCTCCGCTAGCTTTCAATTCCCACAGGACGAGATAAGAAACTGTAATCCTTGGGGACAGTAACCACGACCGACCTTGTCCTCTTCGGTTCCACGCTCGGGGACGGGAAGACACGTAGTAGGCTTTCCCTTGAACTAGTTTCGGTGGACCGGTTAGCTACTCTCGTGACCCGAGGGATAGAGAGATGTCCGAAATCGATTGCTTTCCCGGTTGCAGGCAGTGTATCCGAGAACATGTCATCAAGGTTATCCAACCTCAGCGCAAGAAAAGTTGGAGCAGCCCCAACAGTCTCGGTAGAGGAAGGTCCCTCGAATGTTGCAGCTGGGTGATGTGCCGCGAATTTTGGCACATTCTATGCCTTTGTGACTAGAAATATTGCTTGTTTTCAAGCAACTACAACGATACTCACTACTAACAAACGACATCTTAGCAAAGTAAGGATGACTACTGTGGTTTTGGCATGTGTTTCTAGCACGAACTTTTCAATCCAAGAAAAATATTTAGGCTCATATCCATATCCAATTTGTGACACAAGACGCACATTTCAGAAAAAATTGCAACTCACTATGCAACCTCAATTAATGACACAATCATAGTACGGGGATCTCTATGCACATGAATTTCAACTTCCGGAAAGTCAGTTATTTTGAAACCTACAATCCTTACGCCCCCACATAGACCAAAGAATGTCCCAACACACATTTACGACATAAATGGGACAGAAGACTAAAGAGACAGAAGACACTCACACTCACAAAGAATTTTGCATACCATGCGTGCACATACCATAGGCTTGCCTTTATTTTCATGCCTTCGTCTTTGAACAATTTGATTGTGATCATATTAGGACTTTTTGGGTTTATAACATTGGCTTAGGGACGGGTAGGATAAATATTTGGATATCGGTGACTCACCCTCCTCGACACTTCTTTTTAACTTCATTCACCATTCTTTCTATCATTTCCGACCCTCCATCTCTAGCGTGGATTTATTTAGAACTTATAGACCTGTATATATATACATACACACATATATATATATATGTATATATATATATATATATAATTTTTTTTATATGTATATACATATATATATCAATATATATATATCCATGCTGAATCTTGCCCCTTAATATTCGCGATCACCCCCAACTTAGGCTTTTAGCCTCATTTGCCATTCTTCAGTGTGAAGGGGGGACTTGGTGACAAACGGGTTTATTCACAGAAGGGAAAGAGGTTAGTTCACGGTTAATCGAAGAAAACGTCTATAGGCTCAAAATGGGAGACTAGGGATCATTTTCTGTACGAGCTAGGCTTGTTTAAGATAAACAGGCTTTGGGGTTAATACAAAGAAAGCCTAAGATCACTTCACAATCAAATTGTCATTAGAATTCACGCATGACCAACCAGGAAAGTTCTAGATTACAATCATCATATGCAAATAGAAACTAAGAACTCACAACACAATGGCATAAGGATTGTTTAAATACTCTTGATTTCATTTCCGTTTGAAGATTTCAAATGCATGAACACCCTTTCTTTGCAATGTCATTAAAAGAACCATGCATGTCAATATCAACAACTCATTCTTGATGTACATCACAAATTATTTTTCGGAGGGATATCATTGAATTTGTAAAAACCATTTATATCTATGCTAGAAACACGGACCACTACCACTTAAGTCATCACTACTTTACTTCTATATTAAACATCCTAAACATGCTAGGTTTATCATACACAACATTTAGCAAAGAACAGCCGAAGAACGTCCTAACACATACTTGCTAATGAAAACAATACCAACAAAACAAAACAATAAACAATAACAATTGTTTTAAACACATGCTTACTATCACCAAACAAAAACAATATCGAATGTATTAATAACAGCAATCCCAACAACCAATAACAATTACCCACACCCCCAACTTAAAACCATGCATTGCCCTCAAGGCATCAATATAACGCATTAAAATAACTGAGGGCCTCCCTAGAGCGCACTAGGCGCTCGGATCTGTAGCAGCATCATGAGGTGGAGCAGTGGGTGGGAGAGAAGTCTGGTGAGCCGGCTCACTGGGCTGGGCTGAGCTAGAAGTAGCTCCGGTGGTGTCAGAACTCAGCCGGGACTCTTGGCGTATCCTCTTCAACGTACGCCGCTCCTCTTCCTCATTCTGTGGGCGCAAATCAGCAAATGGATCAAGGTTCTGGAGAATAGGGCCGATGTCTTCATCATCCGGCGAGGTTCTGCTGCGCTTCCCTTTGGAAAAAGAGGGGCTATCCTCTTCCAACTCCTCATCGTGCTGCTCCTCAACCGTGTCCTCTATGTCATCATCTCCAAGTAGACTCTGAACCGGCTGGTAGAAGCTCTGCACCAACTGTGTGTGTACCTTCGGAAGTTGGTCAGTCACCACAGCCATATCCTGTGCTTTCAACTTCTGCACATCATCCTTGACAGCCCGCAAATCAGTACGAATAGCGCCCAACTCCATAGCAGAGTGTGTCCTGGTCAGCTCAGTCATCCTGCTCTCAATACCATCTATCCGAGAGTGGATCCGTAGGTGGTCATCGGCCAACTGTTCTTTGATTGACCGCAACGCAGCTTCAATGGCTCTTTTAGTGTACAATTTCAGCTCAGTCATGAGCTGCTTGACCTGCCTATCTGTGCGGTCTGCTTGCAGGACCACTGCCCCGAAATTTTCCCGGTTGAGTATCATTTTTCTTGCAAGCTCGGGATGGACACCTGGTATTGGCTGAGCTGGTGTTGGGCTCGCTCCAGTGGAAAAACTAGGACCACCTGAAGTGGGTGCGTCTGGAACGGGCATAGGCCCAGCATCAGTGGGCTGACTCGCAGCTGCTTCCTCAGCACCCATGATAGCCAATGGTATCACATCTGACTCCGTAGGCCCCTCCGGGATCTCAGACGATGACGTAGAAGGCACTGAACCCTGGCTTAAGACATCATCCTTTCCTTTCGTGATGTCATAGAAATGGCTGGCAACCACACTGTGATCGATATGAGGTAGGGGTTCTGGTTCTGCACGCGAGCATAGTAGAGTCAGCAGACATGGATGAATGAGGGAAGTGGCTGGCTGGGTAGCTCTCTCCTGGGGATCATCGGCTATTAGTCGTCCGAAGTTGATCTTGTACCTTGACATTATGGCAGCCACCAGAACAGCCCTGTCCGGAGTCAAATAGTTATCGGACTAGGTAGGACGGATTCAGAACAAAACAATCTGCCACCAAAACTTTGCCTCTGGCGTGAGCGTGTTTTTCCAAATCCGGGTGGTGGGTGTCAACTTTGGCGCTATGGCCCACTCAAGATCTGTTGTTCGTGCAATGACTGAAGCCACCCATTTTCGGACGGGGATTGTATCCTTCTGTTCAATTTTGTATACAAATTCCCCTTCTTCCGCTGCTGTGGGCTCGATATAATCTTCCCCGAATAATGTTTTATTTATGGCCGACGGAGAGACATCAATCTTCTTTTTCCGGAACACTACCTCATTCATTGCCGGTATTTGAGTTGCTCGCTGCCCTTTTTTCACTGCTTTGAATATAGCGGCCCCATACTAAGCGTAGAATTCCCTAACAAAAACCGGGATGTAGGACCCCACGGGGTTTTTCAAAAACTCCAGCTGGTGGAATCGTATAGTATCCCGAATGGCCGCATATCCTTCGAGACCATCGAAAATGACGTTCCGTTCCTCGAAAATACTCCGCCTTGGGTCCTTCCCCTCATTCTTTACCGGCTCACACCCCTTATTGTACAAATCTTCAGATCCCTCCACAGAAAACCTGAGGGTCTGCTCATACACAGCCTGTATTCTCATGTCGGTTGCTCTCCTTTCCTGCTCGCGCTCTCTTTCACGCTCTGTCGCAGAAGGCTGTCTAACAGGTGGTTGAGGTCGGTGCGGTGGTGTGATAGCCCTCTGGGGTTCACTCTGGCTCGACGAACTCCCCGACCCTTCCTCCTCGGCTGAGGAGGAACTTTCTGATGGTGGGTCTGGCTGGTGTGGGGTGACTGGTGGGGCTGGCTTGGTAGGTGCGACGGGCCTCTTTGTAGGTCTGGCGTCTTTGATTAGATCGTCGTCGCGCGGCCTTGAGGTTACTTTGCTTGCCGCACGACTCTTTCCTTTTTCCGCAACCTTAGGTGAAGCCTTCTTTGGTTGTCGTGGTTTACCCATACCTGCATGAGGAACAGTCAGATATGATACGGGAGAAACGTTTCAATTATAAACTTTATTTATGGAAGTTAAAGACTTCATTAACTGATGGACCGTAACAAAGTCAACGGTCCGTAACATAGGTTACGGGCCGTAACCTTTCACCGTAACATAACCCAAATTTCTAGAAAAGTTACTGGAAATTTGAGAAGTGTTACGGTCAGATGTTACGGTCCGTAACTCGTGTTACGGCCCGTAACACCTCACCGTAACGTATCTCAAAATTCCAGAAAGTTTTCACGGAATCCATCAATGTTACGGTGTGATGTTACGGTCCGTAACATAGGATACGGTCCGTAACTTCCTATCGTAACATCAGCCAAATTTCCAAAAAGTCGACTGGAAATTTGAGAGTTGTTACGAAGGATGTTACGGTCCGTAACACCAATTACGGCTCGTAACACAGAACGACGGACAACATATTATCATACAAACTTTTTGACCAAATTGTCTCGTTTTAAGCCCGAGGCCAAAATTTTCAACTTTATGCTCCATGGGTATGGTGTAAAACAACATTTTATCCCCTTCTCTATCTCGGGTTACTCAGACTTCACCCAATTTTATTAAAATTTTCATTGAGGACTTTTATCAAACAGTTGGTGGGCAAACCGATTTAATAATTTCACGAATGAAGCTTTCAATTGGATTTGCCCTCCAATTCAGTGGGAAGCAATTGCTTGTGCCCACGAATCTTTTAAACAGAAGCAACACCAATCTCAACCCCCAACCATTGTTAAATCCCGCATAAATTATTAATTGAAATTCAAACTAAATCACCACAACCCAAAACACGAATTTCAACCCACATTATACGAAATTACTCATGAATATCATAGAAATCGCATCGATAGATAAAAGAGAAGAGTCAAGACATGCTATACCTGATCGTTGGCGATTGTAAGGATTAAACTCAAACTTCAAATAGTTATATTGATAAGAAAATAGCAGTGAGATCTAGAGAAGTATGAAGGATAGTGGGAGATATAGAGAGGGGAAAATGAAGGGAAGAAGAAGAGTAAAAGATTTGATGTAGAGAAAGGTTTTGAAGAGAAAAGGGATTTGAGCGTGGTTCGTTTGGGTTTTGATTTGAAAATTTTTGTAACCGCCGGGTTATGTATTTAAACATAACCGACGGTTACGTTTTCTGTTACGGACCGTAACCTGTGATACGAACCGTATCACGTGTTACGGTCGACCAAACGACCCCGTTTCACTTATTCATTAATGACCTGGCACTACAATCGACGGACCGTAACATGTGTTACGGTCCGTATCACCTGGCGTAACTGGTGTGAAATTTCCAGTGAATCCCCAAAATTTTTGACCAAGTTACGGTCATGTGTTACGGTCCGTAACTTTTTTGACGGTCCGTAACTTCAGACCGTAACACTATTCCTCATCCTTCAGTGATTTCTGGGTTTTGTTCTAGCTTGTTACGCTCCATGATACGGTCCGTAACCTGAGTTACGGTCCGTAACGTGGAGCGTCTCATTTGGGAAAACTCAGCAGGTGCATTGCCTCTTCATTGCTCAAAATCCTACCACATTAGCACATCATAAACACAAAAGAACACAAAGGAAACACAAAATTTAAACAAATTTCAAAGCGGTAAATGTGGGTTGCCTCCCACACAGCGCGTGGTTTAACGTCACAGCTCGACGTGGTACCTCATTTTCGAGTTCAGGAGCCGTATTTCAAACGATACCTATCAACAACCTTACCATCATCAATACACCAATGGTAATGTTTTACTCTTTGTGCATTCACTTTAAAATTTCGAGTGCCATCCTCGGATTTCACTTCAATGACACTTCCATTTGGGGACACACTTACAATTTCAAACGGGCCAGACCAGCGAGACTTTAACTTACCTGGAAAGAACTTCAGGCGTGAATTGTACAATAAGACTAAGTCTTTTGGCTGAAAATCCCTTTTTAGGATCTTCGAGTCATGATAGTATTTCATCTTTTCCTTGTACAGCGTTGCACTTTCATAGGCATTGTACCTAAATTCATCCATTTCGTTGATTTGAAACAACCGCAGTTTGGTTGCTTCATGCCAATTCATATTCAGCTTCTTCAATGCCCAAAGGGCTTTATGCTCAAGCTCAATAGGCAAATGACATGCCTTCCCAAATACCAACTTATACGATGAAGTCCCTATAGGCGTTTTGAATGCCGTGCGATATGCCCATAAAGCATCGTCCAACTTTTTAGACCAGTCAGTGCGATTCACATTGACCGTCTTTGCCAAGATGCTTTTTATTTCTCTGTTTGAGACCTCAACCTGACCACTCGTCTGAGGATGATATGGAGTGGCAACCCTGTGATGCACGCCATATTTTTCAAGAAGATCAGCAAATGGTTTATTGCAGAAATGAGAGCCACCATCACTAATAATAGCTCTAGGAGTGCCAAATCTAGTAAAGATGTTCTTTTTGAGGAACGCATTGACTCTCCTACCATCATTGTTAGGCAAGGCCACCGCCTCCACCCATTTAGAGACATAATCCACTGCGACAAGAATGTATTTCAGGCCAAAATTTGATACGCTCAAATTACACCTATTAATGGCGTAAAGCGGACGTCGTCAAATATAGTAACCCAACAAGGTTGGGGTCGAATCCCATAGGGAATATGGAGAGAAAAGAGTACTAATCGTATGCGATACCGGTCTTTAAATGCTTTAATCCTATTCCAGATAGTTTGAATTGATTTTTGAATAATGTAATTTAATACTTTGACTTAAAATGTAATTAATGTGAGAGAGAGAGACTAAGGTTGTGTTCCCCAATTTGATTAGATATTATGCTTCAGGTTTCAAAGTGATATACTTCTAATGGTTGTTCTATGAATATGCACTTGGTCTATTAAGGACGTCTTAATGTTTTCCAACAGTTAAGTCGTATTTCCTCTTCATGATTCTTCCGAATGTAAAAGAGTTGCAATCGAAGAATGACCAAAAATGCCAATTTAGACTTGTTCTTATTCCTAAGTTAGTCCATTAAACAAGGGTTAACGCCTCGAGTCATTGTTATTCAATCTTACCAATATTAACTTTCTTTCCCAAGAACAGTTAATATAATGGCTTAGGATAATGCTTGCAATCATCATCCAACACTAAATCACAAAGATGGAATAAATAATAACAACCATTATGCATATATCAATAATAGAAATCCATTCACACAATATCCATCATGGGTTCCACAACCTTAGCTTTAAAATTAGCTACTCATAATTCTGGATAACAACGAAAACTTACAAGTAAACATAATGAACTTACAATGCAATTACAAGATGGAATGAGAGTGAAGTTGTTGCTTGAAATGCTCCACTACTTCTAAAAATTAAGACCTAGGGTTTGTGCCTCCAAAACAAAATCTGAATTAAAATTTGAAACCCTACATTAAGTATTTATAGAGCCAAAAATCGCGCCAAGTTTCTGGACAAAAAGGCCCTTACGCTGAATTGTTACGGACCGTAACTCAGGTTACGGTCCTTCACTTCGTTGTTTGTCTATTTGTTGTTACGATCACCATGCGACGGACCGTAACACATGTTACGGTCCATCCTTCGAAAGCGTAACGTGTGATATTACTTGGTAACTCTCTGGAATTTTGGATGATGTTACGGTTCCATGTTACGGACCGTAAACAATGGCAAGTAATTCTTGCTCCGTTACTGTATAGTTCAGCTGAGCTCCATTCAATGTTTTGCTGGCATAATAAATTGGGTGCAGGATTTTGTTTAGCCGCTGACCAAGCACAGCTCCAATTGCCAGACCACTGGCGTCACACATTAATTCAAAGGGAAGTGACCAATCTGGGGACACAACAATAGGTGCGGAGATTAATTTTAGCTTCAACTCGTTGAACGCCTTGATGCACTTCTCATCAAAATTGAATTTGGATTCTTTTTCTAAGAGTTTGCACATGGGATTTGCAATTTTGGAGAAGTCTTTGATAAACCTTCTATAGAATCTGGCGTGTCCCAAGAAACTCCGAACTCCTTTCACTGAAACGGGCGGAGGGAGTTGTGAAATCACATCGATTTTAGCTTGATCAACCTCAATCCCTCTTTCTGAAATCTTATGGCCAAGGAAAATGCCCTCCTTGACCATAAAATGACACTTCTCCCAGTTGAGCACAAGGTTGGTCTCCTCACACCGTTGTAGCACCCGATCAAGATGACCCAAACATTCATCGAATGAATCTCCCACCACAGAGAAATCATCCATGAAAACTTCAAGAAAGTTTTCAACCATATCAGAGAATATGGACATCATGCATCGTTGGAAGGTAGCTGGGGCATTGCAAAGACCAAATGGCATCCTGCTGAAAGCGAATGTCCCATAGGGACAAGTGAAAGTAGTCTTTTCTTGGTCTTCCAATGCGATATTGATTTGGTTGTACCCTGAGTACCCATCCAAGAAACAGTAATAAGATCTTCCAGCTAGCCGATCAAGCATTTGATCAATAAAAGGCATAGGGAAGTGATCCTTGCAAGATGCGGTATTCAGCTTCCAGTAGTCCATACACACTCTCCAATCGGTGACAGTCCTTGTTGGAATCAACTCATTTTTAGAGTTAGGGACAACAGTGATGCCCCCTTTCTTTGGCACACACTGGACTGGGCTTACCCATGGACTGTTGGCAATCGGGTAAACCACCCCAGCATCTAGCCACTTAATAATCTCCTTCTTCACCACCTCTTTCATCGGTGGATTTAATCTTCGCTGATGCTCAACACTTGGCGAACTTTCCTCCTCCAACTGTATTCGGTGCTCACAAATTCCGGAGGGGATCCCCCGGATGTCTGCAATAGTCCAACCCAACGCTCTTAAATGCTTCCTCAATACTGCGATGAGTCTTTGGATTTGGCTCTCATTCAGAAGTGATGACACAATAACTGGGAGGGTGGCATTTGCTTCAAGAAACACATATTTTAGATGGGATGGAAGTTGCTTGAGGTCCAAATTCGGTGGCTCAATAATTGATGGTTTTGCTGGAGGAGTTGTTCGTTTCTCTAAATCAAGAGACAGTTTCTTGGGCTGATAAGAGTAAGACCCCAGACCGATGAGTGCATTCACTGTCTCAATATATCCCTCCATTTGTTCAACATCAAAATTCACCAAGATGGCCGATAGTGCTTCACTCAAGCATTCTTCCTCCATTTGGAATTCCACTGCTTCATCCACCTCATCAATAGAATTGATGACTGAAATACTTTGATAAGGACTAGGTAATTTCATACCTCTGCTTGCGTGAAAAGTCACCTCCTCATCATTCACCCAGAACTTTATTTCGTGCTTCTCGAAATCCATAAGAGCCCTCCCTGTGGCAAGGAAAGGTCTTCCCAGAATAATAGGAATTTCTTGATCAATAACACAATCAAGAATCACGAAATCTACCGGCAGTAAAAATTTCCCTATTTGAACCAGCACATCATCAACGACCCCCACTGGCCTTTTTATTGATCTGTCAGCCATCTGCAACCTCATGGTAGTAGGCCTCGGCATTGCTAGCCCCGATCTTTTAAAAATTTCCAGGGGCATAAGATTTATGCTAGCCCCGTTATCACACAAAGCCCTGGCAAAATTCTGCTGCCCTATGGTGCATGGAATTGTGAATGCTCCAGGATCTTCTCTCTTTTGCAATGTGGTCTTGGAAAGAATGGCACTAACGCGGTGCGTGATACCCACAGTGTCGTGTTTCAATGGATTTTTCTTCTTTGTCAAGAGGTCCTTCAGATACTTAGCGAAGCCAGGCATTTCTTGGACAGCGTCCATGAAGGGAATGTTCATCGTCAACTACTTGAGTTGATCATAAAACCGCAAACACTTTTCATCTTCTGTTTTTCTCACTAGCCTTTGAGGAAAAGGCGGTGAGGATTTAAATAATTGGCTTAAAGGGCGAAGAGCACCGAAAAGTTTTGCCTTCCCCCTTTCCTAGTTTTCCACCGGTGCCTTGGGGTTATCAAGATTCTGCTCTTCTTCGGCTACAATAGGGACTTCTTCCCCTGCTTCTTCCTCCACAATATCATTAGCTACATCAGGCTTCCCTTCTTCCTCAACAATTTGCTCAAGCTCAATAACCTTTTTATTAGCATCATGAAGTATTTTTCCACTTCTGGTGCTAATAGCAAGTACATTCTCCACAGAGTTTACTCCACTACCTTTTGGATTTGGAACTGTATCACTCGGTAGTTGTCCCCGTTGAGGAGTATGCACTTCTCGGGAGAGGTCTCTGAATTGCGCTTCGAGCTTCTGAATGGAAGCTGAATGCGATAGTTGGACCTGAGACATTCCCTTGATTGTGCTTTCTGTTCTGTCTTGATTCATCAGCATTTTCTGCATCATACTCTTCAGTTCCGCAGAATCATTAGACGTGTTGCCAGCCGAGTTATTAGCTGAATTATCTCTCCATGGTTGGGAATTGGATGCTTGCCCCCTAGGTGGAATGTAGGGGTTAGAGCTCTTGTTGCCATAAGTATAGTTATTGTAATTCCCTTGATTGGGATTACCCTGGTCAGTTCTTCCATAATTATTTCCTTGGTAATTTTGTTGAGGCCTTTGCCATGGGTGATTACCGGGACCTTGGTAGTTTTGCCGTTGATAACCCCCTTGCGAGTTATTGACATAATTCGCATCCTCATATTGTGGCTGCCCCTCAAGATAAGTTTCGTCAGAAACTTGATACATTCCGGGAGCATGAGGTGGCATCTCATCGACAGCATTTACACATTTGGCCTCTTTCTCCATAAGCCTTTTTGATAATAAATCCACGGTGGTTTGCAATTGAGCGAACGCATGATCTCGCTCATGATTTTCTTTGGCCACCACGGCCACAGAGGGACTACCATATGATAGGATTTCGCTATCACTCGAATGCCAGGCTTGATTATGGGTAGTAAGCTTGTCGAGCAACCGGGTGATGTTGACAAAGGATTTGTCCATGAAGCATCCACCAGCTGCAGTGTTGACAGCTATTTGATTCATTGTATCTAGCCCCTTGTAGAACTTCTCTGTGAGAATTGCATATGCAAAATCCATGAGTCGGAGATTGAGCTAGATAATATTTGAACCTTTCCCATGCAGCATATTGTTGTTCCCCTGGAAGTTGTTTAAATCCAAAAATCTTATCCCGAAGCTCAGCCTTTTTGCTGGGTGGGAACCATTTTTTTAGAAAGATATTGGCCAGCTCATTCCAGGTATGAATAGTATTGCTCGGGAGCTTTTCATACCATTCCCTAGCTTGGCCAGCTAAGGAATATTTGAAAACCCGCAGTCGCAGTACATCAGCAGGAACAGCACCTTGAGATTGTTGGGAACATACATGCACGAAATTCTTTAGGTGTCGAAGTGGACAGTCCTCCGAAGAATTTCGGAAATAGCCTTCAAGTTTCAATAGCTGATAGATAGAACTATCAATTTTGAAATTAGCATTTCCTGTTCTCGGGGGAACTACAGCAGAAGCATAATCAGCTTCGTCGATGAATTCTGCAAATACATTCTCATCCTCCTCTTCTTCTGGTGCAGGATGGTTTACTTGGATCCCCCCTTGGTTCCCTTGATTGCGATGGGGTCTTCCAGCCATGTTCACCTGGTTCACTAAAACAGCAAACGAGGTGTGATGGAATAGAAAAAGTTTTAAAGAATAGTACACAACAATTAGTAATTTCTGAACCGTATTCCCCGTGGGATTCGACCCCAACCTTGTTGGGTTACTATATTTGACGACGTCCGCTTTACGCCATTAATAGGTGTAATTTGAGCGTATCACTGGGTCACCACCAAGCAAGAGGCCGGTATCCATTGGAGCCTCGGTGTCAGGGACCGACTCAGCTCTTTGTTTGGCCTTAGTAGTCAAAGAGAGCCCAGTTCTTCTAGTCCTTTGTAGGGGAGCCTCCTCAGATGAAGCATTACCTGAAATGTCAACGTATTCAACTGACCTTAGAAATGTCAGATAAAAAACTTCTTCCCCACCTGTATGCAAAGCTGGAGCTGAAGGTCCTTCCCCGGTGAAGGAAATGGCTGAATGATGGCTTCTTTCTCTAGAACAGAAGTGACGAAGAGAGCCACATAGACCCTTGGAATAAGGAAATTGGGATCTGCTTCATCCCTTAGAGTCCAAACGACGCTTCTTGTCCTCTTCTTCGATTTCTGCCCTTTGTCCTAGGGCTTTCTCTGCCTTTTATTGGCAGCTGTAATAAGACGAGATGTCCCTGTTGAATCAAATTCAGGTACCGGTGCAGCAGGCTCGGCTGCTAGCTCCGGTATTGACGTCACCGAGCCCTTGGGTAAACCTTTGTACCGAAGAGGTTATAAAAAGAAAAGGAAAAAGTAGAAGATACAATATATTCCAACTCAAGCAGAGTATTACCGTGGTTTTAGGCAACCCATCGGCTACGCGGCAGGTGCCCCCATGTCCATTCTTCATGGGTGTGTTGGCCGAGGAGTGCTTCAACCCATTCATTCATGTTCCGGACAGTCGGAGGTATCTATGCCACGACTGATATAAAGAAAGAAGGGGAGAAATCTTGTTAATACAAGGGAGCAAATGTGTCACGACCCAACCCCATGGGCCGCGACTGGTATCCTAACTGGATACCCGTACGTACTTACCTAACAGAGTAGGCGTACCAAACAGATAATCCATATTAGACATACACAGATTCAAACTGATATAAATACAACGCGCGGGAATATACGAACACATAAGCATACTTAGACTTACACATAAGCCGTTGAGGCTATCATAGCAGACAGAATCGCAAACTCGTACATACCTACCCGAACAGTAACAACCCATAACCCACATGCATGTCTACAGGCCTCTAACAGACATAACAGAATCAGATGACGGGACAGGGCCCCGCCGTAACCCAAGTTGCCATATATACAGAATATGTAAATAACAGAAGATATATATACCAAAATACGCGCTCCAGATCAGGGAGCACTCCAAACAGCAGAACAGAGGTCCTAAACTGGTGGCGTATCATGCGATGTGTCTGTACCTGCGGGCATGTAGCGCAGCCCCCGAAGAATAGGGGGTCAGTACGAAAAATGTACCGAGTATGTAAAGCGGAAAGGTAACAAATATAATCATAATCCGAACTAGAGGTACAAAATATAGCGGATAGAATCGAACCCGAAGCCGAATCAGAAATACAAAGTATAAATATATAAAGTGAGTACAGGGTATAACAGATAGAGTCGTAATATGAAGCAGAGGTACAGAGTATGGTTGACAAGATCATAGCACGAATCAGGAGTACAGAGTGTCGCTGACAAAATCGTAATCTGAGTCAGAGGTACAAGAGTATGACAGACTGAATCATAATCCGAATCAGACGTACAGAAGCACAACAGTCAGAATCAGTGTCCGAATCAGATTTTCTGAAGTGTAACAGACAGTCACAATCCAGATCAGATATACAGACGTGTACCAGACAGAGTCATGCATGCAGAATCATAAGCATATACAGATACAGATAACATACATATTAGATCCCGACCCTTTAGTGAGGGACGCGGTAACAGATCCCGGCCCTCTTAGTACGGGACGCGGTGGACAGACAGATCATATGTCATCCTGGCCGCCATCCCCGTATCATCATATCATATACAGATGTAAATAGAACCCTGCCCGCACACCGAGGGACGCGGTGAACAATGTAGTGGAATGTGCACGAGTAACAGAACCTGGCCCGAGCGCAGTGAAGGAAGCATTGAGGCATCCACGAACAGACTAATGAGAAACCATATGCATACAGATCATTATACATACTCAATGAAACTGAAGTAGGCCAAACGGCGGGTCAAGTCGAATCAATCGGACAATACTTATAATATACGCATATATGTCATATGGGCTGGCACGACAGATTATATCGGAATAAAATGTCCAGAACCGACTCCAGACGTCAAAGATATCATAAGACTCATAACTAGAATCATAACACTTGTCATATAGCAAACAGACTAATAACCAAAATTTACCTGAGAGTTTCGTACAGGAGTGGGTTAATTGGAGCCATACAGAAAGTATCAGAGTTTGTGGGCCCACCTTGGGCTGAACCGAGATGGCGTACGTAAATTTATGGATCGTAGGTCTTATGGAGTCATCCATGAGAGTTTTAGGGCATTCCGACTTCATTTGTGAAAGTTGCATACATATAGGTTATTTTGCCAATGATATATTAAGAGACCAATTCAATCTTACTGAATGAAACGAAGCCAATTTTAATCTCGGATTTCTAGGAACAGGGTCGTATCTAAGGCTCGCGTCCGAGCCTATTAGGTTTAGAACATGCCAAAGAATGAAGGGAAAGGCTTTACATACCTTAGTTGCGCCTTACGCTCGTCCAAGTTCAATTCCTGTTTCGCCCAAAATCTACCAATGGTCATGTTTACCAATTAGCAATTTCAAGCCTTTAGAACATGAATCTTAACTTACACTTTTCTACAAAAATTTGGGCAGCATCTCCCCTATACATAAAACATCCCCGAGATTTAACTCGGCTCCAATCATCAACAACCAAACCAACAACAATACCCACAATAATAACAATCACCACAAAACACAACATAGACTAACTAGCCCTCTTTCCAACATACTGCAATAACTCTCATTTCCAACTTCACATTTCCAAACCAATCTCACTGTTTTCACATTCATTACTAATCAAGATCACTACAATACACTTTGGAAGCATTTCATACCATTTCTATAAACTATTCACAAGATATACAAAATATACAAACTTTCCACCAAAACCATAATTCACCTAAACTTCCAATCTTCAACATAAACATCCACAACATATTCTTATCTTCCAATTTCATTTATAACAATCATAATTTGCACCTTACCACTTCCATTTCCATATTTACATAAACTAGGATAAAGTTGCATATTTTCCTACAACAACCTTACAACAAATTTTTCCATAACAACAAGAACCATTTACCTTCTATTTTCATCACAAGGCCATAACAACACAATTAAAATACTAAATAAATCTAATCCATCTCCCCCTTCACTACTACACCACACGACCTCACACACTCACCACAATTTCACGATTTTCATGCACTTTTAATCATCATAGCACATATATTTCTTCCATAACATAAAAGAATAGAAATCTTACCTTTTTTTTTCAAATTTCAACTCGCCGCAAACGTCGCTCTCCCGCTTAATTAATTATACCACGTCGAAGAGCGTCTTGAACTTGTTAGGAATTTAAGGAGGACAAAATTTTTGGATCAAAAGTGAAGAACTAGAAAAATTTTCTTTCCTTTTTTGTAAGGGCCGAATGCCCCTTTCTTTTTCTCTCCAATTTTTTTGTTCTTGAAGTTTCTTGCAAAATAAAGACTTTGACCCTCTTAAAAAGTATTTATCACATGGATTTTAATAATTTGGGCTTGGGCCTTTTTATCGCCACATGGCCGGCCACCTCCTTAATTGAGCCTTTATTTGTAATTTTTTTTTAGCCCAATTAATGATGGATCTTGTTTTGTAATTCACGGAACTAATTTCCAAAATTCTGATTTTGCCCTCAGCCTTCCCCGATGTCTTCACGCCATATTTTTCATGGACAACCTAGACATATTAACTAAAATCAAAATATTGCCTCATGACGTACAAGTCGCAATTATTTTAAAATTTCCAAGTATGCGAAAACACGGGATATAACAGAATGTTTGACAAAGAATTCAAGGATAATTATTTAAGGGAGAACTGAGAAACTTATGATTATCATTCCACCTATCCGGAAAGGGCATATAATCGGCCAGAATAATGTCCACGGTCCTTACCCGGACGTAGCGCTCTAACCAACCTCGATCTCTGTGTCCATCCATCTTCGAACAGATCGGGTTTTAGCCTCCCTTGGCGAGCTTTATCACACCCCCTCGGAATAGCCTCGGGGAATATAAATGGATGAAATGTGTCATCGTAAATTCCCTTTTTACATTATTGGACAACAGCTGGAGGCAGGCCACGGTGCTCCAGATTATCGGACCAATTTGGGCCAAGGTCATATTACATGTCTGGCACATATCCAAAATAACCGGGTCGATTTGGGGGTTGAGCTTGAGTGTAAAGGGATAGGTGTAAACATACAAGAAACCCTCCTTATGATCGATGAAAGATTCATCGGGCCCGGGGGCAAACACTTGCACCGGACGGCTATCCCATCCGCAATCAGCCCGGACTTGGTCAAGTTTGTCCTCGGTAATGGACGAAGGATATCGCCTTATATCGAACCATCTATCCGCAATCAGAGAAGGCTTCTCGACTTCAAATTCTTTGTTGTAGTAGGGTTTGGACGGTACTATGTCCAAAGTGGTGCGCTCAATGACAGTTTTTCCCTTGGGTTGTGAATTTAGCTCGGCTCCTTGAGAAAAAACTGAGAGAACATCCTGGGAGGTAGTTTCGGTGTTGGCAGACATTCGGAAGATATGGAAAAGGAGATTGGTGAATTTGAAGTAGGAAATGAAACCGAGAATATAAGGAAAGATTGAAAGGGCAATTGAAGATTTCAAAATGATGAGTGAAAGAGGAAACAAAGGAGCACTTACGATCAAAGAACAGCAATGGAGAAGTTGGCAAAGTTGGTTTATTTTTACGGTCAAAATGAGCGAGAGAAGGAGATGATCACGATCGAAACAACTAAGAAAATGGGAGAAGAAAACGATCAGAAGTGGAGAAGTAAGAAGGTGAAGTGAAAGTGGTAAAATGAGAGGGTTAAAAGCCTTATATAGGCATGGAAGACTGTAGCGGCTACAGAGGTCAGCCAACCGGGGGTGCCACGTGTCCCACAATTAATGAGACGTGATTTGAGGCGACGTATGTTACAGTGGTTCCCGAAGTCGGCCATTCGGGGTAAGACACGTGGTTGATGGCAGAAGGATGTAACACAACTGTTCCGGCCAAAATGAAAAGATAAGAACGAGCTCATGGAACCGCCGGTTTTGTGACTTATCCACTTCCTGTTACTCCAGTAAAACTATGGTCCAGGAAGTGTGAGGACTATCTGTATACGGTAAAAGCCAAATTTATGCAAGACCGGTGAGTCCGAGGAACGAAGGTAAGAAGAAACAAGCACGAGTATGAAGTTTTTCTTTCAGACCGGGGCAGATGCGGTTGATCCAAGAAAAGTAAATTTGTTTGGTCCGGTATCTCCGGACCAAACTCTGCATCGCAGTTAGTCTGGTTTCTTCATAACCGAATTGATCGTGGCCGTAAGTCCGATTTCTCCATGGCCGAATTGATCATGGTTGTTGGCCCGGTTAATCAGTTGCAGAGTTGCCATGCATTAAAACCATTCTGTCACGTTGTACTGATAACCATACGGGTGTCAGACCGTACTGCCCTATCTTATCCTTTTAGGGGTTTTTGTATTCTAAAAAGGCTTTGTATTGAGTATAAGGCCCATGAGGCAAAACTATAAATAGAGGGCATTTCCCCACTTTTAGGGGGTTAGCTTTTTGAGATCTAGAACATTGTAATAGAAAATATATATTGAAACATTCTCTCTCTTCTCTCTTTTAGTCCGAATCAGTGGATCTTTGTGGTTTTGTTATTCTTCTAACACCATTAACTTAATCATCTATAACAACATATCCATTCGAGGCATTGATATATATTCATATATACATATTATAGCACGTACGTCCATAAACATTTCTCATAAATCTAAAAATAGATTAAAGTCATCCACATATCCTATACCTCACTTTCAAATTTAATTTTTACCTAATTTCTGGGTAAACAGTATTCAGATTTATCCTTCAGCTTGGTTCATCATCTATAAGGTGATTCAACGATTCTCTATTTTCAACTCCATTCTTCTTAATGAGTATATGTATTTTGCTTCATTTGAACTATCACTGGTACTATGGAATCTTTTCAGGAAGATAATCGTCTTACTCTTACCTACAATAGCTTTGATGGTGAACAAGGTATACATGTATAATTGTCCTCCTTTTGTTTCTTATTTCGTTTAACGAACGAGAAGGCATATGAAAATACCATCAGATTTCAAAGTATCACGGTCTAATTCAAAATTTTCACCCAGTTAAGCACGTCTAGCATTTTTTTTACAGTAACAACATCAGTATAGCTGACTTGCTGAATTTTGACCGGCATTACTTTCAGTTGGTGAAAGACTCACACATACTTGAAGGGCAAATGATGGATTCGATAGCTGCATAATCCCTTCAATATTTAAAATAAGAAATTACTTCAAATATGCAGCCAAGTTTTGATTTTCCTTTTCCCTTGTCTGTTAATACTTTGTTGCTACACACTGTGACAGAAATATGAGAACAGCATTCTATTGATTTATGGAAATAAAATTCTGGCACCTAATTAAAGATTTTCGAAAATCACATGCCATTGCTCAGTCCATGAATTGCACTACTGGGACACGGCATCAGTTTTTGCACACCATGTAGAACCCGTTTCTGGTAGAATCAGTAGGGTCGTATGTTGCATCAGCATCTGTGGAAGATGAATTTATGACGCGTTAAATGCAAAATGTGACAGCATGGTGTAATTGCGGACGAGACAACAGAAACGAGCACATCTGGATGTGGTAAATTACTTCTTCTTTCCTGCCTTACCTCTGTATTTATTTGCCTGAACTTCGATAGCTTCTATCAAATAGATGTCATTAGCCCTCCATCAAGTCTTATCATAATAGTATGTGGATTATTTTTTCATGTAATCAGCTTCTCTAATCCTTGAAATGGGTGCATTATCTCGTTTAACTGATGATCCAAGATTTGAGACAGCAGCTTTGCCTGCTCTTGTAAGTTATGGAGCATGCGGAGTTCTCTAAATCTTCTTGGAACTACGCTAGATGTAGCAACTGGAGACGGGATGGAATATTCTTCTGGAATTGGAGCTGGTATGTTTCTGTATAGAGCACTTTTAGGAGACTCTCCACAACCATTTTCTCAATATAGTGACATATGCTTTGTCTAGATGTCGGCTGATTCCATGGTTCTCATTTGCCTAGATAAATAACGTTCCCATCCTTCCTTGCTTGCCCGTTACTCTTCACAACATGCATTCTCTTGATATTTCATTTTTTTCTTTTGGCTGTTTTTTAGGCGTGGATTCATTCTTTGAATACCTAATGAAAGCCTACGTTCTTTTTGGAAGAGATGAAATTTGGAAGATGTTTCAATCTGCTTACATTGCTGTCAGAAATATTTTAGACATGGTCCATGATATAATAATCACACTCTATTTTGAAATTTTGATATATATATATATATATATTGTATGTATTGCCATCATATTTAGCAGTTAAACTGATTCTTGGTGCCTTGGCCTCCCATTTCTTCTTGTGGCAATTACCATGAACAGGAATAGAAAATGCTGGAACCATCTCCTTTGTCCTTGTCCTTTATTCTTTTCTGTCTTCTCCCTGAAATTCTTCTATCATAGTCTGTGCTTCACCAAATCTACTGTTGAGGATTATGTATTATGCATTCGTTTTGTCCTGGAATTCAGCAATCATACAAAGATCAGAACATTTAATTTAATGTAGGCATCATGAAGCTGACATGAGAACAGGAATAGCAACATACAGGCAGCTCACGAGTCTTCAAGCGTTCTGGCCTGGTCTGCAGGTAAGGAATGTTGGGCTAAAACGGCCCAAAGATACTCTTAACATAATGTGATATTATCCACTTTGGGCCAAGCCCGCACGGTTTTCCTCAAAAGGTCTCATATCATTAAGACATTTTTTTGCACGGATTGCCCTTCGTTTGGGGTGGTCTTTAAATTTTGCCCCTCAAATTTGTGGTCTTTAAATTTTGCCCTTCATAGTTGTGGTCTTTAAATTTTGCCCTTTGCTTGGAAAGATGAGCGAATACATGAAGTTCTGGGTTCGAACCCCCGCTCAGGCATAAAATAAAAAAAATAATTTCGCAAGGCAGGACTGGGGGAGTGTATGCCGAATCCAGTATACAATCTTCAAGAAAAAATTAAAGTTATGCCGGATCCAGCATAACTAAAAGTTTGCCCCTCAAGGCAAAGTCTACTGGAGGGGAAATACAAAATATAAACTTTGCCTTATAAGGCAAACTTTTTTTTTTTTGGTTGAAAGTCTATTTTATTCCATCCAAAAAACTTGTACAGCACAAAGTTGAAGCTGACCTTCAACTGTACATGGTAAAATTCCTACTCACTAACTTGTATAAGCCAAACTAGAAGCAACTATTACATTAAAAAACAATAGCCAGTTTCAATCAACTACACTTAGCTAGGGATATCAATTCATAGCAGCAAGAGCTCTCTGCCATTTGAAGTTGTTCCTGCCTTGGATGTGAATATGTTGTGCAATCTCTCTGCAGAGTCTATCAGGAAGAAACTGAGTGTTTTGAAATCTGAGTAGGTTCCTTTCTCTCCAAACCAATGCCACTAGCATATCAAAAATGCAGCAAGTAATGGAGCAGTGGCCTGATTTGTATCTAGCAATGTGTGAGATCCATTTGATTCCATCTTGTCAGCCCCCTATTCTTCTAGTGTACCCCAGCCATACCAACAATCTGTACCACAACCCTTTTGTGATGGAGCATTCAAAATAAAGACGGGAAAATGTTTCTTGGGTCTGCCCACAGAAGATGCAATCAGGTGGCCCTTGAATGCCAAATTTGTGAAGTCTATCAACAGTTACTAATCTACTTTGTATTGCCAGCCAAAGTGTGAATTTGTATATGGGATGGACATTTGGTTTCAGCATAATACTTTTCCATGTAACTTTGGTATATATGCTTGAAAAAATACATGTATATGCTTCAAGGCAAAGTTTGTCCATAAGGCATAAGTATGCCCCCATCAGCATAAGTTTGGTAAATTCTTAACAAGTTTATGCCGATGGGGGCATACTTTTAATGGGCAAACTTTTATGCCGGATCCGGCATAAACTTGTGAAGGAATTATCAAAGTTATGCCGGAACCGACATACTTATGCCAAGTCTGCCATAAGGCATAAGTATGCCGGGTCCGGCATAACTTTGTTAATTCCTTTACAAGTGTATGCCGATAGGGGCATAGCGAAATTTAAACTTTGCCTTGCGATTTTTTTTAAAAAATTTTGACTGTGTGGGGGTTCAAACCTGAAACCCATGCGATTTAGCGAAGGGCAAAATTTAAAGATTTCAAATATGAAGGGCAAAATTTAAAGACCACCCAAAAAAAAGGGCAATTCGCATATTGCCCTCATTAAGAGTATCCAACTCCTTATAAATAGTTCCCTTTTCTTTTCAGCTATCAATGTGGTACTTTGTTCGCACACCCAACAATCTCCCTGTGAGGACCCCAAGGCTGTATCTGCACAGTCAATGGAACCTCTGGGTATCTGACCCCATGAAACATGCGTGAGTCCATGATCATGACATACTCAGGTATTGTACGGCAGGAAATCACCATATATTCGAGATAACACGCTGCAGCGCCTCGAACCCGTGACCTCAAGCCCTTTACATTCCCCAGAGGGAATCGACTCTTACCAATTGAGCTGCAGCTCAACTGGTGAGAGTCGTCTCCTTCGGGAGAACAAAAGGCAGGAGGTCACGGGTTCGAAGCGCTGCAACGTGTGCGAACTGTCTGTTGGCACCTGGTAACCATACAATACCTGCCATGTCATGTACGCATGTATGTTCATGGGGTCAGCATGGATATGGTGCTGTACCCGGGGGTTCACAGTGGATATGGCTGTGGGTCCTTACAAAAAAGGCGACTTGTGTTTGAGGATCCGCAAGTACCATATCCATACTGCGGGTTGCCCTCCATGACATGACATGACATGTACACTGCATTATTGTGGCGGTGAGGAGACATCAGTTCGCTACGCGCTGCAGCGCTTCGAACCCGTGACCTCAGGCCCTTTGTCTCCACTGACGGAGCGCCTCTTACCAATTGAGCTGCAGCGTGTATTCTCCATCAGGGGGACAAAAGGCCTGAAGTCACGGGTTCGAGGCGCTGCAGCGTGTATTCTCGAATATATGGTGATTTCACTGCCACAATTACTCAATAGTCCATGCGCAGTATGGTTAGCGCCCAGCTGTTCCATGCCACGCATGTATGTATGTATGTATGTCATGTCATGGAGGGCAACCCCAGTGTAGATACTGTGGATCCTCGACTATAAGTCGCCTTTTTTGTAAGGACCCACAGCCATATCCACTGTGAACCCCCGGGTACAGCACCATATCCATGCTGACCCCATGAACATACATGCGTACATGACATGACATGACAGGTATTGTATGGTTACCAGGTGCCAACAGACAGTTCGCACACGCTGCAGCGCTTCGAACCCGTGACCTCCTGTCATGTCATGTCATGTACGCATGTATGTTCATGGGGTCAGCATGGATATGGTGCTGTACCCGGGGGTTCACAGTGGATATGGCTGTGGGTCCTTACACTCCCCCTCGAACTAAGTTCCACATGACTCATCACGGGTTAGAGATTCAATGTGTCAATGTGCCCCCCACATCGTCAGAGTATTTACGGTCACCGAAGCCCAAATACTGTGAATGCGTCTTCAAAGCTATGAGTAAAGGTCGTAAACCGGCCCATAGACGGCCAAAGGCACTAAGCTGGGCCCCACGCCACACTCCGCCATCTTCATACTCGTCCCGCCAAACCATTGGCTCTGATACCAGTTGTTGGGCTAAAACGGCCCAAAGATACTCTTAACATGATGTGATATTGTTCGCTTTGGGCCAAGCTCGCACGGTTTTTCCCAAAAGGCCTCACATCATTAAGAGTATCCAACTTCTTATAAATAGCTTCCTTTTCTTTTCAGCTATCAATGTGACACTTTGTTCACACACCCAATAAGGAAATCTGTAGCTTATAAGTTCTCTAAAAACTGATACAACTTTTTGTCACGAATGATGACATCTAGTCTCTTTCTGCGTATCCTTTTTCTTTTTATAATACGGTTCTCCTACATATGTAACAGAATAACTCAAGGAAAACTATAAAGTGGTAAAACAACATGATTCTTTTGGTTTCAGGTTCTTGTTGGGGATATCGAGGCAGCTAATTCATCACATTGCAAATTTTTCAAGGCGTGGAAGAAATACGGAGTGCTCCCAGAGAGCTAAAAGATGTTTCTCCTCCATTCTTTCCTCTGTTCTGTAAGTGCTTTTTCCCGCTGCTGCATCTGCTTTCCTTGCAATAAGCTTAGCTTTAGCATAATTGGTTTTACAGTTTTACCTGTGATGGTTGGTTTTTCTTATAGGACCCTTTTCAATAATTTAGGGATCTCTGGACCATCAGATATTGTATCCTACTGAAAAATACTATCCTTTACGTCCTGAATTGGCAGAGTCCAGGTTTTACCTAATCGGGATAAACCTGAATTTTTCCTCACCATTGCCTATATGCTTCACCCAAGTAGAAATGGATGCAAAGTTCGACTTCTGAATTAAACTCCTGAGCTCATTCCGTACATGATCAATCCGAGCATGAGGCGCTTCATCCTTCAATTGACTTTCCTCCTGTAAGCTCTCTTTTGCAGGATCTATGGGGTTCTCAATTGCCAATGCTCTTTCACACTCCCGCACAACTTACCCATATTCTTTCCCCTCATTCGCAGCCTCATACAGGAAATTAGCATAGAAATGTGCAAACTCAGTCGAATTGGGAGACAGTAAAACCACTTTCCTAGCAGTCTCAATAGCATCCTTAAAATGTCTATTCTTAGCACTAGGATCATCAATGATAGACGCCACTTTAACACAAAGAGTGCCATACAAATTATAGCTAAATGAGGAGAGTTTTCATGCTTGCTGGACAATTCCTTGATCAACCTTAGGGCTTTTGTATGGTTCCCTCGACGCAGGGGCAAGCTCACATTCAACCTTTATTGAAGCATAAGAAGCTAATTCAACAACCGGTAAAGCGTCCTTTTTGCTAGATAGTTTGCTGTGAAGTGATGGACATACTGAAACTAAGTTTTGGTCCTACTCAGGCAGCGCAATTGCCCGTGGAGTTGAGTGTTTGGGACGAGGAGCGATGGTTCGCTTTTTGTGAACCATTAATGTGTCCTATAGCAATTCAATCGTATGCGTAAATGTACCTCTAATAAGTATAATCACGTATGTCTATCTAATAAAGAAATCCCATCTCCAATTGAAGAGATATATATACTTAACTATGCAAAGAGAAAGCGATAAAGGGGAGACTTACGAGAATGTGAGGGAGCTATACCGGAATTGCCAATCGGAATGACGATCAAAGTGTTTTTTGTATTTATAATTATATGTTTACAGAGTCTCTGTTAGGTATACATCTTTGTCTGTTGAGCGTACAGTAGTTGACGCCTAACAAAGAATAAGGCATGGGGGTGGGCAGCAGCGGGAGGACCGATGTCTGGAAGTTGTATCCCGACTCTTCCGCAGCTCTATTTAGAACATATTTGGTCTAACTGTTAAAAACTGTTTATTTAGAAAAATATATTTTAAAAAACTATTTTTAATGAGAAATAATTTGTATTTGGCTAATCTATATCTATCTATCTAGGGGTGTCAATGTGACGGTTCGGTCGGTCATTTTAAAAAAATTATACCATCCCAATTCTTAAATTATTTTATTTTGTATAACCAAAATTAGAGTTTTTGAGACCGTCCCATCATCTCGGTTTTTTCGGTATCGGTACGGTTCAGTTAATTTTCGATTATTTTAGTTTTAAAGTGTCACCTAAGAATACACCACCATTAAAATGAAACGACACAGACCTCCACAAACCTATTTGTACTATACCATCAAATAAAGCTTCTATTAGTTTCTTATGACTACTTAACGTAAAAAAACTACACAAAATAATTAAACTGAAATATGTTATATCAAGTAGCAAGACAATAATGACGTGAATCTTCACTGATTGACCAGAGAGAAGAATAACTTGCCAAAGACAACAATATTGAATTGAGCCAATAACTTATAGGTCACGGAAACCACAACTTGAATTTGATACAATTACTTCAAGCAACATTGTAGAGGAGACCAAGATAGAAGTAAACTTCTGTTAGTGCTAACTATAACCAAAAATGCCTACTTAAATCATATAAATCTATGACCGTATGATTATGTATATGAAGTATACTTTTGAAAACAAATCCAATCAACTAAAGGCCCAAAATTTAGTGGCCAAAATTCTTTTCTATATTTGAAACAGAACTTATAAAATATATTTTATATTTTCAATTTAACATACCTGTAATATATAAAATATAGTTCATACATGTAAGGCTATTCGGTTCGGTTCGGTTCGGAAATTTTTCGGTTTTTTATATAAATTAAAAAGACCACTCTAATTATTCAGGACGGTTATAAGCTTAAATAAAAATCTACGGTTTTATTGAAAAAACACTATAAAAAATCGGTTCGGTATGGTTAGGTTCGGTCGGTTTTTCATATTTTTTTGACACCCCTATATCTATCTATATCTATATATTTTTTTTATTCTAAAAACATGAATATAAATGTTGATTAATCAAAATATTATGTAAATATTAAATGACTTATATACCCTTTAAAATTCAAATAAAAATATTTCATGTTGGATAAAATTATAAATGTAAAAGTTTCCCACATTTCTAGGACATGAAGTCAACGAAAAAATTGTTAGTCGACAACAATTATGAATCCTTAAACGAATATACTAACGGTGTGTTCCACGTCATAACTATTGTGTACAATTTTACTGATAATGCTTCTTAATCTGTTTTTGTCCAGCATAAATTATTTTGACAGGAACATGAAGAAATAGAGTCCTAATTAAATACTACCTCTGAATTTTTGTGCCTAAATAAGGTCCGACGATTAATTCTTGGGCTCAACATCGTTTGTTTGGCGTTTCTTCCAAATTCCCATTGTGGCTGCTTGGGAAGATTAAGATGAAGGCTTGGAGCTTTTGTTAAACCTTTGCCAACTTGCAGCTATAAACAAATATTTGCATTACAGTCAGTTGTCTTTTTGATTTGATTTCCTTCTCTTATTAACCACTCTCTTTCCTTTTCCTTTTCCTTTTTTTTTTTCCTATTAGTCTTATTAACCTCTCGGTGTGTACAAAATTACTATTTAAGTCTTTGGGATATGCTCTATACTTTCTTATTTTTAGTTTAAATTTTTATTATATAATTAAAATTCTTTAGCTTAATTGGAAACTGTTTTTCCCACTAATATGCTTGTATATTTCCCCCTTTGAAGTTTAGAAATTGTTATTATGCTTATGGTATGTATTTTTACTCTCTATAGTTTTTCCCTTAAAATTATACCACATGCTTTGATTACTGAGATGATCAATTGATAATGTGAAAAGATCTAACTTGACAATTGATAACGTGAAACAAAGGTGGAGTTATAAACAAATGCGGATTCAAATTTGGTCATCTTTCATTGCTGAAATAAATGGGTCATATTCATTGCAGTACTTCGTTCATGAAAACAGTGAAAATAGTCTATTTTAATATTAATGATCATAATAATTTCATAAGTAATGTGAAATATATATCCTATGTTGGTTCCTAATAGACTATTAATGATCATAACTAATTTCATAAGTAATGTGGAATATATAAACTATTTTAGTTCCTAATAGACTATTAATGATCATAACTAATTTCATAAGTAATGTGGAATATATAAACTATTTT
Organism: Lycium barbarum; assembly: GCF_019175385.1. NCBI lineage: Eukaryota > Viridiplantae > Streptophyta > Magnoliopsida > Solanales > Solanaceae > Lycium > Lycium barbarum. Next base: position 115,857,989 of record NC_083345.1, on the reverse strand, counting down.
AGTTCCTAATAGACTATTAATAATCAAAATAATTTCATTAGTACGAAATATATAGACTATTTTGGTTCCTAATTAATAGACTATTAATGATCACAATAATTACATAAGTAATGTGAAATAGATAGTTCTAAAGAAATTCAACCTTTGGATTTTGGTTTCCTAAATGGAAGAGCCTCCCCTGCAGTGGCAATCTCCTCCATTTGGTCCGGTTCTACCTTAAATTTTTGACACGTGGCTACTTAATAATTCAATGGATGTGATATATCTTACTAACACGTATACTTTTAACCATAGCTAAAGGGTAATCTCTGCAATCGTTTCCTCAAACTGGGATGTAGCTCCCCTCAGGTAACTCATCCCTTCATTTGGTCCACTACCATCTTAAATAGCTTACACCTGTCTCTCTAATTTTTTAATGGACTAGATTTATTTTGTTAACAAAAATATTAACTCTAGTTAAGAATCTCTCTCTTCACCCTTTTCCCCTTTGCTGCCAGCAGCAACTTTCCACTCTAGCGAATTTCTCCATGAAAAATACCTACAACAACAACAACAACAATCCAGTGAAATCTCACATCGTGAGGTCTGGAGAGGGTAGAGTGTACGCAGACCTGACTCCTACCAAGGTAGGACGGCTGTTTCCGAAAGACCCTCGGCTCAATAAAAGCATAAAAAGAAGTCAGATAAGGTTAAGAGATTCGGATAAGAGATTTAAAGCGATATGAAAATGAAATAATGCAAGCAAGACAGATAACACAGAATAATCAGAGCACAGAAAATAACAGATAATAGCATAAATCCATGAAAAATACCTAGTTGTGCTAATTACAAATATCAGTCTTGTTTGCTCTATTTCTCACCATTATCAAACAATGGCTATATATTTCCCTCCTAAAACAAGAAAAAGAGCAGAACAACATCCAAAGGATATAGTTTAGTTATATTTCACAGATTCAAGTAGGGAGAGTGGATTCGAGGAAATCTAAATGCACAGAATTCTAAGGATATCTAAATACACATATCTCTAACAAAATCCCTATTTTGTCGGCTTGGAATAGCCGAAAATGGATGCGGAGGAGTGTAGATAGCTGGGGGGAGGCGTAGGTATTTGGAAGAAGGGCCAAATGATGAATGCTAACTTTGGATTCTTATGAAATTCATTATATTTCATGTTTTTGCTTTTAATTTGCTTATTAGAACCTTTAATCTGGAATTTTCTTTGCCAAAATTAAAAGGTGGTCATGGTTCAATCTGGGTTTCAAAGCTTTCGTGGATATAGCGGTGAAAGTGGGCTGATAATAAATTTTTGGTACATCTTTCCATCCATCCACGCTATAGCCATGGCTATAATCTGGTCATTTCAATTGAGAGTCATATTCACACTCTTTTAATGTCTCTAGAGATGTAAGATCCCTAGTTCCCTATAATCAATCTCTCTGTAATTTTAACTTCATCAGATTCTCTATGCATCTAGTTCCATCGTCCAATTGAAATAATGGAAAAAGTTGTTATGGCATTCATGAATATAATATAAAAGAGGATGCATGGGAAGAGAGACTTAAGAGTGTGCGTGTGTTCAATGAAGAGAAAAGGAGGGGAGAGAGAAAGAATAGTTAATCATGTTTAAATCAATCAGTTAAAACAAATTAATCTGGTTCATTAATTTTGTGGGATGACAGGTGTAAGAAATATAAAATACAACTGGAGGAAATGGAGGGGGTCAGCACTGGAGGAGAGCCTCATCTATAGTTTAAAGTCATTTTGTGTGCTTAAAATAAACTCAAAAAAATAATTGAGTTTATTTGACTTATCTTATCTAAAATAACTTATAAGTTAAAAACAGCTTATCTGCATAAGCCAATTCAAACAGGCTCTAAATAAAGGGCGGGTGCAAATAATTCATCGGGGAGTTGGTTACGTCAAGCAGACATTAATTACAACTCTGATTAAATTGTCTACTTCTTATTTTCTTATTTTCACTCCTTCATAGTATGATCAGACACTAATTACAAAGTCTAACTTGAAAAGTTAGTGCTATTATAAAATTGGAAATATTAGATTTTCTAAAGAACATCTTTTACCTCACTATTAAGATTAGGGTCAAATAACTTTTTTGTACCTCATAAAACAACTAATGTAATTACAAGTAATATTATCCAATTTCTCTTTGTTGATAACTGATAGGGAATAATGTGCAAAGCCATATAAGTATTGGTTGATCAAATATCCTTTAAATATTTAACTATTTTTATATTCATTTAAATTGATGTTTTATCTAAAAATAAATTTCATATTGGATAAAAATGCAATATCAATCTTTTTCCTAATATACTAGGACTTCAAATTCAAATGAAATTCTATACTAACGTACCCTTGCTTCCTTTTTTTTTCGTTTCCAAATTTGAGTTATTACTTGAAATTCAACTGAAGTTTTATACCTACGTACTCCCTTTGCTGCTTCTTTTTTTTTTTTTTTTTATAAAAGTTAGTAAGAGACGAGGACTCGTTCTTACTCATTATCACATAACTTATCAACCAAAACAATTATGGTTTTGGGTTTCAGAAATTAGTAAGTTCGAGCAAAATAAAACTAAGACATGTTTTTTTTTTTAATTTTTCCCCTAAATTTTTGACATGACAAGGTTTTGTTTCAATGAAAACTTAAATATAATAACTAAGATCAAGACAACATCGGAAAGCAACTATTTTTAATTTAATTTCTTTGCATTATTCATCATTGGTTAGTATTTTTTTTTTCATCCTATCTTTTATTGGGTACGGTGATCTCATACAATCTTTAGCTTACACCAAATAAATTAAATGATTTAGAGATGTATTCGTGGAGTTAATTTTAAAAAAAAAATGTAACCATACAATATCGAGTATTTAATACCTTTAACTGATAAAAAATATTTTCTCTTAATAATGATATTCAGTATGTAATAAACTAATACAATATATGGTCAGTACTAGCTAGCTCAATTCCTAATATTGGATTATTTTAGTCCTAACACATTTCCCGAATTCTGCTAATGGGGAATATTTGTGCACCAGACTGTCCTTTTTTTTAATATCTTTTCATATAAGTAAAAATATAAAGGATATATAGCAAAAAAATAATTATTTTTTTTGCAATATATCCTTTATATTTTTAATGGGAAGCATTAAATGGGTACGATCAAATAGTATTTTTGTTCTCATAAAATAAATTATAGGTAATTTTAAATAACATTATCTAACATTTTTTATGATTGACAGATAATAATGTGGAATGCACGTTCATAGAGACTAGTACTATATTAAAAGCACGAAGGGTCTTAGAAATGTCAGTTGAGGTTTTTGCCCTTCATTAAAAGACTTTATAATAGACAAAATAGTTATTTTCTATTTGCCTAATATTTAGAAATATTTTATTATTTATTTCATTAATATTTAGAGTTTGGAGGAAAAAAAAACTGTTATATAAATATATTGCCTCTGTTTTTACGCTGAGCCTTTTCTTTGTGTAGATTTAGGGTTCTGTAGGCCTTTTTTTGTCTGGGACTAGAATTTTTTAATGCCATATGACTTTTCTTTAGCTTTTTCTTTATTTATGATTCATAATTAGTGTAGATTCTTTTATTGTCATTGTTAAGGCTAATTACTGTGTGGGTTGTAAATTGTGGTTTTTCTTTATGTAATATTTTATATATGATCGTTAGTTTAACATTGACTTATTTACAAATTTGTGCAGGTATTTGGATCATTGCATTCGTGACAAAAAATTGATTTCTAGGTTTTCATCCTTTGAGCAAAAAGAACTTTTATTAGTAGTGCTTCGATCCTTTGCTTTCCTTCAAACATCTAAATTCCTTGAAACAATGTGTGTGTCCTAGACATAGGGTTAAAGTTTCATACCCATACACGTTGAACCACTATTCTCTTTATAAGAAAGATTGTGCTTTGTTTAAACAGCAGTAACTATTATCATGTTATTGTTTACATCCATATCGTTATGTTCTTGTATTCAGGATTTATATTAGTTTTGAGTAATTTAAGAGAGTATAACTTTTGTCCATGCGGCGGCTCATGAATCATTAGTTACAAAAGAAGAAGAGTATTCTGATATGATCTGCACAAAATGATAAGGTTAGTAATTTCTCGGAGTATTTACATATCAAAAACTTCTCTTGTTTGTTTTCTTTGGTCCTTCATTACGTTTTTCTATTGTTAACGTAGATGAGGTTTTTAACGCGATTAGGTTTTGATTAAGTGATGTCTCATTCTTTAAGTTTTTGATTGTCAAAAATTTTAGTTTTCCGACAGTGTTTTAATTTTGCTTTGTAGTTTCCTAATATTTAAAAATACTAATTTATTATTTCATTAATAATTATAACTTTAATTTTCCAAATCCTTTGAGTTCTAAAAATACTAACGTAAGAAATCAAGAAAGCACGAAAAAATAAAGATCACAACAAATGCTAAACCTAAAGTGGTAGTATTAGTTACTGAAACATAAATCTAATTTTTTCCTTTGTTGCCAGCGGCAGTTTTAGTAGAGAAGCTTAGAAGAGAATGTTAAACCTAAAGAAACAAAAGACAACGCATATTCCATGGTCTTTAACATGAAATTTTAATAGTGTCTATGATTGTAGAAATAAAATTTGTTTGTGATTTGAAGTAAACTTTCTAAGGTTTTAGTCAATTTTTGAAGTTATACAATAATAAATGATCGTGTATTCTTGATAGAAATTGCTAATTGAGAAGTTTTCCTTTGTTATTTTTGTTTTATAATGTCTCACATAATAAAGAGTCCTAGAAATTTCTCCACACCTCCCCCAAACATTATAGTCCAATAAATTAAGAATTCAACAGGATTACGCTAAATTAGTCCACGAAAGGTGATTGTTCTTGCTTCTACGTAAGTTTGATGTTGGAGGAAGTTGATGTGGCTGAGTTTCTTCAAGTATAAGACTTGCGAGCTCGAACGAATAAGCGTAGCTAATAGGAGGTCGAACAGGTACAGACACTAAGTTTGGTGATCCTCATATATATATATATATATATATATATATATATATATATATATATATATATATATATATATATATATATATATATATATATATATATATGTGTGTGTGTGTGTGTGTGTGTGTGTGTGTGTGTGTACAGTAAGACATGAATAGTTATAACCAGAGAAGTTTTAGTTTTATTTGAAAGATACAAAAGAGGATCAATTTTATATGTCGGTTTTACACTTTGTGTTTTTCTAATTTTCAATCTACGCTGTTTAAGAAAACAGATTAGTTTATTTTTAACAAATTGGTAAAATATTTAAAGGATAAAAACACAAAGAACCTCGACGAAATGTCATTCGCCTTTTTTATAAACACAAAGTATACGAATTTGAAAACGTAAAGAAGATGAAGAATGATTTACCGAAGAGAAAGCTTAATAATTATCAAGTCAATGGCACAAAGAGACCGGAAAAAGATCATACTTCTTTTTTGGTTAAACAAACAGACAAAATTTAAGTAAATATGTTTTAAAAAAGAGATGCGAGGTAAGATACAACACACCATATTGACATCTCATATAATAAAATATGTACTCTTATAAATAACGTTCAATTGATTTAACTATATCTATGAACCTTGCATGTAGATACTTTTAGCTATTGTGCTAATGTAATAACATTTTTCGGATCATTTAAATAAATTTTGCATTTATTTTAACGCCAATTACTATTTTTCAATAATTTCATTTATTATATATATTATTATTCAACGCAATACACATGTGCAACGCACGTATGCTTAAAACTAGTTATATTAAAAGTGCGAAGGGTCTTAGAAAAGTTGATTGAATTTTTTGTCCTTCATTAAAGACCTTTACAATAGACAAAATAATCATTTACTATTTTTCTAAATTATTATTTAATTATCTTTATGATATTCCGCCTATTTTATTTGGAAAATTAAAAAAAAAAACCAACGCTATTTTTGGTGTCCTTTTTGGCTTTGGAAATCCACCTTTATTTTTTGAATCCTTTTTAACTTTGGAAAATATTGTTTTGAAAAAGTAAAAAAATAGTAACTGTTATATTTAAAAACGCCAGCATTATACCTAATTGTTCTCCTTTTTCTTTTCCTATTTAAGTGATACCCTAAATAGCCTTTTTCTTTTCAGCCTTGGCGAAGAGCCTTGTTGATCCTGATATATCAAAGTTCGAACCCGGTGTGGTGGGCTCATCCTCTGGTGCGGGTCGTGGGGTCACAGAGCCTTTGCCCAAACCTGGATATCAAAGGATTAAATTGAAGTAAAGTTGAAGGAAATAGAATGACAAGAATTAGAGAAAGAAGAGGATACCGCGGCTCTGGGCTATGCATCGATCACGGGATAAATCTTTCCACGTCCGCTCATTATGGGGGTGTTGGCCAATGATTTTTTCAATCCACGTGGCAAATCCAGGAATTGCGTCGGGATCCATGCTTCAGTTGTAACCTTGGGAAGGTTAGAAGAAGTGCTTGAAGACATGTAAAAGGGAGATAAGCCCAAAAAACTTACGTTTGTCGCATATAATCGGCCGGTATAATATCCTTAGTCCTAACCCGGACAAAACACTCGTGCCAGCCCCGGTCCCGGTTCTCGTCGACACAGGAAAGATTGGGGTTTTTGCCAGGTTTGAAGACTTTCATCACACCGCCGTGAAAGATCCTTGGGCAATATAACCGGATCAGATGGGCTAAGATAAAGTTGATTTTGGCATTATTAGCCAAAAAATGGAGGCAAGCCACGATCCTCCAAATGACCGAGCCTATCTGAGCAAGGCATACTTTATATGTCCAGCACATTTCAAGAATAATCGGATCTATTTTTGGGTTGAGCTTGAGAGTGAAAGGATATGTATAAACGTATAAAAACTCCTCTTTGAAGTCGGTGACCGACTTGTCATCATCGGGAGCAAAAATGTCTATGCGGGGGTTATCCCAGCCACATTCACCCAAACTCAGGGAAGGTTCTGCTCTTTGACCGAGGATGGATAACGTCTCACATCAAAACCATAATCGGATTTCTTTATGGCCTTTTCCCCGGAGAATTCTTGGTTAAAATTGTACTTTAAAGGGATTATTATATCTTTGGCCGTGGGTTTGAAGAAAACGGTTTGTGTGGTCGACGGGGCTAGCGACAGTCTCGGTAGCCGAAGAAGAAACTGAAGGAACATTTTGAGAAATAGAGTCGATATCCGTTGCCATTTCTTGAGTATGGATGATTGTATGAAGATATGAAGATTTGAAGACTAAAATATGAAGATTAGGATATGAACAAATGGAGTTAAGAAAGGTTCAAGAAGATTTTACAGAAAATGAAGAAGGTTTTGGGACCTCGGGTGAATTTTCTCAACAACTTTTCGAAGAAACGAAAATTCGAAACAAGGATTCGGAGAGGAACAAGAACAGACGAAGGATGAAAGAAGGAAGTGAAAAGTGAAAGTAAAAAAAGAAATCACTGTAACGCCTTATACAGAGAAGCTTTTTGAGGTGGTTATCGAAATTACCTAACCATAAAGGGACACGTGTCTGAAGTTAGAGAGACATAACCTGAAGGGACGTGACCCTGAAGCGTTCGACGAAGCCATCTAACTAGAATGATACAAGTGCCTGAAGTCAGAGGGAAGTGATATAAAAGGGCGTTTTGTTTCTGTTACACCCTGTAATTTCTGTACGTTGAGGTTTGTTAGATATTAGCTATTCAATTGTAGACATCGGAGTTATTGTCAAGAAGATGCAAGATCATAAGTGCACGTGTTACAATTATAAGAGTTCGAGTTCACGTAATAGGTTATAGGAGGATTGGAAAACCAGTAAACTAAGGAGATTAAGCTTCCGAGGCTTTGAAGGGAAGTTGGGCAAGGTTTGGTACGAAAGTTTTGGTCTAAATGGAAGAAAGGATATGTTTTAGTATATTAAGAGTTTTGAAGTGAAACAAAAGTCTAAAGTGAAGTTTAGAAAGTCTAGTTTCCAACTCAGCAAACCTCTCCTCAATCGTACATCGGGGTAATGAGATATGGACGTTACAAGTCGGTCTGGCAGACCAGGAAAATGGTTGGCGCGAATGCGCCAGGGAGTGGCGCAAACGCGCAGAAGGCCAAGGGCCAACACAATGCAAACGTGCCACTACGAGGCGCGAACGCGATGAACAAAATTTGAGGCCCAAATTTAGGATGAAGGTTATATTATAAGAATGTAATAATAACATCCATATGACATCTAGAGACCATATGGGGTGAATTGGTTCATATGACACTTGATGAAAATCCCTCGTTGCGGCAAGCTAAGCGAGGCCCACATACCAGAGTTTTATAAATGGCATATGAAGAGACATACGAGTAGTACATGGAAAGTTGAGCAAGTCATAATAAGGACCCATAAGCCAAATACGGGCATAAGCCCTCCAAAAGGACTATTTAAGGAAACATTTTTTGATGATCTAATTTTGAGGGGCCTAAACTATATCATAAGTATGGAATTTCGAAAACACAAAGAATGAAAGTTGTATATAATTGAATTATCTTTCCAACCATATGTCGTGGACCCTCACACGATATCGAGATAAAGAGTTATGACCTTTTTACTGAATGAAGGTACAGTCAGAAAAAATAAGGGGGCGCAAACGCGCTGAAGGAAACATAAGTTGGTCCAGGCAGAACCTGGACCGTTCTATAAAAGGGGGAGGCCCCCATATTTCGTCCAAAACACACCCAAACCTCCCCAAATACTCCAGAAATTTCCCCAACTTTCCAACACCAACTTTTTAGCTCGAAACCAGGTATAATTCCCAAATTTTGATCCAGACATCGTATAGTTGCAACTACAAAATTATGTATTAATGCGTTGTGGATTAATTTCAAGGTGAATGAGTGAAGATATAACATTCTTATCAAGAGAAAGGTACGAATATCTTGCTATTAACATTAATCTTAGTTTATTACGGAGAAGGAGCTGTAAAATTGTTATAAAACGATTCTGTGATGGAAATATGGGAAAAACACCATATGGGGTGTTTATGAAGTATTTTGGAGTTGGAAATATTATGGTTAATGTTGGTATTGTTGTGGTTGTTGTTGGTTGTTGAATTGAGAATTCGAGCTAGGCATATAAACAGGGGAGATGCTACCCGATTTTCGGCAGAACATAGAATAGTTTGGTTTGAAACTTGGAATAAGTGTACGATGAAAAGGATAACGTTAGTGTAAATCATCTCAAATCTAGACTTGCGAGCTTGGACAAATAAGCGTAGCTAATAGGAGGTGGAACAAGTATGTTAAGGCTCGTCCCTTTCTTTCAAAGGCATGATTCCTATGATTACAATTCCATAAATGTTTTCATAGCCTCCTTATTTCCAAAGGTTAAATGTTTATGATTCCAAGGCATGATTTCTTTTCCCGATAACTCGTAAATGTTTTCCAAAGTGTCCATATTTTTTCCAAAACAGAGGTTTATGACTCCGTAAGCTTTTATGAAAAAAACGATGGATATGTTTTACAATGACAATGATGATGTCAAGGATGAGAATATTTCTACGATGTCTATAATGAGAACGATTCTATGTTTAACGGTTCCAAGCTTATGGTTTCAATGACGATATAAGAATGTTGAGCTACTTCTTGATTTCTCAATTTATTCATGGATGATGACTACTGTTAAAGATTTCAAAGTATATGAATTGACGCCATATGAGATTATGATCTTACTATATGTTTTCTCTTAATGCTACTCTTCGTTGGTAGTCTCACCTTATAATAATTGTTCCTTCAAGGTGAGACAAGGCCACGATGATTATTCCATAATATAATTGGAGATTACCGACCTTACGTCACTTCGATAGATACATGACTTTATTTGGGCTCTCCTACATGCTGCTATATGATATATGTATATGTATATGTATATGGGGAATACGGGAAAAAGGGCCAGAGCACTATAGACGCTGGGATATGCACATGATACATGTATCTGTATATGACATGATATTATCCCGGACGCGGGATATATGTGGTTAAATGGATCTGAGCTGACGCCTCGACAATATGATATGTTCTATTTTCTATATATATGAAAAAGAAAGTATTACTATGGATATATGTATATATGTGGATCGGGTTGCACGTTCCGCAGCATTAAGCATGCATGGTACCGCCAAAAGGCATTCATATGTACATGTTACTCTTTTATCTTATAATATGCTCTATAGTTCCATTCTGTTATTATTCATACTTTACATCCCTTACTATGTTACTATTCATGCCTTAAATACTCAGTACATTACTTGTACTGACGTCCCTTCTTATGGATGCTGCGTTTCATGCCACGTAGGTGTATACAGATGAGTAAAGGATATTGTTAGAAGATGTTCCAGCTGGATTGGCGAGCTCCATTTCCTTCCGGAGTGTTGCCGAGTCAGAGTATTTATGTTATGGTATATTGATTTATGGTAGAGACTTTGCAGACAGAGTCACGTACATAGTATGTCAGTCTTGCAAGTGGATCTACAAGCTGGTGTATTATTATGCATTATGTTACAAATTTCATATAATTACAGATTTTACTTGAGTTGAGAAAGGCGAAAGGAATGTTTTTGAAAAACTTTCATTATGCATTTCATTTTGTGATTTAAGAGTCCAATGTGACTATGAATATATTGAGAACCAGCGGGTTCGCTCGGCTCTAAATAAAGGGTCGGGTGCCCATCATGCCCCATCAGGACTGGGGCGTGACAATTTCCCACTTATTTCAAAGTAAAAGCTTATAGAGAAGTCACTGAGGAAATCGCTCCACTTCCCTTCATTTCAACAAAACTTCTATCCAAGAAGTGTGGGGACTATATGTATATGGTAAAAACCAATGCAATTTATACTCGGTAAGAACTGGGGTAAAGTTTAAAGCCATTCGATATGAGATCGAGTAAGAGTGAGGTTGTTATAATCGATGGGAGCGAAATTCGAAAATCGAGTATATTCAACTCTGCGTCAAAACTGAAGTATTTTAATGAGCACGGAAAACCCGAGCCTAAAGAGAGCACACTCAACATAAGTGCAGAGAATCCATTATGGAGCAAGCCACGCGTCATTTACCGTACCGCTATTTGTGCTTACAACAGTGCGGGTGTCAGACCGTATGGATGTAGCTTTATCCATTTTACGGTTTTTCTAGAAACACTTTTTCTTACATTGTACTAGGGCCCATTTATTTTATTAGCTATAAATAGAGGTCTACCCCTTTATTTTTGAGGTTAGCTTTTCAATATTCTATACATTTGTAATTAGAAAAGTGGCAGTGAAATCTTTTTAAGTATTTTGGCTTGGTTAAAGGGAACATCTTCCGGACAAGACCTGTTCGTAGAAATTGCAAACTTGTCTTCCAAAGTTTCCTTTGCTATTATTTATCAATACATTATTATTTATTTGCTACTATTTTACACTATACATTAATCTAACCACATATCCTATCAACCATTCACAATTTAATTGTTATCCACTTTTAAGGGTAAACAAACACAAAAGTCATTCAACTCATTTAGTCAACTTTTGCTGACGTGAACTTTTTTTAAAAGTTAAATCTTATTTTATATAAACTCACTTATTTTTATCATTTAGTGATCTACCCCACTAAACCGACCCGCTATCCAAATATTTATAACAAAACACTAAGGACCGAAATTTTACTAAAAATAGTAATTTTTTACTATTAACGTGGCTGGATTCTTCTCCCTACTCATGCCATAAAATTTTGCCTCAAGTTCATCTAGTTAGTATGACACTGCTGCTAAGCTATTTGCAAGTAGTAGCAGTTATTCAAGAAAATGTATACATTCTATTCACAAAATATTATGCAAATCAAATGAGTCTAGTTGTATCGTTGTTCTTCTTTTCATCTATGATGTATTTAGAACAAGATTCCCTTGAGCAACCAACTTGAATTTTACAAAAAATACCATAAGAAGTTGATAGTAATTGTAGGGAAAGTAAATGCCACATCGATAATCAACATTTTAATTCACTTAGTTAATCATCTACTCAACAAAATTAACACTACTGATTATAGATTTTAATAATTTGAACCCCCTTGGTGAAAATTCTGTCTCCACCACCGATTATAGATTTTAATAATTTATTCGAAAATGATTGCAACATAAAATCAAAGCACTTACTTAATAATTAAAATTAGATCTAAAAACAAATATTCTAAATAAATAAGAATTTCAATTAAATGTAAATAAATAAGACCTTAAAGTTATAAAAACATTAAATTTAAAGGGTACGGTTGGACTAGAGAGATCTAGTACAATAGTAGTAAAAACTAAAAGCGTGCTTAAAATATATAGATTTGTCCAATCTATCTATATATAATATAAAGCTTGAATAGACAAGGTGATGTGACACATCTCTTAGGTTTTCATTAGTATTTATCTTTTTTGTTAATTTTTTGGCCTTTTTCTCTTATATTTTGCTTAAAATTTAAAAAGTATCCATCAATAAGTACATAAATGCCCACATTCATTGCTCAATTAAAAAAAAGTATTATTAACCTCAACAATTAATCCAAAACCATTTGTGAGCTTGTAACGTTTCTATTACTTCTTCCAGAATTTAATTCATCATAATAACATCACTAATTACTCTTAACTTTTCCCCTTCCTTTACCCTGTAGTTGCTCAAGTATTTACTATTTGGAATTGATTCAACGAACAGAGAACGTGACAAACACTGTTTTAAAAGGCAGTTTCAAGACTCGCTTCTGGCTCGCCTCGGCGCGAGGCACTGGCAAAACGCCCCGGGGCTCACGTGCGGGGCTTAGTTCGTATGAGGCTTACGCCCTAAGCGTCCGACTGTATGCCCTAAACACTCCTAACGTCCAACGCTCGGGGATCGCCTAACAGTTCTTATACAATTTATATATTAAATTCTTTAATTAAAATCGTTGACCCTTATAATTCTTTAGTAAATGAATGGTATTTAATAGTTTTTCATCTATAGACATAAGAAGATTGAGTGTAACTCAAATAACAAGTCGAAGTATTGCATATTTACTATTTGAGAACATCGTGAGGGTGAATATCACTTAATATTTCTTTTAAAAATACATAGCCGATTTGTACAGTTTCACTTGTCATTGGTCTTTTGTCCTATATGTCAAAATTATCAGATTTTATTATTTCGCTATTTGAAAGTAATTTTCATTTTTTCCATGAAGGAATTACGTTTTAATTATAATACTGCTAAATTTTATTGATATAAAATGAATAGTATGATAGTAACATTGTTTTAAGAAAATTGTGATTTTTTCATTGTTTGAAAGGTTAAGATATCAGGGTTGATTTGTATTCCATAATAGCTTTTATTTCATTGTATTGTTTATACTTATAAAATTATGTTATATATAATTACAAGTTGTAAGCTGGGGGTGGCTCAAAGGTGAGGCCAGTAAAGCTTTTGTTTTAGACCCTCAAACTTTTGAGGCCCCAAAAAATTTTACCCATGAATTTTATGGTTTAAGTTTCCCTTAAATAATATTGAAGATTGTAAAAAGAAGTACAAATATATATAAAAAAAATAAAAAGAAAAAACATTATCTACGTTTTAAAACTTTGAACTAAACTTCTCAAATCTTCATATTATTAAATAATTTTTTATAATAACATCCTAGGTAATGTCTTTAAAACACATGAATAATATCTTATTGAATTGAATTGATCCTCACTAATATAAATACTAATGTTACTATTATCATTTATTTACAGTTTTCTTTTATTTTTCAATGTAATTTTACCTATTTAAAAATATTTATATTTTACCTATTTAAAAATATTTATTGTAATTAAATATTTTATGAATACTAAAAATATATACCCGTGGAGCTTACGCCCCGTGCCTTGGGGCTTATGCCTCGCAGGGGCAAATGTAAAACGCCTCCGCCATTTAAAACATTAGTGACAATCCTTATTGATAGAATTAGAAGAATTGAGAGGAGCAACAACTTAAAACATGAGTCTGCAACTTAAATGACCCAAACAGTGAGATTTGAGACGAAAATAATTCATTAAAAAAAGTGACAGAAGTATCTTTTGCGCTCTTCTTTTCTGCGCAATAGGACTTAACTGGGATGGTCACCGTTAAGTCCTATTGCGCATACAAAAAGTGCGCAATAGGGGTTTACCCATAAGTGTACCATTTGTTTCTGAGTTCACAATTTAAATGACTTAAAAAGTGACCAAATGTACCAAAATACCCTAGTAAAAAAAAGTGACCAAACTACCCTTTGCACACTAAATTGGTGTGCAATAGGACCAAATTGCAATTTTGCAGCTAAGTCCTATTGTGCACTAATTTAGTGCGCAATATGGGTTTAATAAAAACCCTACCAGCTTCATTTTTTCAAGTTACACTTCTTCACCTCCTTTATTTTCACTCTTTCAACATACTTAGCCGCACCCCCCGCCCCATCACCCCCCCCCCCCCAAAAAAAAATCATGTCTCAAAGCTCTAAAACGTCAAACTTTGTTATAAAACCCGATGTTTGTGAATGTGATCGTTATTGTAAGCTAAAAACATCAAGGACCAAAGATAATCCTGGGAGTCGTTTTTGGCATTGTAAAGTGCCTGAAGTAAGTGTTTTTACAATTTTTAGAGTGTTTTTTTTTAACATTATCTAAATATTTTACTTTTAAAAACTGATTTTCTTGTAATGTTTATAGGATATGGGCAGTTGCAAATATTTTTGTTGGGAAGATAACATTCCCGTGGATAAAATGGTGGTGGCGAAGTTTAAAAAGCTTCTTATTGATAGAGATACCACAACTTCACGTATCTTAAAGATACCGTGAAGTTTGACTTGCAATTTAAGCTTATGGAAGCTAAAGAAAAGATTTGACCTTTTGGAGGTCTTGATAAAAGAATCCAAAGAAACAAAGTTTTCTCAAGGCTAACCTTAGAGAAATTCAGCATGAGAAAAATGCTTTGAAAGAAAAACTGAAATTTTGGAATATTATTTGTGCTATGTTATTGTTGTTTATTATTTCTAGGTAATTTTTTTATTATGTTTAATATTTGTATGATTTGTTTTTCTATATATTTTCTATTTATTTTGTTATTTTTATGTCCTTTTGTTTTAACTAGTTGCACGTTTTCATTTATTGTGTAATCCTCACCTTTTATGTAATAATTTATTTGTTTTTTTAAAATTGGGAATTATTGAACTGTTTTATATATCATTAACTCTAAGATGATTATTTAAATTAATAATAGACTATAACAATCAAAGCAAATAAAAAACATACTAAAAATATTCAAATTGGTGACTTCATCATAAACTAAAAATATAAATTAACCGTATGAGTCCGAAACTTAAATGACCCAAAATTTAAAAGAGTGAACCAAAATAATCCCTAATCATCATTAGAATAGAAGTCCTCAATATCGTCCTCAGAACAATATTTTGGGTTTCTTAAGACATATCTTTTTTCTGTAGATGTTAATTCTCCACTTGTTGATGATGCTTTTTTTTTCCGGCTAACTTTAGCATATAAAATCTACAATATGTTGCTAGCATTCTGTTGTTTTCTTTTCTAATCCTTTGTACGGCAAGCTCACAAGTTTCCGGACCTACTCAAGGCATGGTTATTGAGTACCTTGTTAGGATTTGAGCGTTGAGATTTTTCAAGTCACGAACAAGACGTTCTGATTTGGTATGCCGATATGCCTATTCTCGGCGTAACTCGCAAAAATATTCTCGTGGATCTGAATATTTCACGCTGCAGAAATCATCATTCCGCTATATAAGAAGGTGGGGTTTCAAATTGTCCAGTTTGAATTCATTGTTATTAAGAAAACTTGTTTTACTGGAATAAATGCTATGATTTGAACTATCATCACCACTGCTATTCGAATCATTTGGAAGGAATAAAGACCAATATACATTTCTACTACTCGACATTGAATATGTTGTAGTCTAATAACAAATGAAAGGCTACTTATATAGTTGAAAACCCCAAGTACCCTCGGGGGTGGTCATTATGACCCTATCTACGGTGGTCATTATGACCCTATCTACAACAAAAACAACAACAACCCAGTGAAATCCCACATCGTGGGGTCTGGGGAGGGTAGAGTGTACACAGACCTTACTCCTACCAAGGTAGGACGGCTGTTTCTGAAAGACCCTTGCTCAATAAAAGCATAAAAAGAAGTCAAATAAGGTTAAGAGAATCAACGCGATATGAAATGAAATAATGAAAGCGACACAGATAAACATCTCACAGTCCGAATCCCACTTGGATCTGAATCTTACATAACCATGTTGACCATATTTTACCCTTAGGCAACGTATTTTCATCCGATTGTTCTCTTCGCGAAAACGATTAAGAGAAAAAATTTACTCTTGTGGAGTGTCATGAGGCATTGACATGACACCTTTTTTTGGGCGTTTAAGCCCTAATGACCTCAAGTTTTGTTCAAGTGCCGCAACCTCCCAGACACGCCAATCCCACTCATCTCTCATTGTATTATTGTATTGTCAATTGAATCTGTTTTTTGGGTTATTTGAGTATTTAAAATCATCATATTGTTCCCTTGTCCTATCCATTGCTTCGAATATGTCAGCTGGGTAAAAGATATAATAGAACCAATATCAGCAAATTGGGTATAGAATGACATGATAACTCATTTTAATGTGAATGCTAGTAGTTCGTCAACCATGTTATATACTACTCCTTGATTTGACAACACTAACTTATATTGCGTAACATTTAAATGTGCAAAATATGAGTTTTTAGAGTGATATACTTGATTTGACAACACCATGCTGCATCATTTGACCGCTTTTTATTACACTAACTTGTATTGCACAACATTTAAATGCGCAATATATGAGCCATAGATGACACACTATGCCTGATTTGACAATACAATGCTCCATTATTTGCCCGCTTTTTATGATACACTATGCTTGATTTGGCAATACAATGCTCTATTATTTTTCCACTTTTTATGACACAATATGCTTGATTTGATAACACAATGCTTCATTATTTGACTTCTTCCTATCCTATTGCGCATTTTTTTCTTGTGCAAAAGTATTGTGTAGTTTTTTCATGCGCAATAGGGGTTGGTCTTAAAATGTTCACTTTCGCGTTTTAAATTTTTCTATTTAATATGAAAGTTGGATGAGGTAAAAGCTCATCCATTTCATAAGTTTAAGTCTTTTAAGTTCTTGAAAAAACTCAAACTTCAAAGAAGAAATGTCTTCTCCTTCTTCAACCGTTAAGGTTTCTCTATTTTGGGATAAAGATATACTTGATGACAATAATATCGCTCGTTATAGTATCAAACCAAAAGCTCATGTAAAGTTTCCAACAACCTTGAATTATGAAACACTAGTCACTTACCTACACAAAAAAATAGGCAGATATCCACACGACCGTTTCACAAGATTTAGTGATTTATGGTGTGTGGAATATCAATGATAATGACTCTTTGAAGGAGTATTTGAGGGCGCTTGAAGAATACAGGGATTCAGTCGCCATTGATGTTTTTGAAATGTATACAGAAAAGATACATGAAGAAGTCCCTCAAGAATAGCCTACTCATGATAACATTCATGGGAACTTTAGTTCTTATGAACACATTTTGAATGGTCCGGTGCCGCTGGGAACTCTAAGCCAACAATTTAATCAAACTCACATTGAAAATTGATAAATATCCATTTTAAATTATTATTTTGTGTAGTAGCACGTGTTTATTTTATTTATTGGTAAATATCCATTTTTGGTATCTTTGTTGGGGTTATACACCTAATATGAGTAATACTGGGCAAAACCCTCAGTTCGGTGGAGTTGAAAATTATTAAGAAAACTCGCTAGTGGTATCAAATGATTATTTGGGGCAATCCACTCTGTTCGGAGGAGATGATCTTTCTCCAAACTATGTCAATATATATCAATATTAGTAGGTTCATCACCTTGATATTAAATAATCCATACATATTTGATGGTTATGATTGTTGATACATCATCAAGTGATAGCAAATCGAATAATGCAGAAGAAACTGCTGATGATAATGATGACGAAGAGGTTGATAGCATTGATGCAAAGTAAGCTGCCGGAAAACCCAACTCCCCAAAGCCCAATGCAGTGGCATTCTGACAATATTCCATTTATAGACAATCTTCAAAGTCGTGCTGATGCCTTTGTCTTCACCAAAGAAGATGATTAAAGTTGTCAAAAATTGTGGAAAGAATCAGTCGGTCTTATAAAAGATGACTGCTACCTTAAAAAAGGGATGGTGTTCGAATAAAAAAAGGCATTGCAAAGGGCAGTCAAAATTTATTATTACAAGGAAATAAGGGAGTATAGGGTTGATGATTCAACCAGAAAAACATGGAGACTGCTTTGTAGATGACAATATCAAGGCTGTCAATGGATGCTTCAGCGAATTGTTAAGTCTGATGGTATGTGGGTTATCACAAAATTCCACAAACGTCACACTTGTGATATGGGTGAAAATCGAGCAGATCATTTTAATTTAGATATAAATATGATTGCTCAAGTGCTACTTAAAGACGTTGCTGAAATCCCAAGGTAACCAATTCGACCTAGTTCATTATAATTCTTACATCAAGTAAATTGTCACTGCTAAGTGTTTTTTGTTTAAACTTGTGCAGGATCCCTATCAAAGATTGCATTTGAAATGTTAAGATAGTATATCGTAAAATAATAACCAAGAGAAAGGGATATCTTGGGCATAGGCGTGCGTTTGAGATGATTTATGGAAATTGAAATGACTCTTTCCAAACGTTACAGAGATATATGGCAGCTTTACAAAAATTCAATGCTGGAACTATTATAGAGTGGAGGCTTCTTCCCAGTAATATTTTCAATTATGTGTTTTGGTCATTCAAACCATGTATTGATGGTTTTGCTCACTTCCGGCCATTCATATCCATAGATAGCATGCATGTATATGGTGTATACGACATCAAGCTACTGATTGCAGTAGGAATGGATGCCAATGGTTAAATATTCCCTCTTGCTTTCACAATTTCCGCTAACGAGAGCAATGAGACATGGGGAGTGCTTTTGACACATTTGATGTTGCATATTATTAAGGATAGTATCGGCATATGCATGTTATCTGATCGACATCAAGGCATATTGCACAATATGTCTACTTTGGAGGGGCGACACCTTTGGTTACGTTTAAGGCACATTAAGGCAAATTTTCAAACTAAGTTTGGAAACGGCACAGTTAACAAATTGATGTGGGCGGTTGCGATAGAGTATCAACAAAAAAAATGAGTTGTGAGGATGGAGACGATCTAGGCAGTGATTCCAGAAGCATATACTTGGTTGAAGAAAATCGAAGATGAAAAATGGACATTACATGTTGATGAAGGCAGGAGCTGGGGGATGCTTACAACAAATAGCTCGAAGTCATCCAATGGTTTGCTAAAATTGCTCAGGGGACTTCCCTTTACTGCAATGGTAAGAATGATTTTCATGCAAGTTGTAGAGCGGTTTGTGACAAGAACAAAGCAAGCCAGAGCCAAATTAGCAGAAGGTGGGAGATGGATGCCAAAACCTTCAAAAATGATGGAGAATCACAGGAAAAAATGTGAGTTGCACAAGATGATCGAGTATAGCCTGGCTGAACGTGTGTATGAAGTTAGAACATGTTATTATGAGAGTAGGGGAGGAAACTTATTACGAGGGTAGGGGAGAAAACTTACATACGTCTATGAGGGAATGAGAACATGTAGTTGTGGTAAGTGGCAAACATACTACATGCTGTGTTCTCATGCCGTCATGTGTTTCGAGGCAATGGGAAAAAAGGTATCAAGTTATGTGGAATCAGAATACAACGTCAAAAGTTATGCTAAAGCATATGCCGGCCACTTCAACCCACATGGTGATCAAGCTTATTGGCCAAATGAGCCATTTTCAATGGTTGCTAACAAGGACTATATCCATAAAATTCGGGTTAACGCACGAACTCGGATCCACAATCAAATGGATGTCAATGATAGGACATACTCTCGCAAGTGCTCTATGTGTAAGGAATTTGGCCATGATAAGCGCTTGTGTAGCCTACGAAGCCGTGGTGGTGCAAGTACATATCGTAGTAGAAGAGCCTCTCGTACTGATGTATTGTTTTAAATATTTTGTTATTGTAAATAAGGATGTATTATTTGGTTATTGCAATGAATTATTTTTGAACCTCTCGTATTGGATAAATTATTTTTTACTATAATATTTTTATTTGTATATTTGAAAAAAAGTAATGCCTTGACTAAAAAATAAAACATTTAAAACAAAATATTATAAAATAAAAGACTTTAACCTAAACATAAGAAGATTCAAACAAACAAAACTTACTTCGAGGCACTTTACAACCTCTAAAACGAAGATCCAAACGTTTAGGTATACTTGATGTAATGAGCCGACATTATTGTATGCAAAACAATATATTAGGTTCTATATAAAATATTAATATTTCGAGATTTTGAAACATGACTAATCTTTGCCTAAAGTATGGAAAAAAAGTGAGTTTAAAAAATAAAAAAATAAAAGCTTGCCTCTAATCTGTGCGTAAAACCTACTTTTGTAACTTTTTTTTGTTTATGTTATTTTGGTTATAATTTTTTTTTTTTTGTGTCACTAAGGTCGCGGACTCCATAAAAAGGAGATTCAGTTCACTGAGTGAACTTCTGTTCATTTCTAAGTTCTCAAAATGGAAATATCTCAACGAACTTCCTTTCAGTAACTTCAAACAAGTTTAAAAATAAGAAAACAAAATACTTGCATTCAAAAAAGAATAGAATACGACCATGGCGAATTTACTACGTGGCAGCGAGCTTCTGGACTCAAGCCAATGCATTGCTCAGAAAGAATTTTACTTTTCAGGTTTGTTTCTGTATTTTTAACTCTCTCTCAAATATGGTTAATTTGAGTTATTGCGATGCAAGTTGAAGCTTTAGTACCTCTTTGGCCTGTTGTTTGATGTATTTTTTAATTTTATTTTGTTGGTACATGCATTGATGTTATTTTGTTGGTTTCACTTCTGTCCATGATATTGTACAAATTTATGTGATATTTACTTATGTTTCTGTTATTCTGTATCATTTCATGATTCTAGTCTGAAATAGCATGTTAATTGGGAAACTTACCAATATGTACAGTTCGGCCAAACTTATTTATCAATATATCTGAAATATATAAAACCTATACACTGATTTTATATATATATATGTATGTATGTATAATATACGTATCAGTATACACAACCTATACATTTGGTCATATTTTGTAAACTAGATCACCCAAAGGTATTGGGTTGTAATTTTTCCATGTTATTTATTTTCGTGATTCTTTCTTATTCTGTTGCAGAAACGAGATGTCAAGTCAAATATTCGACTGATCTCGGTCCCTATAATACTTTGTGTGCTGTTAGTTCTCATTCAAAATTGGGTCAATAAAGAGTTGGATAAACCATGGAATAAATGCGGCCGCAAATTTGTAGACAAAAATGGTGATGGCAAATTGTTAGGAGAATTGTAGGAATTTAGATGTGATTCGAACAATTCCAGGCTTAGACAGGAGCTTAACAGAGAAAACTTGAGTTACTTAGCTATGGTGTGCGGTTGAGATAAGAAGTTGAGATAGAATTGAGTAGAACCTATAAAGTGTATATTTCAATAGATGCCCTAGAAGTGTTTCATACAATTCTTTATATCAACTCAGTAAAAGAAATGCTACAGACTATAGCGGTCCAACTGCTACTAACTAACTATACAGCTGTCCAACTGCTAACTAACTAATTGTCACTAACTACTTAGCTAACAACTTTGCTGACTTGTAAAGTTCACAACTAACTTCTTGAACTGCTAACTAACTTATGAATTAAATGCTGAATCTTCTAATTTCATGTATCAGTACTCCTCCCATCAAAAGATCCTTGTCCTCAAGGATCAAAGGTTGGAAATCTGGTTTTGAGAGTAGAGTAGAATTCCCAAGTAGCATTATCAGCAGTTAAGCCTTCCCATTTTACTAGTACTTGTGCCACAGCTTTGTTCCCACGCTTGACCATTCTCCTTTGTGAGATAGCTTCAGGATTAGGACAATGAGGATCTGCAATATCAACAGTTGGAGGAATAGATATCTGATCTGGTATTGCATAACACCTTTTAAGCAATGATATATGTACAGTAAGATGGATCTTGACTGTAGTTGGAAGGAGTAGAGTATAAGCAACAGGACCAACCCTTTTAGCAATCTGAAATGGACCATAAAACTTTGCAGCAAGTTTATGGTAAGGTTGTGTGGCAATGGAAACCTGTCTTTAGGGCTGAACTTTGAAATCAACCCAATCACTAACCTCAAAATTCCTGTCACTTCTATGTGAATCAAGTTGTCGTTTTATCCTTAATTGGTCCCTCATCAAATGATGTTTCAAAAGTTTTAAGTTGAATTCTCTATTCAATAAGGTGTTATCCACCTCAGTTGATTCAGACTCACCAGGAAGGTATGGTAAATGTAAGGGGGGTGGTCTACCATTTTAAGCCTCATAAGGGGTGGTCTGAATAGCAGTATGAAATGAGGTGTTGTACCAATATTCAGCCATAGGTAAATAATCAAACCAATCCGTAGCACTATCAGTACAAGAACATCTGAGATAAGTCTCCAAACATCTATTCAAAACTTCAGTTTGACCATCAGATTGAGGATGGTAAGCTAAAGAAGTATTCAATTGAACCCATTGTAAAGCAAATAATTCTTGCCAAAATGAACTCAGAAAAACAGCGTCTCTATCACTAGTGATAGTATCAAGAAATCCATGCAATTTGACAATAAAATCTAAAAATGCTTTGGCCACAGACTGAGCAGAATATAGGTGTTTGAGGGGAATAAAATGACCATACTTAATCTGTTAACAACTAAAATGACTTCATGACCCTTGGACTTGGGTAAACCATCAATGAAATCCATACTTAAATGGGACCAAACTACATCTGGGATGGGTAGTGGTTGTAATAGGCCCGAATAAGCAGCTAAATCAGCCTTATTCCTCTGACAGATGTCACACTTCTACACAAAATTCTTCACATCATTTCTGATTCCCTTCCAATAGAACAAAGTCATGACTCTCCTTAGAGTTGCTTCTACACCTGAATGACCACCCTGAGAGGAACTGTGCCATAATGAAATGATAGAAAGCCTGAGTTGTGGAACTCTACCAACCACCAACTTGTCTCTTCTGAGTTGATCTTGAATCCAAGAGAATTGACTAGGGCCTTGACCTGCTTGTAATTTGACAATGATATTCCTGATAGCCACAGCTGTTTCCCAACTAGCAATAATTTCCTCTAATAGTTGAGAACTAGTAGTTGAAATGACAAGTGTGAGCAATTCTACACTAGTAATTCTGGACAAAGCATCTGCAACTTTGTTTTCCACTTCCTTTTTATACTCAATAGTATAGTCAATGGCATAAGCTTAGTCAACCACATAAGCTGAGGGTTTGTGTGTATCTTCTATTCCATCAGAAATTTTAATGCTTTCTGATCAGTCCTGATAATGAATTTCTGTCTCAAAAGATACTGAGACCATTTAGTCACAACATGGACTATAGCCAAAAGTTCCCTATCATAGACAAACATAACTGCATGTCTGTTGGACAAACCTTTGCTTATGAAAGCAATAGGATGACCTTGTTGCATGAGTACATCCCCTATACCATATCCACTTGCATCAGTTTCAACCACAAATGTCTTACTAGCATCAGGTAAAAGCAAAATTGGTGCCTTAACCAATGCATCCTTCAGCTGATTAAATGCAGTAGAATTTGCAGCAGACCATTTAAAACTATCTTTCTTTAAGAGATCAGTTAGTGGTCTGCTTATGATGCCAAACCCCAGTATAAATCTTCTATAGTAATCAGCCAAGCCAAGGAATCCCCTTAATTGTTTGAGAGTCATTGGCATTGGCCAATTCTGAACAGCAGTCACTTTTTGAGAATTAGCTGAAACTCCTTCCTCAGTGATGAAGTGACCTAAGTATTCAATTCTTCTTATCCCAAAGAAACATTTGCTTTCCTTAGCAAAAAACTGGTGTTTCTTCATTTCCACAAAAACAGATCTGAGATGCAACACATACTCATCTAAATTCTGACTATAAATCAGAATGTCATCAAAGAAAACCAACACAAACTTCCTCAAAAAAGCTTGAAATATAGAGTTCATCAACTCTTGGAATGTTGCAGGTGCATTTGAGATGCAACACATACTCATCTAAATTCTGACTATAAATCAGAATGTCATCAAAGAAAACCAACACAAACTTCCTCAAAAGAGCTTGAAATATAGAGTTCATCAACCCTTGGAATGTTGCAGGTGCATTTGACAACCCAAAAGGTATAACCAAGTACTCAAAATGACCTGAATGAGTCCTAAAGGCAATTTTAGGAATGTCATCTTTTGCCATTCTCAGTTGGTGATATCCAGACCTGAGATCTATTTTAGAAAAGATCTTAGAACCACCCAACTCATCTAACAAGTCTTCCACAATTGGTATTGGAAAATTGTTCTTGACAGTGCACTTGTTAAGA
This sequence comes from Lycium barbarum, assembly GCF_019175385.1. Classification (NCBI taxonomy): domain Eukaryota; kingdom Viridiplantae; phylum Streptophyta; class Magnoliopsida; order Solanales; family Solanaceae; genus Lycium; species Lycium barbarum. The sequence continues at coordinate 115,833,351 of NC_083345.1, read as the reverse complement.
TCTCTATAATCCACACATAATCTCCATGACCCATCTTTCTTTCCCACTAATACTACAAGTGATGCAAATGGGCTGCTACTAGGTTGAGCAATCCCTTGGTCCAATATCTGCTGAACTAGAGTTTCAATGATATCTTTATTGACTGATGGATACCTATAAGGTCTGTTGTTAATAGGTTCAGTCCCATGTTGTAATACAATGGTGTGATCAAAGACACCCCTAGAGGGTGGTAACTGTTTGGGTTCATCAAATAATTCACCAAACTCCTTTAACAGATCCAACAATTTAGGATTTCTTTCTGTCTCATCTCTATTTTCTAAGGGACTACACTGTAATTTAGTGCACTCAGTAGGCATCATTTGAATCATGCACAATTGAGATTCATTACCTATAATCTTTTCCAATTTTCCAGCTCCTAATGTGGTAACTTGCCTGCCTGCACCTCTGAATAAGTGTTTCTTCCCCTTGTGCGAAAATTCCATGGTCAGTTTGGAGAAATTCATCTTAATATCACCTAATGTCGGCAGCCACTGGATCCCCAACACTACTCCACAAGAACCTAATGGCAGTAGCAAGAATTCATCAGTGAATTCTGCTCCTTGTAACAATCAGGAAATCTTGCAAATCTTGTCAACCTTCATGCCATTTCCATTAGCATCAGCTACCATCTGGTAGGGCTTTTCACAGTTTTGGTTAAAACCAAAACCAAACCGAAAATTTAACCAAACCGAATAAAAAAATCAACATTTGGTTTGGTTCGGTTTTAAATTTTAAAAACCGATAATATTTGGTTTGGTTATGGTTATATTAAAAAATAACCGAATAAATAACTGAACCAAACCGATAAATTATATACATAAATTTTATAATTACTTATATGTATAATATTAGTTTTTTATAAATAATTATAAATATTGTATACCTTTAATCATTAGTTTGATTTTTGGTCTACTTATTCCACATGACTGTTTAAGGTCCATGTTTTTAGGAATATGTCCAAGCTCATATCTTTAAGTCTCTTAACTCTTTAAGTGGTAAGTGTAAACCTACTAACAGAAGCTCACGTTAGAATCTAATGTCTTTAACTTAAATTTTTAGCCTTTCTTTGTCAGCCATTTGATTTTAGGTTTTTTTTCCTGAATTTATACCTTTCTTTTTTCTTGTTTGAATGGGTCCTAAACTTCTAATATTTTTCTTGTGAAAAGGACAGAGGTTGTAGATTTGGAGGTTCTTATAGTAGATACTTCAGTAACATCAGCATTTGATGTAACTCAAGCGCATGGTAATGCCCTAATACTTCTTCCGTGGGTAATCCTCCTAAAAGGCAGAAAAGAACAACTCTTTGTAGTCGAGACCCTAGCCCTGGGGATAATGATAGAAAAACATCTTAAGTTTGGGATCATTACACAAAGTGTTTTTAATAAAATGGGAGAATTGAGGACAAAATGCAAGTATTGCCCCAAAGTTTGGGATCATTACACAAAGTTTTTTTATTTCATATATTTTCATTTTACTTCTAGGTAGTCTTTATGTTTAATTAATATGTATGTTTGTAACAAAAACTAAAAGCTCCTATGCTATACTTTATTTTCAGGTATGTGTATTGATGTTATATCCCGTATTTTATATGTTTGGATATTTCAAAAGTCGTCGTGGAAAGTTAAGGGCGAGACCATGTTCGAAAATTATTTTAATGTACAAGTCGTCATAAATATTATTTACGACTATTATTAGTATGAAAGTGTTGTGAGAGGTTAAGTGCAAAAAGAGAAATTCGCCAAATGGGTCGTGGAGATAATGTGGAAGGCTAGGAACAAAACGGGAATTTCACACAAGTCTTGAAAATTCATAACATTTCCATGATTGGTTGTGTGGCATAAGTATATGCCCACATTGCTTTGGGGGCTAAAGTGTACCAAGGAAAATATTTGGTCTTCTTTGACCAAGTAAGAATTTAAGAAAAGAAAGGAAAAATCAAGAAAATGATGGAATTTTCTAGAGAGGGGCATGTTCCCCTCACATGATTGGATATATATATATATATATATATATATATATGTGGTCTTCCAATTCAAGACAACAAAAGAAGAAGAACAAAAAAAAAAAAAAAAAAAGAGAAAAGAGGCAAGTTGGTTCGACCACCCATGGAAAAATTGACCATGGGAAATATTGTTCTAAAAATTGTTTTCTTGTGGTATCTCTACTAATTCAAGGGTCCTCTACAACGTGGCATAATTATTTCGGAAGTTAAGGCATCCGTTTCGTCGTTTCCGCATTCGAGGCAAGTTGAGGAGTTGAAGAAGAAAGGTGAGTTTTAATCTTGTTTTATGTGTTATGAAGGGTTTATATGTGTTGTAGTATGCTAAAATGGAAGAAATTCATGATAGAAATTAAGTTGAAGTGGAGGCCATGTGAAGTGTTGTTGGCCGTGTGTAGTGTATAATGAGTAGAAATAATGAACTAAGTGTACCTAGCATGATTATGTATATGATGTGGAGTGTGAAAATGAATGAAGTGCATGAAAATATGGTGTTATGTGTGTTGGCCGAATGCATGAGTGTGTGTTGAAAGATGAAATGATTTTTACTTAGTAGTTTGATTATTGTTGTGTGCAAAGTAGAGAAATGGATGAAGTATATGAAAGTATGTGTGCTTGATGTGTAGCCGTGAGATATATATAGTGTATGGCCGTGTATGGTATGTGTAATGTTGTGAGGAAAGATTGAATGAATGTAGCATGTTGTTGTTGTTATAATGTGTAGAGGCGGATGAAATTGTATGAAAATATGTAAGAAGTTGTTGTGGCCGAGAATGGCATTGTTTGGTAAGTTATGGTAAATTGATGTAATTTGATATTATGGTTGTCGTCGTTATGGATTATGCGATGTAGAATGAATGGTGAGGTTGAAGTTAAAGATTTCGGATGGAATAGTATGTCGAATAAGTTGTTGGAACATTATGTGAATTGAATTGAATTAAATTAAATTGAATTGGATTGAATCGATTATGGAATTGTTGCTAGAATAATTGTTAGTAATGTTGTTGATTTGGCTGGGTTAAATTCCCGGATTGTTGTTGTTGATTTGGGGCCGAGCCGTATTCTCGGGGATGGTACATTTACAGGGGAAATGCTGCCGAAATTTCGGCAGACAAAGTGTTACCTTAAAGAATCAACTTCTAAAGGCTCTAATCAAGTTTTGGTAAACATGACCAATTTGTAGATTTTGGCGGATTTGGAATGCGAATTTGGAGTAGCAAAAGGAAGCGGAAAAGGTATGTAAGGCTTCATCTTTCCTTCTATGGCATGTCTTAAATGTAATATGTTGGCTAAGAACTTCGGGAACAACCCTATCCTCCGGAATCCGCACCTAAAGTTTTCCCTTTTTCGTTCAGTAAAATTGAACTAGAAATTGTGCAAAATGTTGAAAAACCTACCTAAACCTCTAGAACTTGCATAACTAAGACCCGACTACCTTGAGACCCTTACAAGTAACGCCATGACACGTAACATATGTAAATTTGGCACGCCGCCTCATTTGACCCGAGGTGGGCCCCTTGTTCCCGGTTTTCCATATTGTTCCGTTTGACTTACTTGAAGTTGAATCCAAAAGAAACCTTCGACCCTTATTCCATTACCAAATGAAAAGTACTATACCTATCCCAACGAGAATACTTCCATGACGATAATGATTATGATGATGTTAGAAAAGAGAATATGCCTACGATAAGTATGACTAGAATGATTCCATGACCAAGATTTCTAAGTAAAGGATTCAATGTGAATACGAAAGTGACAAACTAGTCCTTGATTCTTATCTCTATTTCTTAGCTATGACACTATGTTCTAAGGATTTCAAAGTCTATGAATTGACGTCTATGATGCCTATGATCTCATACCATATGTTCTCTTAGTATTATTCTTCGTTGGTAGTCTCGCCTTATAATTATCGTTCCTCCAAGATGAGACAAGTGACCCCGATTATTCCATAATGGAATCGGAGGATTTCGACCTTACGTCACTCCGATAGAGTTATAGCTTTTGATTGGGCTCTCTTGCATGCTTAAGATGTGATGATTACACCGCGCCTAGATAGCGGGGCACGACCACCGCTACGGCGGGCTGCTATGATTACACTGCGCCTAGATGGCAGGGCACGACCACCGCTACGGCGGGCTGCTATGTTTACACCGAGCCTAGAGGGCCGGGCACGACCACCACTAGTGGGCGGCACGCGATGATTACCCCGGACGCGGGAGGCCCGGACGCGGGCTAATGATGTTACTGTTGACACCCAATTTTGTCCCACCTCTCTTCCAAATACCAAACAACAGCCTCAAATAATACAAACAGGTAATTCAATGTCTCTTTTGACATGGTCAACAGGACACACAACTAACTGGTCGACATGCTACTAATGACATGACGGAGTCAGCAAATAAGACACGTATTGTTATCAAATTAAGTTAACATTGTATCAGATCAGCAAGTTGATTTCAAACTACAATAATTTACTTCTAATTCAATAAGATAACTAGTGAAACTTACTCACATACTAAGTTATTAAGAATCAGATTTCAATTAGCAAAGCACCCAACATACTTAATCATAATTAAACATGGCCTGAGTAATCATAACTAAACAAAATGATGCACATTTGAGCAGGCTTAAGCAATTATCAGTTCGGAAATTAACTAGTAAAGGCAACTAAATGCTTATTTATCAAATTTAAGCCACTACTAATAGACAAAAACTTATCTTGGATAGACATTCAGTAGTAATTTTAACTAAACAGCATAAGTGTGATCATATTAACTTAATTTAACTACCAAACGATTCCTAAATGCACCCTAATCCTACTCGCACTGCTAATATTAACTAGCCAACTAAACCTTAGCAGGACAACAGGCAAAGATCAAACAGAACTAAAAAATTAACTAAATAAAAGGTGTATTACCTTCTTCGGGTGCAGCGAAGTGGGTACGGGTCTTTGATTCACACTCGAAACACTTCAAATTCGATGTTGCGAGACTCGGATTCACAACAACCACAGAACAGACGAAAAAAATTGTTTGAGTATTTTTTGATTCGATATTTCGTGATATTGTGACAGCTAAAAAAAATACTTTGCAGGGGATTTCTTGGGGGGTTCAAGAACTCATTTTTTTGAAAGGGGATTTCGGATTCACCTTTGGTTTTTGCAAGGCAATTTTGGGGGGTTTTAAAACCTGTTCTTGGAGGATTCCATGAATCGAAAAATCCCTCCTCTCAACTAATTTGGAGATGACTATTTATAAGACGATTTAGGGTTTCTTGTGAAGAAGAGAGAGAAGAGCGGGGGGATAAGACGAAGTGGGGAACAGAGGGAAATGGGAGTGGGGTAGGCGGCGGTGGTGGCAGGGAACAGGGAATAGTGGGTGAAACGGAAAAGTGAGGAAGAAGGGGCGAGAAAGAGGGAGAAGGGAAAGGGGGTGTGTGGCGTGGGTATGGAGGAAACTGAGGGGAGGGTTTCCCTTATTTAGGATGAACAAATGGATCGAACCCGGTCCATTTGTGGACTGGGTCAATTTTTAGACCGGGTATTAAAATAATGGGCTAGCGAATAAAAAGACGGACTAGTCTAAAAATTAAGGTAAAAAATATAGGCTGGTTAAAAAATATTTATGAATTGATTGGACTTTGATTTGGGATCTGATAAGTCAAAAATACGGACTGAGTGCACGAAATAGTTTGGCTTCTAAATTTAAATAAAGGACCTATTTAAATAACTTGTATTAAAATATTGCTCAATACGAAATATGCAATCATTAATACTCAGATAAAAAATGGCGTTGTAATAGCCGTGTAATAATATTTTGAAAATATACAGTAAAATAAATACCATTATTTAATTATGCAAAGATAAAATGTGATGTTTGTGTGTAAGCTGATACAATGTAAAAATTATGAATAATAATAATAATAATAATAATAATAATAATAATAATAATAATAATAATAATAATAATAACAACAATAGTAACTGCAATAGAATAATGAAGTGCCGGTATTGATGAGAGGCTGATAATTTAGTAAAAAATGACTATATATATATTTTAATTTTTCTAAAAATATTAGAGGCGTAAATAGGTATTTTAGAGGAGAGGCGGGACAAAATTGGATGTCAACAACTTGTCCCTCTTTGCCCGGTAATGATGAAAAGAGTTGTCGGGCAAAGACGTTGACTCAATAGCCTATTTTGTCCCGGCTAAAGGAAACTTGAGAAGATTATGACCGAACTCCGGCCTCTGAGTTACCTACATAACTCGGGTAGCACGAAAATCAGGTCGAGTGTAGTTCTGGGACAATTACGACACTTGAACCCCGATTGGCATGAAGCTTACAAAATATTGTCCCAGTGTTGAATTATGATAACACTGGGTATTATGATAGAAACTTGAGAATTCTTGAAAATTGAATTGCTGGAATGCAAGAGAATACTTGTAATTAGAGACGAGTGTTAGAGGTAGATCTTTGACCCGTGTCGGGAAGTCTGATTATCCTTCCCGACAAATTGCCCCAGTTCGCTGCCGAAGAAAAAGTTCCACGATTTGATGTGTGATGCCAATTTCGATATTTGTTCAGAGCCACCAGACTTGCAACCCCCGCATTCGAAGGTGGGTGCCTGAACTTGAATATAAAATACTCGCATTCGGAGGTGGGTGCCTGAAATAAACATAAGATACCCGCATTCGGAGGTGGGTGCCTGAACTTTGAATATAAAATACCCGCATTCGGAGGTGGGTGCCTGCAATAAATATAAGATACCCGCATTCGGAGGTGGATGCCTGGACTAAAATATAAGATTCCCGCATTCAGAGGTGAGTGCCTGAATGAAATGTAAGATACCCGCATTCGGAGGTGGGTGTCTGAACTGAACTATAAGATACCCGCATTCGGAGGTGGGCGCTCGAACTTGAAATATAAGATACCCGCATTCAGAGGTGGGCGCCTGAACTTGAAATATAAGATACCCGCATTCGGAGGTGGGTGCCTGAACTGAAATATAAGATACCCGCATTCTGAGGTGGGTGCCTGCACTGAAATATAAAATACCTGCATTCGGAGGTGGGTGCCTGAAATAAAATATAAAATACCCGCATTCGGAGGTGGGTGCCTGAAATAAAATATAAGATACCCGCATTCGGAGGTGGGTGCCTGAATTGAAATTTGAAATGCATGTCCACTTCCACGGTGCAAAATAAATCCACGTCCGCCTTTCTTGGTACAAAAATAAATCCAACACCCATTTTCACGTCCGTATTATACGGTGTAAAAAATAACTCCACTTCTACTCCCATGTCCGTATCATACGGTTGTTTGAAATAAATCCACTTCTACTTTCACGACCGTATTATACGGTGTAAAGAATAAATCCACTTCTACTTTCACGTCCGTATTATACGGTGTAAAAAATAACTCCACTTCTACTCCCACGTCCGTATCATACGGTTGTTTGAAATAAATCCACTTCTACTTCCACGACCGTATTATACGGTGTAAAGAATAAATCCACTTCTACTTTCACGTCTGTATTATACGGTGCAAAGAATAAATCCACTTTTACTTTCACGCCCGTATTATACGGTGCAAAAATAAATTCACCTTTTTTTAAAAAAAGTAAAAAAAATAAATCTGCATCCACTTTCCACAATTATATGTGTATTTTCTTTTGTAATATAAATCTACTTCTGCCTCCGCGCTCCAATCCACAATATAAATGTAAATCCACGTCCAACTTATGATGGTATTTATATCCACAACCAATAACGGGTGACCACAGTCAGTATTCCCATTGAAGAAAATTAAATCCACGATTACGTGTATTTGATCCATCGAGAAATGCCACGAGCTAAAACAAACTGTCAGTGATAAGAATATGTAAATAACTGGATTTTAAATAATTATGCTCACAACCCTTGGTTGAGAAGATGAGTTTGTGTCCACTGTTGCGATCAAGATTTCATGATGAGTGGAACAACGTCCACCGTTTTGCGCAAGCCACCTTTGCGTCCACGTTGAAGAATATTTGTCATTGGAAGAAAGCCAATTCTTTGATCACGCTCATAATTAAAATTTTAAGATGAGTCGAATATGCACAACCTTCATGTTAATTGAACCTGCCTCATCAAAGAAAAAAATCGTGAGTTTAAAAGAAAATTGGTTGACTTGTGCATGTCGGGGAACTTGGCCCTTGAATTGATGTTTGTCTCGGTCGCATCCTTCATTCTTCGATGTCTCACCACATATTTTGTTTTACTGGGGAGTTTCCGTTATAAAAGTGTATTTTGAAAATAAAAGCGATGAAATTTGGATGACTTCGAAAGGAAATACCTAGTGGCTCTAATCGGCAAAATGATTAGGAAGACTCGATTTTTTGAATTTATCTGCATTTTTAGAAATATGGGGCGGACTTTTATTTAAATTTGTTGAACATTCAAGACCACTTTTATACCACTTCTAAAAATTTGTCCCAGTTTCTAGTCCTGGAATGCTTGATTCTGGACAATTTGAAGAGTAAGAACTTATAATGAAAGTTTTTTAAAGTGATTTGACCAACTTCAAATTTTTGTCCCAGTTTCAAGTCTTGGAGGCGCTTGGTTCTAAACAATCGAAAAGTGAGAAAGTTGTAATGAAAATTTTTGAAAGTGATTTGACCGATTTAAAAAATTTGTCCCAGTTTCAAGATATTAAGACACATGAATTTAAACGGTGGCAAGACCAAAATCTTGTATAAAAATCCTTATGTATTTTTGTCACACCCCATTTTAACCGGATCGATTATTAGGGAGTATGACGTATTGGTGATTCCTATTTATTTTGTTTTAAGAAGTCACCACCTAATTAGTTTTAAGGTGAATTAGGACACCTAAATATTAACTAAGGTAGAGTTAAAACTAAACCTCCGTTAATAGTCTGTTTAACCATTGTGATTCTAGGTAAGGGCTCTATATTATCCTAAAGGGAAGGGGTTAGGCATCCTTTAGAATCCGTTAACTTACGGTTATCCGACCAAACTTAGGTTAATTAATTGAGAGTAAATATAATGCTTAAAATTTAGAAAATGATTTTAAGATATTGCTAAAGCTTTAAAAGAAAATAATGTTAGTTAAAATAAGATTTACAGAAAATATATTAATTTGTATAAAAGAGACTTTAAATGCCATTTTTTGAAAATACGATTTATGAATGTTGTTAAGGTTTTAGACGAAAGTATACTAGTGTTGTTTAAAATAATACTCGTAGAAAACATAATAACGTACGTAAAAGAATATTCTAAAAAAAAAAAAATGAGACTTAAAAATATTGATGAAGCCTTAAATGAAAGATAGTATTTTATTAAGATTTATAGAAAATATGATAATTTGCATGAAATAAAACTTACAAGCATTGTTAAGATAAAAATGCCATTTAAAGAAGATTTATAAATATGGCTAAACTTTTTAAATAAAATGTTGTTTAACATAAGATTTGTATAAAATGTAATAGTTTGCGTACAATGTGACAATTTTTAAGAAAGGGCTTAGCAAATTTGAATTTTTGATTTAGGTTACATGAATATGGCAATATAGAGAAATCTAGACTTATTTTTATAAATAGAATGTAAAAGGAAGTGAGTTTTCTTTCTCTTTCGTTAACTTTATTTAACTAAATTATGCATAATTCTTGAAAATGTGTTCACAAAATATACTTGAATTTATATTTACATATATCTAAAAATATATCGCATTATAATGTGAGTTCTAGAAAGTTGTTTGTAGGGTGAATTATAGAGCAAGAACGGACATAGAATATACATTTTTTTATGTTATAAAGACATGCTTTTGAAAATCAATAACAATGAACCTTATGGAATTAATTGGGTTTCCTTAAATTAACTACTCATTATTAAATTAAAACCCACTAATTTGCTAAAGTTTATGTAAATTAACAAACAAAAGTGTTAGTCATACAACACAACTTAAATGCTCAAAATAAAATAGAAGGGGAAATAAGTTAAATGGGCTCAGCCCATTTTAGGACTGCGGTGACCAGGCTGTTGTTGGGCTTTGGCCCAGTCATTTTTGTGGACTGCTGCGGCTAGAGGCTGGACAAGGGACGGTTCATGTTGGACTTTTATCCCATCGTCAAATGCGGAGGAAAACGAGTCCTCGGACTCATATGCGATAGTCATGCATAAAAAAAAAAAGATCGAGGATTAGTATGCGATCAACGAATAATGTTAAGCGAATGAGATATGAACTCAAAACAATTCAACAGATTACGTATATGCTAAGCATACCTCATGTATACATATTCATAGGGATGTATAGAAGGCTAATATTGAAAAGCTTTCACCCTCATCTTCCCGATGTCGCACAAGTTCCAAAGGTTTCTAGAACCTTAAGCATGGCTGACTATCGGAGGAGGCTAAACTCATCCCTATGTTTAAACAAATAGTACATAGGGATATTTGCTCAGCTGATCCATATAATAATCTTAAGTGATATTAGTGAGTGAAGATAGGTTTACACATAACAGAGAATGATCTTTTCAACATACTACTATCATTTTAGTGAGTCTCAACATCTATCCCAACTCATTATGAACAGTGTTGTTTTAAGACTCTTCATTCAATTCCAAAACCATTTTTTAAAACCTTTAAAGAAATGATAGCAAAATACTTTGGGGAACCACATCTGTTTAAAGCATTTTTGTCACTCATTCTCAGGCCCATTCAAAAAGAAGCAAACTGATAAAGGGAAAAGAAAGCAAACGATGAAACTGACACCTAATTAATGATATTCCAGAGCACAGATTGTCCAAGCAACAGATATTCAAGAGTGATCAGATAGATAAAAATATTTCTTGCAATCTTAAGTTAATTCTACCAATCTACATTCTCAATGGCAATTTCTTTTTAAAAAAAATCTCTTAGTATAAATACTCTTTAGTTAACAAGCCAAAGTAAATGTCCTAGAGTTGACCATGCACTTTAACGACAAACTCGACTACCTAAACTCTGGTACTTAGGCAGGATCATTGGACAGAAATCTTATATTGACAATACCTCATAAAGAGGTAGAGATAATATACTCTCCATGCACTTCTAAACCTATAAACATAGAGATCTAACAGGTTACACATCTAACATCTAACATTTTTTATGGTCAATATACCAATCATGCCCGAGCCAGTATACAACTAAACCACATATTCAGCTAAAATTTAAAACGTACTAATTACTCAAACTAAACATATGATTAACACTCAACTAATACAGAGGCTACAGAAATTAAAAGGAAAAAGAAATTACCTTCTTCGGGTGCAGCGAAGTAAGGCCTCGAATCTTTGATCTACTTCGAACACTGCGATTCCCGAATTCGTACACACTCGGATCCAAACAGAGACCAAAGGAGTAAGACAAAAAAAAACAACGATATAGATTTTTTGATATCGAAAACTGCAACAACTACTGAGCGTTAAAACTTTTTAGGATTTTCATCGACTGGAAAAAGAAAGACCTAATTCTTGGGGAATTTCATCGATTCAAAACCGACCAGATTCTTGGGGGATTTTTTGAATCCCAAAATCTTCAGGTTCTTTGGGGGGTTTTTCCACTCCAAAACAAATCCTCTCCTACTTCTTGGGGTAATTTCATGAACCAGAAAATCTCCCCTTTACTTGACTTGGACAACGATTATATATAGGGCGAATTAGGGTTTTCTTCGACGAAGAGAGAGAGAGGAGCGGGGGAGACAAGGGTGAGTGGGGAGCGGAGAAGAAGGAGGGAAAGGGGGGGGGGGGGGGGGAAGTGGGAGCGGCGGCGAGGGTTTTCGGGGTAAAGGGAGGAGAGGAGACGAAGAGAGGGGGAGCGGAGAAGCGGCGGGGTAAAGGGAAAGGAAATGAGGAGGGTTTCCTTATTTTCAGCAGAAATGGGCCGGACCTGGCCCTGTTTTTTTTGGACCGGGTCCATTTTTGGACTGAGTATTGAAAGAATGGGCTAAAATTAAAAACATAGACTAGTTTAGAAAATTGAGATAAAAGATATGGGCAAGTCCAAAAATATTAGGAGCTAATCGGACTTTAATTTGGGATCCGGTAAGTCTAAATATGGACTGAGCGTAAGGAACAGTTTGGATTTTAATTTTGAATAAAAGACCCATTTTAATTAACGATATACCGAGGGTGACAAAATATTGTTTAATACGAAATGTGTGATTATTAGGACTCGGGTAATAAAATTATATGGTGTTACAATAGCCGTGCAATAATATATTTTTTTTTTTGAAAATTCATAGTAAAATAAATACTATTATTTAATTATGCAAATATAAATGCGATGCGTGTGCGTAAGCTGGTACAATGTCGAAATGTAGAAAATTGTGAATTATAATAATAGTAATAAATAATAATAATAATAATAATAATAATAATAATAATAATAACAATAATAATAATAGTAACTGTAATAGAATAATGAAGTGCCGGTATTGATAAGAGGCTAATAATTTAGTAAAAAATAAATATATATATTTTTTCATTTTTTCTAAAAAAATATCAGAAGCGTAAATAGGTATTTTGGAAGAGAGGCGGGACAAAATTGGGTGTCAACAACTTGTCCCTCTTTGCCCGGTAATGATGAAAAGAGTTGTCGGGCAAAGACGTTGACTCAATAGCCTATTTTGTCCCGGCTAAAGGAAACTTGAGAGGATTATGATCGAACTCCAGTCTCTGAGTTGCCTACATATATCGGGTTGTACGAGAATCAGGTCGAGTGTAGTTCCGGGACAATTACGACACCTGAACCGAAATTGGCACGAAACTTGCAAAATATTGTCCCAGTGTTGAATTATGATAACACTGGGTATTATGATAGAAACTCGAGAATTCTGAAAATTGATTTGCTGGAATGCAAGAGAATACTTGTAATTAGAGACGAGTGTTCGAGGTAAATCTTTGACCCGTGTTGGGAAGTCTGATTATCCTTCCCGACAAATTGCCCCAGTTCGCTGCCGAAGAAAAAGTTCCACAATTTGATGTGTGATGCCAACTTCGATATTGTTCAAAGCCAACAGCTAAAAACAAATGTTAGCAATAAAGAAATATATGTGTAAATAAGACAGGGTTGGAGAAGTTACACTTGCAATCCCTGTTTCGAAAGTTGAATCCACATTCGGATTTAAGTTGAATTAGGGCAGTAACAGCCAGAAAAATCTCTTCAAAATTCTAAGATGATATTTCTACTGGTTTGAATTAGAGATCACCAAGGCATTCATAGTGATCAATATAGTTTCGAGTGTTTGGGGGGGGGGGGGGGGAGCATATTGATTTACACAGGCTAGCATTCAACATGTATACTACTGAGATAGAGACCGAGGAAATGAAAGCATTCAAGAGAACCAATGTTAAGATAAGCAAAAGTTATGTGGTTCTTATGAGGTAATTTGACTCAGGAATACATGATTCTCAACAAAAAGTTTCAACTACCGATCACAAACTTCCAACAGAATGCCAAACAGTTTTTAAAAAAACATAACAATCAAGGATTGAATTTAAAGCTTATAAAAAGAGAATATTCTGAATTTATGGATACTCGAACAGTCAACGAATCGACAACCCAGACCATCTGGTTAAGACAGATTCTGATAATAAGTGAAAGCATGAATCACATCAAACCACTACTAATTAAATACTGAACAGAAATATATTAAGCATGCTGAACTATTAACAGGCAATCGGCTTGTAATATAATTTACGAATATGCTGAATTATACTAAATATGATTACTAGTCCACTAGAAACAAACATGATATCTTAATCATATTTAGGACTGTTTGCAGCAAAGGAAACAAACATCAACAAGCTGAATGGCCATTAATCATGCCTAAAACCGCTACTGATTAGAAAGCTAAACATCTGAACAGACCCGTAACAATTGCTTAAAATTACCAACTGCAGACAATTAAGCGAGACAGCAAATTCCAAACATCGTAAGAAAAATAATAAATAAACCTAGAATGAATAAGTGGAAGGAATTTTACCTCTGAATGATATGCACATGTTTTAGTGGGATCAAAACTTCTAGGTAGTGGATCCGGGATTCTTCCTTCCACAGGATATACTAAGCCTGAAGCTTGCAGTCTTTAAAAAACAACGCTTAGTGACTCTCCTAAGGGTGTAAAATTGCGAAACGGTTTATTTGGGCGAGGTGCGGGTGCATTATTTGGATGATGAGGTTGTGATGGTGGAGCTGGGTATGTTGGTGGTCGTGGAGCTCGATACGTTGGTTGCGTGTTGTAAACAGGGTAGGATGCTTGTGGTGATTGACGTTGGTAAGATGACAAAGCTTGGTCGTAGGGATGTGGAGAATATTGGAAATATTGTGAGTGGTGAGCGTTAGACTGGTATTGCAGGGGTTGTCGATGGTGGTATGATGTGTTTCCCAAAGCCATTACCGATGTCGCTTCTTTTTTCTTTCCGTTTCCGAGAGCACCAGTTTGTATAGCCCTACTAGTAGACTGTAAAGCCGCTAGACTTGTTATTCTTCCTGTCTTAATTCCATCTTCGATCATATCTCCAGCTTTGATCACCTTTGCGAAAGTTTTTCCGCCCATTGTCACCAAACGTTCATAGTATTCCGGTTCTAGTGCTTGAATGAAGAAAGTAACCATTTCTGTCTCCTCCATGGGTGGGTGTACTCTAGATGCTTCTTCCCTCCACCGTATAGCATATTCTTGGAATGATTCGATTGATTTCTTCTTCAACTTTGTAATTGAGATTCTGTCAGGAGCGATCTCAACATGAAATTTGTAATGATCCACAAAAGCGTTTGCCAAGTCATCCCAAGTACGCCATTTGGTTGTATCTTGTTTCGAATACCACTCCAAGGCTTTTCCACTCAGACTCTGATTGAATAGTTTGACTCTTATCCCTTCATTCTTTCCCACGCCAATCAACTTTTCGCAATAGACTTTCAAATGGAAGAAAGGGTTTCCCGACCCATCAAACTTCTCAAATTTCGGAATCTTGTAGCCTGGTGGCAATTCGACCTCAGGAAACGCACATAATTCTTCATATCTCACACTTTGGTTACTACCAAGTCCACGCAAACTTCTCATGGCGTCTTCCAAACTTTTGAGCTTTCTATTTATCATTTCATCATTAACTGACCATGCTTCATTTTCAACTTCGACATAATGATCAACATCTGTGCGATATTGTCCTTGAATCAGGGGTGGAGCTGTGGTATAAGTATACACTGGTGGACCTTGATGTGTATTGGTAACATCACGTGCCAGCGGTATGAATTGAGCTTTTGAAGAGGTGGCCGTAAATAAAAAGGGAGCATTTTGAGTGAGGGGTTCGGAACGAAAAAATACATAAGGATTTTTATACAAGATTTTGGTCTTGCCACCGTTTAAATTCATGTGTCTTAATATCTTGAAACTGGGACAAATTTTTGAAATCGGTCAAATCACTTTCAAAAATTTTCATTACAACTTTCTCACTTTTCGATTGTTTAGAACCAAGCGCCTCCAAGACTTGAAACTGGGACAAAAATTTGAAGTCGGTCAAATCACTTTAAAAAACTTTCATTATAAGTTCTTACTCTTCAAATTGTCCAGAATCAAGCATCCCAGGACTAGAAACTGGGACAAATTTTTAGAAGTGGTATAAAAGTGGTCTTGAATGTTCAACAAATTTAAATAAAAGTCCGCCCCATATTTCTAAAAATGCAGATAAATTCAAAAAATCGAGTCTTCCTAATCATTTTGCCGATTAGAGCCACTAGGTATTTCCTTTTGAAGTCATCCAAATTTCATCGCTTTTATTTTCAAAATACACTTTTATAATGGAAACTCCCCAGTAAAACAAAATATGTGGTGAGACATCGAAGAATGAAGGATGCGACCGAGACAAACATCAATTCAAGGGCCAAGTTCCCCGACATGCACAAGTCAACCAATTTTCTTTTAAACTCACGATTTTTTTCTTTGATGAGGCAGGTTCAATTAACATGAAGGTTGTGCATATTCGACTCATCTTAAAATTTTAATTATGAGCGTGATCGAAGAATTGGCTTTCTTCCAATGACAAATATTCTTCAACGTGGATGCAAAGGTGGCTTGCGCAAAACGGTGGACGTTGTTCCACTCATCATGAAATCTTGATCGCAACAGTGGACACAAACTCATCTTCTCAACCAAGGGTTGTGAGCATAATTATTTAAAATCCAGTTATTTACATATTCTTATCATTGACAGTTTGTTTTAGCTCGTGGCATTTCTCGATGGATCAAATACACGTAATCGTGGATTTAATTTTCTTCAATGGGAATACTGACTGTGGTCACCCGTTATTGGTTGTGGATATAAATACCATCATAAGTTGGACGTGGATTTACATTTATATTGTGGATTGGAGCGCGGAGGCAGAAGTAGATTTATATTACAAAAGAAAATACACATATAATTGTGGAAAGTGGATGCAGATTTATTTTTTTATTTTTTTTAAACAACAACAATAACAACCCAGTGAAATCCCACATCGTGGGGTCTGGGGAGGGTAGAATGTACGCAGACCTTACTCCTACCAAGGTAGGATGGCTGTTTCCGAGAGACCCTCGGCTCAAATGAAGCATAAAAAGGGAGTCAGATAGGGTTAAAAGATTCAAAAAGGTGAATCTTTTTGAATTTATTTTTGCACCGTATAATACGGGCGTGAATGTAAAAGTGGATTTATTCTTTGCACCGTATAATACAGACGTGAAAGTAGAAGTGGATTTATTCTTTACACCGTATAATACGGTCGTGAAAGTAGAAGTGGATTTATTTCAAACAACCGTATGATACGGACGTGGGAGTAGAAGTGGAGTTATTTTTTACACCGTATAATACGGACGTGAAAGTAGAAGTGGATTTATTCTTTACACCGTATAATACGGTCGTGAAAGTAGAAGTGGATTTATTTCAAACAACCGTATGATACGGACATGGGAGTAGAAGTGGAGTTATTTTTTACACCGTATAATACGGACGTGAAAATGGGTGTTGGATTTATTTTTGTACCAAGAAAGGCGGACGTGGATTTATATTTTGCACCGTGGAAGTGGACATGGATTTCAAATTTCAATTCAGGCACCCACCTCCGAATGCGGGTATCTTATATTTTATTTCAGGCACCCACCTCCGAATGCGGGTATTTTATATTTTATTTCAGGCACCCACCTCCGAATGCGGGTATTTTATATTTCAGTGCAGGCACCCACCTCCGAATGCGGGTATTTTATATTTTATTTCAGGCACCCACCTCCGAATGCGGGTATCTTATATTTTAGTCCAGGCGCCCACCTCCGAATGTGGGTATTTTATATTTTATTTCAGGCACCCACCTCCGAATGCGGGTATTTTATATTTCAGTGCAGGCACCCACCTCCGAATGCGGGTATTTTATATTTTATTTCAGGCACCCACCTCCGAATGCGGGTATCTTATATTTTAGTCCAGGCGCCCACCTCCGAATGTGGGTATTTTATATTTTATTTCAGGCACCCACCTCCGAATGCGGGTATCTTAAATTTTATTCCAGGCACCCACCTCCGAATGCGGGTATTTTATATTCAAAGTTCAGGCACCCACCTCCGAATGCGGGTATCTTATATTTTATTTCAGACACCCACCTCCGAATGCGGGTATCTCATATTTTATTTCAGGCACCCACCTCCGAATGCGGGTATCTTAAATTTTATTTTAGGCACCCACCTCCGAATGCGGGTATCTTATATTTCAGTGCAGGCACCCACCTCCGAATGCGGGTATCTTATATTTGAAGTTCAGGCACCCACCTCCGAATGCGGGTATCTTATATTTATTGCAGGCGCCCACCTCCGAATGCGGGTATTTTATATTCAAAGTTCAGGCACCCACCTCCGAATGCGGGTATCTTATGTTTATTTCAGGCACCCACCTCCGAATGCGGGTATTTTATATTCAAGTTCAGGCTCCCACCTCCGAATGCGGGAATCTTATATTTTAGTCCAGGCGCCCACCTCCGAATGCAGTTCAGGCACCCACCTCAGAATGCGGGTATCTTATATTTCAGTTCAGGCACCCACCTCCGAATGCGGGTATCTTATATTTCAAGTTCAGGCGCCCACCTCTGAATGCGGGTATCTTATATTTTAAGTTCGGGCGCCCACCTCCGAATGTGGGTATCTTATAGTTCAGTTCAGGCACCCACCTCCGAATGCGGGTATCTTACATTTCATTCAGGCACTCACCTCTGAATGCGGGAATCTTATATTTTAGTCCAGGCATCCACCTCCGAATGCGGGTATCTTATATTTATTGCAGGCACCCACCTCCGAATGCGGGTATCTTATGTTTATTTCAGGCACCCACCTCCGAATGCGGGTATTTTATATTCAAGTTCAGGCACCCACCTTCGAATGCGGGAATCTTATATTTTAGTCCAGGCGTCCACCTCCGAATGCGGGAATCTTATATTTCAGTCCAGGCATCCACCTCCGAATGCGGGGGTTGCAAGTCTGGTGGCTCTGAACAAATATCGAAATTGGCATCACACATCAAATTGTGGAACTTTTTCTTCGGCAGTGAACTGGGGCAATTTGTCGGGAAGGATAATCAGACTTCCCGACACGGGTCAAAGATCTACCTCGAACACTCGTCTCTAATTACAAGTATTCTCTTGCATTCCAGCAATTCAATTTTCAAGAATTCTCAAGTTTCTATCATAAATACCCAGTGTTATCATAATTCAACACTGGGACAATATTTTGCAAGCTTCACGCCAATCGGGGTTCAAGTGTCGTAATTGTCCCAGAACTACACTCGACCTGATTTTCGTGCTACCCGAGTTATGTAGGTAACTCAGAGGCCGGAGTTCGGTCATAATCTTCTCAAGTTTCCTTTAGCCGGGACAAAATAGGCTATTGAGTCAACGTCTTTGCCCGACAACTCTTTTCATCATTACCGGGCAAAGAGGGACAAGTTGTTGACACCCAATTTTGTCCCGCCTCTCCTCCAAAATACCTATTTATGCTTCTAATATTTTTAGGAAATTAAAAATATATATATATATATATATATATATATGTATTTTTTACCATAATTATTAGCCTCATATCAATACCGGCGCTTCATTATTCTATTACAGTTACTATTATTATTATTATTATTATTATTATTATTATTATTATTATTATTATTTATTACTATTATTATAGTCCACAATTTTTATCATTTCAGCATTTTTACCAGCTTACGCACACGCATCGCATTTATCTTTGCATAATTAAATAATAGTATTCATTTTACTGTGGATTTTCAAAATATTATTGCACGACTATTACAACGCCATTTTTTATCTGAGCATTAATGATTGCATATTTTATATTAAGTAACATTTTAACACAAGTTATTTAAATAGGTCTTTATTTAAATGTAGTAGCCCAATCAACTCATACTATTTTCGGACCAATTCACACAAAAAAAAAACAGTCCACATTTTAATTTACCAGCCCATTTTAATTCAGCCCAACCCATTTTAATGCCCAATCCACACTTCAAATGCCAGCCCAACCCAAATTATTACCCGACCCACCACCCTACCCGACCCGGCCTAATATTCTTATTCCCCACCCTAATCCCTTTTCCCTCATCCTCTTTTCCCTCTCTCTTTCTCCTTCATCTCCTCATCGTCACCCCCACCACCGCCGCTCCTTTTCATCATCTCCCAACCCCACCACCGCCGTCTGTTCCCCCGCTCCTCTCTCTCTCCTTTTCCCGCTCCCTCTCCCTTTCTTCTACACAAAACCTAAAAAAAACCCTATAAATAGTTGTGGAGTGGAATCGAAAAGAGAAGGGGTTTTTGGGTCATGAAATCCCCCAAGAGCTAGATCTTCGTTTCAGTCACAAGAATCCCCTTTCAAAAAAATGAGTTCTTGAACCCCCAAGAAATCCCCTGCAAAGTATTTTTTTTAGCTGTCACAATATCACGAAATATCGAATCAAAAAATACTCAAACAATTTTTTCGTCTGTTCTGTGGTTGTTGTGAATCCGAGTCTCGCAACATCGAATTTGAAGTGTTTCGAGTGTGAATCAAAGACCCGTACCCACGCCGCTGCACCCACAAAAGGTCAGCATGTTCTTTTCCTTTTCAAATCCGAAGTTTTTTTTAAATATGTTCGCATGTTTGTTTCGTTTTGGTTGAATCTTAGTTTATGACTTGTAGTATCGAGCATGTTCAGGATTGGTTAGTTCGATTTTGGTCTTAACGATTCTCGTATGTTCGTGTCTTAATTTAGTTCGAGTTTTTTGCAGTCTAGAAGTTGATAGAATCTATTTGTTTATGTCTCAACTTTAGCTTAGTTCAATTTCAGTTTTTGTTGTTGTTTGCAACTCTTATTTAGTTATGCATGTGGCATGTTCTGTTAGGGAGTTGCTTATGATAGACATTAACATATTTATATATAATTCTTGCTCTAATATCTACTAGAAATCAAATTAGTTATTCTGCTATCATACTTACATGGAAATCTGACTTAGCTGTTCAAATGATTGACTCGGAATGACTGTTTGAGTGCTGGTTTAGACTATGCGAGTTGTTTGACATAACTCTCCCTAGACTAGGAGACTATGTGAAATATTATTTGGATTATGTGCACTCTTAATGTGACCAGTGATGCTTAATGATCTAAAGGACCTCTGATGGTTGTTGGGAAGACTTTGTTAGAATTATGATAGCTTGAGTACTTTGACCACAGAATTTTGATGGCACAATTTAGGTAAACTGAGGTGCTCCTGAGGAATTTAGTTTATAAGGCTTGGTTTTCACTTTTTTTTTTTTTTTGAATACCCTGACCTGGGATTTATATACATTGTTCTTAGCCTGAAACTGCCTACTTCATTTATCATGTTGATTTGTATGAACTATTGCTGAGATAAATAAAGAAGTTTGATTAGGATGAAGCCAGATCTAGTAAAGTCTAAGCCTGCTCGTAAAGGTCTTATAATGTGACTAGTTTGTTTGGATGTGACTAAATAGAGCTTAACTGGTTTCAAAGCATGTGCTAGTTTATCTTAGCATGTCTGCACCTGAGTCTAACAAGGTGAAAAGGTCTGAATGAGTTAGGTTATCATCCTAATATGTACCATGTTTGAGCTTTCTACTGAAAGAAAAAGTGAAGAAGGAGAACCACTTAGGTTAACATGAACCTTGTATGCACTAGTTGATTGAAAGAGTTGAGCCATGAGAATTTGCATCAAAATTTGAATGATAAGCTTGGAACTTATATGTGAGCATGAATATCCAGTATCTCTTTATATGTATGCTTGTGTATTATTTTAGAGCTCATCTAATATTGGTATTCTGCTTCTGGGAATCTGACCATGCCAGACTAAAGTTTCAAGGGTCAATACTGCAAAAAATGAACTCATAATTAAGCATTTTTTACTGTTGTTTTGTGTGTGTCTCTCCCTCTTCTTGAATGGCATTGGTTTCTTTCAGAATGTATAGTTGTTTCATGTTTTAAGATCTAAGACAAGGTGCCATAATATGAATACTTATTGTAAATCACTTATAGTCTCTTCTAAAGTAAGTTGAATCAGTAAAAAATCTACTTGCAAATGACTATTCTTAAATTGCTTTGAGTTTATAGCTAAATTCTGTTGATTAGCCTATATGACCTAATATTGTTGCTTGATTGTTTAGTAACTTCCACCTCTGAGAATGCCCTGCCTACATGTTTGATTATTATATCTTGACCACTCAAACTGTATGTGTATCTGTTGGATAGCCTGATGCAATTAGAGTTAGGTTAATCCTCATTTAACCTGCATGCAAGACTAATTAGATGATTTAACATGTGAATTAGTTTATTCAACTTATGAGTTTGCATTACATTTGGTTAATTGGCTTAGCCTTGATGTATTAGTTCATGTATTAGCTTTTGACTTGAGAAACTATACTACTGTGAGGGTTAACTGAGGACAAATATGTGTCATCATGTTAATGAATTAGCTTGGACGCAACAGGAAAGCATGAGTGTGGGGTTTGAGTATGATAATTGCTTTGGATATGCTAAACATTGATCTGTGAGTACAAAAGTAAACTGAAGAAAGTGCATCTCTTATATACTTTGTTGGTTAAAGGGTGAACAACTTATCTCAAACATGTATAATTTGTAGTCAAATGTATACTTAATTGGCTCAAAACTCAGTTTTTTTGGAAATATTTATTAGACCAATGTATTCATGAGTTGATTAATTGGTTTAGTCCATTAGAATAGCCTAGTTTTTTGCAAATACTTATCTTGCCTGATTCAAATGTACTCATTCTGTGTATACTCATGAATATTGTGCGTGCAAAGTAAGTAATTTGGTAAGCCAAATGCTGTGAGTGATCAGTTTCTTAGCCCCTTTAGATTGGTTTTGATCGCCTAAGCCTATAATGAGTATGGCTCAATTAGTGTTGCCCTTCCACATCTGATTCCTCAAACAGAAGCCTAGCATTTGATGAACTAAAGAGGGTTTGATTGTATGAATTCCTATATTTGTCTTTGTCTATTACTGTTGGTGCTTCATCTGGGCAGTGTATGCACTGAATATAAGTTTGTTGAATGAGATTTCTGTCAAAGCTACTCCATCTCTGTTCGACCATCTAAATACATAAATAAAGTGACTTGATTAAATATGCAGTTAGTGGGATTGACAATGGAACAACAGTACTGATGAAAGTTTGTTATAGTAACTGACTTATACTGTCCTGGCTTTGGGTTTCTTTACGGCTGTTTGTGGTGTCCAATTCCTTTTCTTTGTCGACTAAGTTTAGCATGTTAAATGTGGGTGCCTGGTATCATTTTTCTTTGTTTAAGATTCCCACGACTAAGTAGTGTCTAATTCTCTTCATTTCGGGTACGTTATAAGATATAAAGACCCTTTATTAGTTTGTTTAATCAGTGCCAACTGATTCGGATATAAATCTCAGTTCTGCAAACATATTATGTTTCTCGAACCTGTTATTTTTATATATACCATGTTTGATTGTGTATACATGGTATACTTAAATATACATATATATGTATATATTATATATATATATACATATATATATATATATATATATATATATATATATATATATATATATATATATATATATATATATATATATATATATATATATATATATATATATATAAAATCCACTGATTTGTTTGAATTCATATTTTTTACGTGTTTAACATTATTCATTGAGTAGATACTAATCATTTTCATCTCATTCTTTTTATGCATGACCATCGCATGCGAGTCCTTCGGACTCGTCTTCTTCCGCATTTGGCGTTGGGCTAAAAGCCTACATAATCTCCTTGGGTCATCTTCCATGTCCAGCAACGTCCGCAGCAGCATATAAATTATTATTGGGCCAAAACCCAACAGCAGCCCCGATTGCAGCAGTTCTTTTAAAAAAAATGGGTTGAGCCCATTTAAATTATCTACTCTTCTATTCATTTCGTGCATTTCACTTTTATTATGTAACTAACCTTTTTGTTTGTTTTTTGTTTTCTCAGTTTAGATAAATCCTAATGAATTAGTAGGTTTAGTTTTAGTAACGGGCAATTAGTTTAAGAAAGACTAACAATCAATTCCATAAGTTTGTTCTCTTCTTTTTATGTTAAAAGTATTTATAACGTCTAATATTATTTTATTTGGAATAATTGATTTGCAAAATGCCATGACTATATATTTTAAGTAAAAGGAATTATATTTTATTCTTACCATCTTAAAATTTCAAAACGTCATTAAATAGCAACTTAAGTATATTTTATAAACCTTGTTCCAAGATTCTTCAAATCATACAAGTTTTAAATCAAATGTATTTAATAGAGTTAGAGAAACAAAACTTATCTACTTTACATCCAATTCAAAATAAGTTCAGATGTTCTACACCACTACATTTATACAATATAATTCTATTCTAAGGTTAAATTGGTTAAGTGTTACACCTCGGAAAATTTTCCATTTGTACGCAGGTGAACGAACTGGTGAGAATGACATTTAATGACTCTAGACAAGATTTTTAAGATGTTAGAGATGAGGGAAGAGGATTGCCAAGAGAAGGCGAAAGTATTTGATGGGTATCGAAGAAGAAAAACGAGCAACGAGTTATTGAACACTCAATAATGTTTTAGAGAGAGAGTTATATCGTCCCTTAGATTGGTATTGAAGTGTTGAACAAGTGTTAAGAAGGTTCCGTAAGGATCGGAGATCAAACGAAGTGGCGAAACTAAGTTCAGTGACTGGTGAGCTATACGGCCCATTATACGGACCGTATAATGGACCGTCAAAAGGTCACAGTGAAGGGCTGCTCGTTGGTGAAGTTATACGGTACGTTATACGGACCGTATAACCATTATACGGACCGTATAACGAACCGTCAAAGTGTCACAGAATGAGCTGAGGGAAGGATTGGTTTTACGGTCAGTTAGACGGACCGTATAACGATTATACGGTACCGTCAAATGAACCGTAAAACGGTCACAGTGAAGGTTGCACTTGGCGACATTTTTACAGTCAGTTATACGGACTGTAAAACTGTTTTACGGACCGTAAAGCAGTCACAGTGAAGGGGAAAAGAGCAGACCCATTTCACGGTCCATTATACGGACCGTATAACCATTATACGGACCGTATAATGAACCGTATAATGGAACCCGACTGATTCAGTGAATGTTATTAATTAAGTGTCCAAATTCACAATTTCATTTCCACACTTCCTCCTTCTCTCTAAAATATCTCTCTACAACTTTTATACAAGTTTTCAAGGGTATTAATCCATCAACAACATTAAGCAAGTGAATTAAGAGTAACAACCCATCAAGGATCATCTAAAGTCAAGAAGTCCAAATGGAGAAAAACTAGGGTTTTACTCAAAGTGGGATATTATCAACTAAGGCTCGTCCCTACAACATCTAAGGTAAGATTCATGCTATTTATATGTTATTTAAGGTATTTGAGAGTTAAAATGCTTGGTCATTAGAAGAGAATAGCAAAATGGATTATGAATGATGATTTGTGACGTTTTTAAGACATAGTTGGAATTGAATCATGATTGTTGTTGTGTTATGATATTAATGTGTTATAAATGACGTTAAGATAATGAAATGGACATTGTATATGAATGGACGAAGTTGGGTGTTGTGACCATAAATAGGGATAAATGGAAGTGAATTGAGAATGTGGATGATGTAGATGATTAATGGCCATTGAGATGATATTAGGAATGTATTGTTGACGTTTGGGAGTTGAATTACGATATGGACAAATGTTGCATAAATAAAGGAGATGTTGTCCGATCTTCTCTAACTTTAGCCATGTGTGCTAGTTATCGGTACTAATGATATTATGCCCTTAATGAAGGTAGAAAGGTGATCATCGGAGGAGTACGTGCAAGTGTAGGATAATTCGACAAAAAGGTATGTGAGGCTAACCCTTCTTTCACAAGGCATGGTTCTTTGGCCAAACTCCTAATCCCTCTATATAAGTATGGTGACTAGAATTGTTTCACATTCCGAGCTCATACGCTCAGTATCCTTAATATGCACTACGAATGAACTACGCACCTCAAGTGACGAGTAAGACTATGATATAGAGTTAACGAAAATGACAATGATAGAAATGATGAAGATGTTAATGATGTAAAAGGTGCCTACGGGATATTGTATGTATGTGTGCCTATGAAGGGCTATAATGAACCCCCGAGCTTATGATGCCGGGTAAGGAAATATGTATATAAATATGTATTAAGTATATATACTATTACGAAACGCGCGCATACCTCTGCAGATGGTACGGATAACCCTGAAGCCTTGGTAGGGCCAGGTATGTGTGATCTTGAGCCTTGGTTGGCCAAGTATGTATGAAACACCGATCCTATGAGGTTGGGTATGTTATGTAAATGTTATGTATATGAATATAAATATGAGTATGGATATATGTAATGAATACAAATGTGATAAGACTATGTATAAGGATATGAATAAGAACATGTATACGATTATGGGCACAAGTATGGTACGAGTATTACTATGGAATACGAACGGCGATATATGCAAGTAAGCGATGATGATGATGATGATGATTGTATTGTCTCCTCCCCCTCTTATGCTATTTCCATATGATATTTATTCTGCTTCTATAATGATGTTGATCATGCCTTACATACTCAGTACATTCTTCGTACTGACGTCCTTTTGTTGTGGACGCTGCGTCATGCCCGCAGGTGCACAAGGAGACAGACGTGATTAGTAGCTGCTTATTCTGAGTTGCATAGCAGAGCTCCCTTTCATTCGGAGCGATAGCATTTTGGGTACTAACTCTTTTGTGTACATAATTATGGGCATAGCGGGGTCCTGTCCCGCTAGTATGATATGCTATACTCTTAGAGGCTCATAGTCATGTGTATGTGGGTAGAGATGTTTGGCCATGTCGGCCTATGTATTGTTGTATCTTTTGTTGGCCTCGTCGGCCTTATACATTTGACGTGGCATAGATGCCTATAATGTATTAACTGTGATGGTCGTCCAATGGGACTAGTTTGATTAATGACTAAATTGCATGAAATGAATTATGGTTCACCTAGATGTTACGTTATGTACGAAAAGGGGGTGCCCGGGTGGGGTAGCACTGGGTGCTCGTCGCGGTCCCCTAGTCGGGTCGTGACAAAAGTGGTATCAGAGCAGTTCAGTCCTAGGATGTGTCTATGAGCCGTGTCTAGTATAGTCTTGGTTATGGGTGTGTTGCGCGCCACACTTATAAACAGGAAGCTGCGGACATTTTAGGAATAAATGACCTTCTTTCTTCATAAGAATCGTGCGATAGAGCTATGATGTAAGAAATTCTTGTTCCTAAATCATGTGTTATGTGTTACAGAGATGCCTAAAAGGAAAAAGGCTACAGCAGCTCAAAAGGGCAAGACGGTGGTAGAAAAGCGGGCCGAAGGAGCACCGCCACCGGTAGTAGAGGAAGATGAGTCCCAGATGCGGCTCGATCTCAGTCCTCCCAGACAGTGCCTGTTACTGATGGACACGTGGGAACCTCAGCCCCAGCTCCAGCTCCTCCGCCGAATGCTTCTGGACAAGATGTGCGGGAGGCCATTAATTTATTGACTCAGCTGGTTGCAGCCCAGGCCCAGGGCAGAGCTCAGGGCAAGGTGACAGGGCCGTGAGTGCTAGGGCCCGTGATTTCATTGCTTTGAAACCTCCGGAATTCTATGGGTCAAAACCCGAGGAGGATCCCCAGGACTTTATTGATGGTATGCTAAGGACGATTCGATTGATACATGCTTCAGACACCGAGTCGGTGGAGCTAGCGTCATATAGATTGAGGGATGTCTCGATCCAGTGGTATACGGTTTGGATGGCTTCGCGGGGAGCCAATGCACCTCCACCGGTATGGCCAGAGTTTGTTGATGCTTTCCTCCGTCATTATATGCCTCCGGAAGTTCGGCGAGCTAGGGCCGATAAATTCCTGAATTTGAGGCAAGGTGGCATGAGTGTTACAGAGTATAGCCTCCGTTTCAATTCCTTGTCTAGGTATGCTTCGGCCATGGTGGCAGATATGGGCGATCGGGTGCACCGGTTTGTGAAAGGCCTAGGGCCACACTTGATGGACAAATGTTTGACAGCGTCCCTTCAGGACGGTATGGATATTGCACGCATCCAGGCACATGCGCAGGAATTAGAGGAACACCTACAGCAGCGGAGAAACGAACGTGAGCAGGATAGGGGCCATAACAAGAGGGCCAGACCTTCGGGTTCGAGGGGCGAGTCTAGGGGTGGATACCGACAGCAGTTTCCCAGCCATTCAGGTTAATCTATGACCAGTCCACCTCCACGGTTTTCAGGCCAGGGCCTTGATAGATCTGCTCGTTCAGGGCCGAGTCCAAGTTATTCAGGACCTCAGTTCAGAGATGATTTAGGCCAGTCGAGGCCACCCGTACCACAGTGTTCCCAGTGTGGGAAGATGCATTGGGGTCGATGCCGATCAGGTTCAGACGCTTGCTATTCATGTGGTCGGCCAGGCCATATTATGCGTGATTGTCCCTCGGTACATGGTAGAGGTAGGACCCAGCCATCAGGGTTGATGGCCGGATCTTCGGCATCTGTACGCCCTATGGGGACAGGTTCACATGCGCCGGTTGGCCATGGTAGAGGTAGAGGCAGAGCTCCCAGTACTAGTGGTCCTCAGCACCGTATTTATGCATTGGCTGGACGCCAAGATCTTGAGTCTTCTCCTAATGTGGTCACAGGTATATTATCAGTATCCTCTATTGATGTGTATGCTTTGATTGATCCGGGCTCTACATTGTCTTATGTTACTCCATATATTGCGGGTCGATTTATAATTGAGCCGGAGTCTATCAAGCCTTTTGAGGTGTCTATGCCCGTTGGCGAATCGGTGATAGCTAGCCGAGTGCATAGAGATTGTGTAGTTGTAATATGTGACCGCCGTACAGTAGCTGACTTGCATGAACTAAAAATGGTGGATTTCGATGTTATTATGGGCATGGATTGGCTGGCTTCTTGCTATGCCAATGTCGATTGTAGAACGAAGATGGTTCGTTTCCAGTTCCCGGGGGAACCAGTCTTAGAATGGAAAGGGAATACGGCGTCACCAAAGGGTAGGTTTATTTCCTATCTAAAGGCAAGGAAGATGATCACTAAAGGATGTATTTATCACTTAGTGCGAGTTCAAGATGTTGAAGCTGAGTCGCCGACTCTCCAGTCAGTTCCTGTAGTGAATGAGTTTCCCGATGTGTTCCCGGAAGAACTTCTAGGCCTTCCTCCTGAGCGGGAGATTGATTTTTCCATTGATGTATTGTCGGACACCAGACCGATATCTATTCCTCCATACAGAATGGCACCCGCAGAATTAACAGAGTTAAAGGAGCAATTGAGAGACTTGCTTGATAAAGGCTTCATTAGGCCTAGTTCATCCCCGTGGGGAGCACCTGTGTTGTTTGTCCGAAAGAAAGATGGCTCCTTGAGGATGTGTATTGACTATCGGCAGTTGAACAAAGTGACGATAAAGAACAAGTATCCCCTCCCGAGGATTGATGATTTATTTGATCAATTGCAAGGCGCCAAGTGGTTTTCAAAGATTGATTTGAGGTCCGGGTATCACCAAGTAAGAGTTAGGGAGAAAGATATCCCTAAGACAGCTTTCAGAACGAGATACGGTCACTTTGAGTTCCGAGTGATGTCGTTTGGGTTGACGAATGCACCGGCAGTGTTTATGGACTTAATGAACAATGTATTCTGGCCTTTTCTGGATCTATTCGTGATTGTATTCATCGATGATATCCTAGTGTACTCTAGATCCGAGGCAGAACATGCGGATCACTTGCGTATTGTCCTTGGAGTTCTTCGAGCTCGAGAGTTATTCGCAAAGTTTTCTAAGTGTGAGTTCTGGTTGAACTCGGTGGCATTTCTGGGCCATATTGTTGCAGCCGATGGTATTCGGGTAGATACCCAAAAGATAGAGGCCGTGAAGAATTGGCCAAGGCCCACAACTCCTACGGAGGTACGTAGCTTTTTGGGCTTAGCAGGTTATTACAGAAGATTCGTTGAGGGTTTCTCTTCTATTTCTGCACCACTCACAAGGCTGACTCAGAAGTCAGCTAAGTTTTTATGGACAGATGCTTGCGAACGTGGTTTCCAAGAGTTGAAAGACAGATTGACTTCTGCCCCAGTCTTGACACTTCCAGAGGGATTGGAAGGATATGTTGTGTATTGTGATACCTCCGGTGTTGGGCTAGGCTGTGTGTTGATGCAAAAAGGTAAGGTGATTGCGTATGCCTCAAGGCAATTACGGAAGCATGAACAGAATTATCCAACCCATGATTTAGAATTGGCTGCGGTGGTCCATGCACTAAAGATATGGAGACATTATTTATATGGTGTCCATGTGGATATTTATACGGATCACAAGAGTCTCCAGTATATTTTCAAGCAGAAAGAGTTGAATCTGCGGCAACGACGATGGTTGGAGTTGCTAAAAGACTATGATATTGACATCTTGTATCACCCCGGAAAAGCCAACGTTGTGGCTGATGCTCTGAGCCGCAGATCCATCGGAAGTCTATGTGAAGTGCGACAAGAGAAGAGAGAAATGACCCGTGAGCTTCAGCAGTTAGCTAGCCTAGGAGTCCAAGTAGTGGACTCAGGTAGCAGCGGAGTTGCTATTCAGAATTCAGCCGTTTCATCGCTAGTAGCGGAAGTAAAAGAGCGACAATATGAGGATCCCATGCTAATGCAGTACAGAGACACACTCCCTCAGAAGGAGGAGTCATCATTTGACCTTTCGGAAGACGGAGTTCTCCGATGTCGAGGTAGGTTATGCGTTCCCGATGTGGCAGGCTTGCGCCACCAGATTTTGAGAGAAGCTCATTGTTCCCGTTATTCCGTTCACCCTGGAACGACGAAGATGTATCATGATCTTAAGTCTATATATTGGTGGAATGGAATGAAGAAAGCTGTAGCGGAGTTTGTAGCCCAATGTCCCAATTGCCAACAAGTAAAAATAGAACACCAAAAGCCGGGTGGCTTATTGCAAGATATAGAAATCCCAACTTGGAAGTGGGAAGTGATTAATATGGACTTCATTACAGGGCTACCTCGTTCTCGACACAAGTATGATTCCATATGGGTGATTGTGGATAGACTCACTAAATCAGCTCACTTCTTGCCAGTCAAGACGACTTATGTGGCGGAAGATTATGCAAGGCTTTATGTTAGAGAAATAGTGCGACTCCATGGTGTCCCAGTATCTATTATCTCAGACAGAGGGACTCAATTTACGGCCAAATTTTGGGAGTCTTTTCAAGAGGGTCTAGGGACCCAAGTGCGCCTTAGCACGGCATTTCACCCACAGACCGATGGGCAAGCTGAACGTACTATCCAGACTCTTGAAGATATGTTACGGGCTTGTATGATAGATTTTGGAGGTAACTGGGATGACCATTTGCCGCTCATTGAGTTTGCTTACAATAATAGTTATCATTCTAGCATTCAAATGGCACCGTATGAGGCTTTATATGGGCGAAAATGTAGGTCCCCAATTGGGTGGTTCGAAATTGGAGAAGTGAAATTGATGGGGCCAGATTTGGTCCAACAGGCCGTAGAGAAGGTTAAGTTCATAAGAGACCGGTTACTAGCGGCTCAAAGTCGTCAAAAGTCATATGCGGATAATCGCCGAAGGGACTTGGAGTTTGAGGTGAAGGATTGGGTATTCTTAAAAGTGTCGCCAATGAAGGGCGTCATGAGATTTGGCAAAAAGGGGAAGCTCAGTCCCCGGTATATAGGGCCTTATGAGGTTGTGCGAAAGGTAGGCAAAGTGGCCTACGAGTTAGATTTACCTCCAGATTTGGAGTCAGTCCACCCAGTTTTCCATGTCTCAATGCTTCGTAAATGTGTTGGAGATCCTACGAGGATCGTCCCAGTAAATGATGTTCAAGTGACAGAAAGGCTATCTTATGATGAAACACCCATTGCCATATTAGATAGGCAAGTACGCAGGCTTAGAAATAAAGAAGTAGCCTCAGTTAAAGTTCTGTGGAGAAATAACAATCGAGAGGAAATGACATGGGAAGCGGAAGAAAATATGCAATCCAAGTACCCTCACCTATTTCAGCCTTAGGAAGAAGTTCAAGATGAAACGCCAAGATCGTGAGGTATGAATACTTTCCTTTTTTTGCTTTTGGGTCGTGTGCGGCCAGATTTTTATGCTAATGTGTTGTGGCCCTGTGAGGCATTGATATTGTGGGTTGTTGTGACAGGGTGATAGTGCCATATTATAGGGGAAACTCTGGCGAAATTTTTATAGGATTCCCGAGCACTTTAACATTCGAGGACGAATGTTCTTAAGGGGGGAAGAATGTTACACCTCGGAAAATTTTCCATTTGTACGCAGGTGAACGAACTGGTGAGAATGACATTTAATGACTCTAGACAAGATTTTTAAGATGTTAGAGATGAGGGAAGAGGATTGCCAAGAGAAGGCGAAAGTATTTGATGGGTATCGAAGAAGAAAAACGAGCAACGAGTTATTGAACACTCAATAATGTTTTAGAGAGAGAGTTATATCGTCCCTTAGATTGGTATTGAAGTGTTGAACAAGTGTTAAGAAGGTTCCGTAAGGATCGGAGATCAAACGAAGTGGCGAAACTAAGTTCAGTGACTGGTGAGCTATACGACCCATTATACGGACCGTATAATGTTTTACGGACCGTATAATGGACCGTCAAAAGGTCACAGTGAAGGGCTGCTCGTTGGTGAAGTTATACGGTACGTTATACGGACCGTATAACCATTATACGGACCGTATAACGAACCGTCAAAGTGTCACAGAATGAGCTGAGGGAAGGATTGGTTTTACGGTCAGTTAGACGGACCGTATAACGATTATACGGTACCGTCAAATGAACCGTAAAACGGTCACAGTGAAGGTTGCACTTGGCGACATTTTTACGGTCAGTTATACGGACCGTAAAACTGTTTTACGGACCGTAAAGCAGTCACAGTGAAGGGGAAAAGAGCAGACCCATTTCACGGTCCATTATACGGACCGTATAACCATTATACGGACCGTATAATGAACCGTATAATGGAACCCGACTGATTCAGTGAATGTTATTAATTAAGTGTCCAAATTCACAATTTCATTTCCACACTTCCTCCTTCTCTCTAAAACATCTCTCTACAACTTTTATACAAGTTTTCAAGGGTATTAATCCATCAACAACATTAAGCAAGTGAATTAAGAGTAACAACCCATCAAGGATCATCTAAAGTCAAGAAGTCCAAATGGAGAAAAACTAGGGTTTTACTCAAAGTGGGATATTATCAACTAAGGCTCGTCCCTACAACATCTAAGGTAAGATTCATGCTATTTATATGTTGTTTAAGGTATTTGAGAGTTAAAATGCTTGGTCATTAGAAGAGAATAGCAAAATGGATTATGAATGATGATTTGTGACGTTTTTGAGACATAGTTGGAATTGAATCATGATTGTTGTTGTGTTATGATATTAATGTGTTATAAATGACGTTAAGATAATGAAATGGACATTGTATATGAATGGACGAAGTTGGGTGTTGTGGCCATAAATAGGGATAAATGGAAGTGAATTGAGAATGTGGATGATGTAGATGATTAATGGCCATTGAGATGATATTAGGAATGTATTGTTGACGTTTGGGAGTTGAATTACGATATGGACAAATGTTGCATAAATAAAGGAGATGTTGTTCGATCTTCTCTAACTTTAGCCATGTGTGCTAGTTATCGGTACTAATGATATTATGCCCTTAATGAAGGTAGAAAGGTGATCATCGGAGGAGTACGTGCAAGTGTAGGATAATTCGACAAAAAGGTATGTGAGGCTAACCCTTCTTTCACAAGGCATGGTTCTTTGGCCAAACTCCTAATCCCTCTATATGAGTATGGTGACTAGAATTGTTTCACATTCCGATCTCATAAGCTCAGTATCCTTAATATGCACTACGAATGAACTACGCACCTCAAGTGACGAGTAAGACTATGATATAGAGTTAACGAAAATGACAATGATAGAAATGATGAAGATGTTAATGATGTAAAAGGTGCCTACGGGCTATTGTATGTATGTGTGCCTATGAAGGGCTATAATGAACCCCCGAGCTTATGATGCCGGGTAAGGAAATATGTATATAAATATGTATTAAGTATATATACTATTACGAAACGCGCGCACACCTCTGCAGATGGTACGGATAACCCTGAAGCCTTGGTAGGGCCAGGTATGTGTGATCTTGAGCCTTGGTTGGCCAAGTATGTATGAAACACCGATCCTATGAGGTTGGGTATGCTATGTAAATGTTATGTATATGAATATAAATATGAGTATGGATATATGTAATGAATACAAATGTGATAAGACTATGTATAAGGATATGAATAAGAACATGTATACGATTATGGGCACAAGTATGGTACGAGTATTACTATGGAATACGAACGGCGATATATGCAAGTAAGCGATGATGATGATGATGATGATTGTATTGTCTCCTCCCCCTCTTATGCTATTTCCATATGATATTTATTCTGCTTCTATAATGATGTTGATCATGCCTTACATACTCAGTACATTCTTCGTACTGACGTCCTTTTGTTGTGGACGCTGCGTCATGCCCGCAGGTGCACAAGGAGACAGACGTGATTAGTAGCTGCTTATTCTGAGTTGCATAGCAGAGCTCCCTTTCATTCGGAGCGATAGCATTTTGGGTACTAACTCTTTTGTGTACATAATTATGGGCATAGCGGGGTCCTGTCCCGCTAGTATGATATGCTATACTCTTAGAGGCTCATAGTCATGTGTATGTGGGTAGAGATGTTTGGCCATGTCGGCCTATGTATTGTTGTATCTTTTGTTGGCCTCGTCGGCCTTATACATTTGACGTGGCATAGATGCCTATAATGTATTAACTGTGATGGTCGTCCAATGGGACTAGTTTGATTAATGACTAAATTGCATGAAATGAATTATGGTTCACCTAGATGTTACGTTATGTACGAAAAGGGGGTGCCCGGGTGGGGTAGCACTGGGAGCTCGTCGCGGTCCCCTAGTCGGGTCGTGACATTAAGTCTTATTTAAAAGTTTCTATTCATATGCGAATCATTATATTTTGCAAATTTCGTTCTTTTTTAGATGACGTTATTATTTAAAGCTTAATAACATTTATAAGCTTATCTTAAATGGACTGCTGTGCATTTTTTTTACAAGTTAGTTTAAATAGCATTAGTATTCAAAATCATATCAACATTCAAGAGTTTATTTTAAATGACATTTGAAATTTCCTTTTATGTAAATCATCACGTTTTCTACAAATCTCATTCTAAATAGTGTTTCTATTTAAAGTTTTATCAATTTCTATCAATTTTGTTTTAAACGGCATTTGAAATCTTCTTTATACAAATTATCATATTTCATCTTTGTTGGAAATCTTACGGAAAATACTTCATCGCTAACACGTGTAGGGACTTTTCTTCATCACAAATACTTGTAGGGACTTCTCTTCAATAACATTTGTACGGACTTCTTCTAAGCTTGAGGAAAATACTTGATCACGAACACTTATAGAGAATTCTTAGTAGCTTGAGGCATGCCAATGGCACTGTCCTTAAGGATATTTCACCCGGTATGGGTGTATCCCCCAGGATTCAACAAGCTCTTCTAGTACAAAACTAGGAGCCAGAATCTAACAAAGATTTATCTCATAAAACCCAACAATACAAAATATATGATAAAGTGTTATCCTAAAAAAATTATTATATCAATCTTCAACATGAAACAAGAAGATTATATAGGGAATGAAGACCAACCAAGACTAAGAACTCCAACGGTCTAAATACCATTCATGGCTGAATTGTATTCATTAGCCATTAAGGCTATATTAATATAATATTGTTAATAATAAATAGGAGTAAAAATTAATGACAATGGTCAAATACCATTTGCCAAACTAAGTAAAGGAAACGACCAACTATAGTCATTCAATGGCCATATTCAATTTGTATAAAACACATTAATATGATAAAATAATGGCTCATTAATATATAATAAAATAATAGATTAAAATCTTCTTTTTGAGATATTAAATTCAATTTTTCACAACAATCTTAAGCAACATTCTTGTATTTTCTTAAAAATCTTAGCAATATTTCTTAGTTTTCTTTTACTTTTCTTAAGATTTAACGTCTTATTTAGAATTAATTAATTAACCTAAGTTTGGTCGGATAACCGTAAGTTAACGGATTCTAAAGGATGCCTAACCCCTTCCCTTTAGGATAATATAGAGCCCTTACCTAGAATCACAATGGTTAAGCAGACTATTAACGGAGGTTTAGTTTTAACTCTACCTTAGTTAATATTTAGGTGTCCTAATTCACTTTAAAACTAATTAGGTGGCGACTCCTTAAAACAAAATAAATAGGAATCACCAATACGTCATACTCCCTAATAATCGATCCGGTTAAAATGGGGTGTGACAGTTACGTGATGCAGACAGATTATGTATGTATACCTAAAGGTAAAAGTAAGCATGCATGATTCTGCCTTAAGAGGCACTCCCATGTACAGGTCTCGACTTATCATGATATATTTCACACGCATGAGTTATAGCTCTATACATGACATGTTCCATATGTACAGGATACCCTCTTTTACATAATTTGCTCTACTTATCATATTATGTTACTATTCATGCCTTACATACTCAGTACAATGCTCGTACTGACCCCTCTTCTTCGGGGGCTGCGTTCATGCCGCGCAGGTACTCCCAGATGATTAGAAGACCTTACTGAGGATGTTCCAGCGGAGATGGCGAACTCCATTTGTTCCGGAGAGTTGCCAAGTCCAAGTATGTGCTATGATGTTCTGTTCTATGTTAGAGACTTTACAGACAGAGTCATGGGTATTGGGCTGTCAGTTCGTAAGCGGCTCCAGTAGTCTATATATTCTTATGTTTTATGTTGCGAGCCTTACATGATGTCGGAGTTTACTTATGAAAGGAAAAAGAAAAAAAAATTGGAGAGCTTACTATGTATTTATTCCTTAACTGATACAAGAGGTTATCCATGTAATAAGAGTCAGAGGGTTCGCTCGGCTCCAGATATGGGGTCGGGTGCCCATCACACCCTAGTAAAGTAGGGGTGTGACAATTAAGATGACAAAAATGGTGCAGCCACTATTTAGTTAGTTTTTAGCTCTATATGTAATAGTTTAGCAACTTTGGGTAACTTGAGTATGACACTATCACTAATACTGAAAATATTTCTATGATGTATGTTCTACCTTAAACGATAAATAAAAGTTATCGTTTGAACAAAAAAAAAAGACATGTCTTTTTTAACTTTTTAATGTTTTACTGATAAGTCTCATGGCTTCTAGTCATAAACTGAAAAATCCAACCAAACCGAATCAAACCGACAATAACCAAACCGGTGGTTATTATTTTATTTGGTTTGGTTATGGTTTTAGGCATTTAAAAACCGACTAAATTGGTTTGGTGATGGTTTTAATCAATAACTGACCCAAACCGAACCATGAACACTCCTACCATCTGGGAAGTAGTTGGCCTAGTTGGACAACCCAATATTTTAACTAACTCAGGATCAATGAAGTTATGAGAACTTCATGTATCCACTAAAATATGTAAGGGTTGTTTTGAGTGGTAACCAGTCACTCTCAATGTCCTGTACCCTAGGGAACCATTCAATGCATGAACTGATATCTCCATCTGTTCAAGTGGTTGAGCCAATTCTATTGCT
Organism: Lycium barbarum; assembly: GCF_019175385.1. NCBI lineage: Eukaryota > Viridiplantae > Streptophyta > Magnoliopsida > Solanales > Solanaceae > Lycium > Lycium barbarum. The sequence goes on along the minus strand of NC_083345.1, from coordinate 115,795,940 downwards.
TGTTCTGCTTCCCATACATCATCTTCTATTTGTTCCAGTACTTCTTCTTGTTCTTCCAATTCAAGAAGATACAGTTGTTTCAAGTTTTTACACTTATGACCAGGAACATACTTCTCAGGAAAAAAGTAATGTAGTGGTGAGATCTCTTATCATTCATTTCTTCAACACTCAATCTTCTCCTAGTTATCCCTTTCTGAGTTGTAGGAAGTTCAGTACTTGGTGTAGGTAATAATGGTTTATTCAGAAATCTTGATTCAGTAGGTTTCCTACATGATGGATTTTGATTAGTAGGAAAAGCTAACTGTTTCACAGCTTTAGCTTGAGCTATTAGGAATGATTCTTGCATTCTAGCAGTCTTGTATAGTCGGGACAGTGTAGTGGGATTAGTTAATTTGACAGCAAGGTTCAGTTCATCCTTAAGTCCTCCTATGAAACAACTGATTGCATTTTCTTAAGAAAGGTTCACTCTAGTCAATTTACTCTCAAACATGGCTTGATAATCTTTTACAGAACCCGTTTGCTTAATTTTCTTGATTTCCTTCATAGGATCATCATAATCAGCCCCAAATCTTTCAACCAAATCCATTACATATTCATTCCAAGTAGGAGGAGAAGTGTATTGTCTATACCTCATAAAGGATTGATGCCATTGGATTGCCTCTCTTTCCAAGTGTACTGCTGCCAGTTCCACTCTCTTGTTCATAGCAACATTGTCAAATTCGAAAAACTGCTCCACCCTGAACAACCATTACTTTAAATTTTCCCCAGAAAATTTTGGAAAATCTAACTTGGAATACCTAGAAATACCCTGTTGATGAGGATAATTCATTGTGGTTTTGTCCCCAGTTTCTTCTTCTGTGACTTGTCTTTCTCTTGACATTCTTTCTCTTGAAGTCCCTCCCATTACTTTTACTGGTGTGTCATTCCCTCGATTGCTCATCATATGTTCTTTCAATTCCATAATTGTTTGATCCAACCTCTTCAATGTTGCAACTTCACCATTGATAACACTAATTTCTGCAACCAGTTTCTGCATAACTTCACACAGATCCACTCCTTCTAGGGTAGATTCAGTGGTAGGATCACCATTAGACCTAGTTCCCTTTGCCATTACTGCCGAGAATCAGCTTGCTCTGATACCAATGTTAGGAGAATTGTAGGAATTTAGATGTGACTCGAACAATTCCAGGCTTAGACAGGAGCTTAACAAATAAAACTCGAGTTACTTAGCTATGGTGTGTGGTTGAGATAAGAAGTTGAGATAGAATTGAGTAGAAACTGTAAAGTGTATATTTCAATAGATGCCCTAGAAGTGTTTCATACAATTCCTTATATCAATTCAGTAAAAGAAATGCTACAGACTACAGCTGTCCAACTGCTAACTAACTAACTAACTATACAGCTGTCCAACTGCTAACTAACTATCACTAACTACTTATCTAACAACTTTGCTGACTTGTACAGTTCACAACTAACTTCTTGAACTGCTAACTAACTTTTGAATTAAATGTTGTATCACAAATGTGAAAAAGTATGTGGTATCGAATACTCAGATTTAAGCCAAGCCATCAGCTGTTCAATTCCTAGACCACTGGAATGGACATCCTTTTTACATATACCAGAATCAACGTATCATACTGTACAAACTGATTTTATTTCCCACGGGGACTTGCCTGATGATTCTTGCAAAATTTCGGGTTCTTGTCCAGCTACTATACTTCTGACTGGAACTAATCAGACTTTTGGAGAAAGTATGAATTGGTTTTCTGTGATCCTAGTTTAGTAGGAGTGAATCTAGTATTTTCTATGATACTGTTCCTAATGTATGTCCAATTAATATGGAACTTGATAGGTATGGGTAGAAATTTGTTCAGCAGTGTCTCAATTCTTGGTGAGCCTCTCTGCATTCAGCTTATTCTATTTTTCTTTTTTCCTTGAGATATATAGTAGTTCAAAATTTACACTTTGTTTGATGATGAATCACCTTTCAAATTTTCAAGGTTCCGAGTTACAACCTAAGTATATGAATTTTCTTGAGGCAGCTTTCTTCTCTAACACGACAGGCTACAACGTCCAGTCGCAGTGTTCTCCTAACTTCACATTTTCTTTTCCATTAGAATTTGGTTCTGTATCTCTTCAACAGGGTAGTCAATTTATGTTCATTACTGCTTTATGACTAACCTTAACCTTTTTGATGTCTAGATATTGCATGTGTAAAACTCAGGAAAAAAGGCACAAGGCTTAGGCTGAAAAGTAGACCTCTTTTAGTGCATAAGTGACATAGAGTTTCTGTCGAAGTTGATTCTGCATTTCATGATTATGGTGTGACCCAAGTAGGATTAGTTCCTATTACGGAATATATTTTTAGCTTTAACGTTGTAGTATCACCGGACATAATTCTCAAGCTAACTGATTGGATTCCTAGGTGTTTACGTTGACACATCTGTAAACAATGGGAAGACAAGCACATGCTCCATCATTCTATCTGGGATTTAAGCTTCTATATATACTAGTAGTCAAGTATTGTCAAAGAAAGTTAGACCCTCCACATAAACAAGCTTATTGAAAAATTATTTGCTCTTTTGTTGCTACATATTATGCTCGATATCAATTTATGGTTTGAGAACCGTGAAAGCTAACCATTGTTATAGATTTTTTGAATGCAGAAGGAAGTACAGAACCAAAAATATGCAAAGCAACGGGACTGATTGGTATGTCATGAAGCGATCAAGATTGTTGACCTCCCAAAACCATGTGAGTAATCATCGAGTTCTGGTCTTTGCATCTTACATACGCTTGAAATATGCATGGATATGTAATTAGTGGCCACTGCTGCGGAAAAAAAAGTTTAATAGATCATGCCCAACCTATTGGTGCCCTTTTTCAGTTTCGGGAAAGTCTTTTTTACCGGAAGAAGAAGTCTATACATGCCAAACTTTAATATAAGACAAGAAAAAATGTTCTTTTTGTCCCTCTACCGATAAGGGAGGCTTTTGCTATTGTGCATATGTTTTGTAATCTAGCACTATCTTAGTGCTGTCTTTTGATAAGATACATTACCTTCCTCTAAAAAAAAAAAACATCTCATGTCTCTTACTCTCTCTTAAATTCTATGACTGTTATATTTGAGAAAACTAACAAGCTAAATAAGTCCAATATTTTACTGATAGTAGGACTCCATGTCTGACAGATTGAGGGTGTAGATTAAATGTGATTGTATGCTAACCTTTCTGTATTCTTCAGCTACTACATTTTTTGTTTTTGTTGAACTTAAATTTTAAAAATGGTAATACCTTTTCGTGCTCTTTTAGATACTTTTTTAATAACATGAAAAAGTTAAGATCACAGGCCCTTTTAGATACTTTTGTTTTCTTGCGACTTATGGAATTGTATGAACTGTCATTTAGATTCTCTTCTCTTGGTTTCTCTTTTATTTTTCCCCCCCTTCTGGAGTTCTCAGAAAGTTTAATCAAATTTAAAGTCCATGAAGAGGCTCTGTTCTTAGTTGCATTTTGTTTTGATTTGATTTTTTTCAGCAGGTTACCAAGCGCTCCTGACATGGAGATCTATTCGATGTATGGAGTCGACATTTAAACTGAAAAAGCACATTTTATAGATGGATACCAATAGCAAAATGCAATATTCCATTCCAGATATTTCAGGTAATGAAGAGGATGAAGATAGGTGCTTAAGAGTTGGTGTTTTCTTAATATATGGCCATGAGATTGTCCCTGCATTAACCGCAAAATTCATGTGTGCTAAAGGCTGAAGCAGAAGAACTAGATTTAATTCCTTTGGTATTAAACTTATAAAAGAGAGTATTATCATGCTCCCCCGGAAAACCACTCTGGTATGTACATGTGCATATTCAATTAGGGGAGATTATGTGGACACCAAAATAGGGTTGCTTTATCAGTTGCTTGCTAATGTTCGCTAATGTGGATTTCTATTCAAAGATTTCCATCAAATCCTGTTTTTCTTACTTGTTGTTGCCTTGCGACAGTTTCAACCTATTTACTTTATCTCTTCAACTTCGTTCATACATTGTTCGTCACGTATCAAGTTTTACTATTTTCATTATCTTTATTTTGTTTGTGATTGACTTAGCTATGATTTTTGTGTATTATCCGGACATAAGCTAAAAAGAGTCAACATGAGTCTATTCGTTATCAAATTTCGGCTCCAAGAAATGTCAAAAGGTCTCCTCTCACTCCTCTTATTCATTTGATTTATAGTATATCTTTATCTCTTGATTCTCAATTGTGTGAAAAAAAACTTTACAAGAGATTATATTGTGGTTTTAATCAATAGGTTTGGTTCTACGATGCATATATTGCCTCTATGATGGTTTAAGCATAATTTAGTGCCTCTTTGTTGAAAAATGAAATCATGTTGTAAAAAAGATTTTTTTAGTACAAACCTTATTCCTATTTTAAAACTTAAAATAACTTGTGGCGTAATTCATATTTTAAAACTTAAAATAACCATTTATTTGTGGCGTAATGACTTATTGCCTCCTCTGCAGTAGTGTAACACCTCAGACTTTTAACTTAAGCTTTGATTATGGTTCCAAACTTAGAAAACCAGATAAAGAATGTGAGAATTGAAAATTTCTCTTCAGCTGTCAGATGGGGATTTACACCCCATAATACGAACCGTAAACCAATATAATACTAGTATTTCACGTCGTAAAGTGGCACTCAAAGTCACTGTGTATTCTGGAAGTTGTCTAGTGGAATTTCATATTGTTAAATACGGACCGTATTTTAAAATACGGCTCGTAAAGTGAGATCATATTTAAGAAGGAACATAAAACAATGATTCTGTTTGAAACATGTTGAATTACCATCCAGGTTTACGGACCGTAAATTAGTATACGGATTGTATTTTCGTCCATATTTCCCAACCCGCACTAGAACCTATAAATATTAGCCAAGATCTTCCAAATCAATTCTAATCATATATGCTCTTAATCTAATCAAGATATCATGTTCTTAACATAGGTTTTTCAAGAAAACCCAATTAAAAAGCATAAAGAGCAAAACCTTGGAATTCTTTTTCCGAGATCAGATTATTATTCAAGTTTGGGAGCAATTCCAGGTATGTTAAGAATATTATCTACATGAGGAATATTGTTTAATCATCCTTATACCTCAATAATACTAATTTCCAGAAATCTAGCAAGTTCATGATTTTGCCCTTATTCTTGATTTTCATAATCTAGTGTTAGAGCCAGTTTTCTGATTATGTTCACACTTGTTATGCATGCTATGGACCCTAGCTTAACCTAAAAGACTTTTAATTCAATATACGAGTCTCATAATGCAGTCTAAGTTGTTCGTTATGATAAAGAGTCAGTAGTCAGTTTTACACCTGTTGCTTCATGTTTGATTACAACCTCAGTGGGTACGAAGTCATGGAACATCCATTGAATGCTTTCTTCCTTCAATCTGGAGAAGGTGAATGTTATATCCTGTATTTTATAAGTCGAGTTATTCGCAAGAGAATCGACTCAAGTTAAAGATGGGATCATTTTTGGGCACGAAACAGAAATCTTTAATTTCCGGTCTCTATTAGAAAATGAATTGCTTATGAATTTTACTTAGTGTAAAAATATTAATGGAAAGTTGGGATTAATTTACCATGATTAGATTATTAAGTGGGGATTAGTGATTAATTAATCTAATTATCGAAAAGTTGGTCCCACGACACGTGGCGAGATTTGGTTGGACTTGAATAAAGATGGACACATGTCATGAAAATTGACACGTGTCCATTTTGTAAAGATAATATATAAGTATAAGTGGATGACTAAGTCATCACATATTCCACAAATTAATCTTGCAAATTAGGTTTTAGAGAGAAGGGCTCTCAAGCCTAGAGAGAGAAAGAAGTTCCCGCGCCACTATTCACGGTGCACTATTCACGGCGGCGCTACTGTTCACGCCGCCACTGTTCACGGGCACTGTTCACGGCCAGCCCATTTTTGACCCCTTCTACACAATTAATTGGAGAGATTTGAAGATCAAGAGGAGGAAAAAGATGGAGCTCATGGTAGCCATGGCAACTCACGGCCATTACTTTCTTGAAGACATTTCATGGTGAAAAATTAGAGCTTGTCTCTAAGGTAAGATTTAATTATTTTCTACATGTTTTGGAGGTAGTTTAGACTTGTATAGCTTGGTAGATGTGTGTTGAATACAAACGGGTTATGTATGTTGATGTTGAATTATAAATTGAGCCGTGTAAGGGGGGTGTTTTGAGTAAGAATGAGGAATTGATTTTAGTAGCATTATGTAGGAATTAAATGGTTAAATTTAAAGTTGTATTGTTTTATGGACATATTGCTATCCTTGCTAAATTGAAAGGATTGAGGGTATGATTATGTTCATATGATTATTGTTGTTGTTATCATGGGTTATGTGATGAGAATGAAGGAAATTAATGGTTAGAAACTTTATAGAGGTCGTGTGGGTGTGTGAAGAGGAGTGTGGCCGTGAGCCATAGTAATGAAAGAGAATGGTGAATTAAAATTTATTTAGCTTGTTAGAGGTGTCGTTGTGACATTGATGACGTAGATAAAGGGTTAACGAGTTGAGTTGGTGTTGAAATTGGTTGTATGTTGTTATGAGAAATTATGTGATTTTTATATAGTTTTTATGCAATTATGAAACTAAGATGCTAAATGTGAACTATGGTTGTTATTAATGAATTTGGAAGAAAACAATGCGATTTGGTAGTTTCGTTGCAATTGTAGAAGTTTCGAATGGAATATAGAAATGGGCGGAATCCTTGGATATTGTTTAAAATGTTATTGAAATATATTTGGGTAATCTTGAGTTAGTTAATGAATATGGAAAAATGTTGATATTAGTTGGATGGTGTGAAGTTAGAATGGAAGAGTTACATTATGTGGAAAGGAAGGGAAAATTTTTGAATTGTTGGAAATGTTGTATGAATTGCTTAGAATGTCTTTAAGTATTGTTGGTATGGATTCGGGTTAGTATTTAAATATATAAGCATCGATGTTGGCTTGAAGGTAAGTCATCGAGTTGAATTTATGAAAGTTGTTAAATGATGTAAAAGAGAGTTACTATTATTATTTTGCCTTTCGAATTGGTTATCAATGTTACTAGGTTGTTGTTGTTGATTTTGGACGAGTTAAATTCTTGGGTTGGCCTATTTACAGGGGAAATGCTGCCCAAATTTCTGTAGAATTTAGAATTAGTTTGGAATAAATGACTTAAGTACCTATGGCTAATGTTTGATATTCGTTGGCGTATTCATAGGCCTTGGGGAGCCCGAGGCGTAGGTTGGGATTAACTTTAGTTGGGAAAACTTGGAGCGCGTACGAGGTATGTAAAGCAACCTCCTTTCTTTTTGGCATGTCTTAGTTTTAATATGCTAAATTAGAGCCTTAAGGAAAATTCTAAATCCGAAATCCGAGCATGTTATGATCCGTATATGTTCTTTGGCACTCTTATGTATGACTTGATGAAATATGAACCTTTACGTATTCGAAAAATCATTTTTCGAACTTTGCGCAAAAAAAAGGGGTTTCACTTTAAAGAACTTCGAAATTTCCGAATGCCATATCTTTCACATAAATGCTCGGATTGCTCCAAGATATATTTTTATAAAAGGTTGCATTACGTATAACGAGTATGTTTTCCATAAGCGGGCTCGACTTGGGTAAATTCCCGTCTGTGGGTCCCGCGACTTTCCTTTATGTAATTCGGGAACTTTTGAAAGAATTCGTTATGACTATTATTTCGATTTTCAAGTATGATCATTTTACTTATGTTTGAGTTCATGATAATGATTTTATGCATATGACTACTCACGACTCTACTCGTGCGTTCTGTTATATCTTTCGCCGGTTCCCGGGCTGGTTCTGTTATCGTGCGCGCTTTGATATACTCCGAAGTTATGCTGTGTTTATGGTTCTCCGAGCTACTCGCAAACGAGGGTCGGGTTCCACATATATTTGGTGTTATGATGTGTATGGCGTTATGTTGTGATGTGATATGTGACGGGGATACGGAGATTTGAAACTTTCAGGTGTTATGCTGTGTTATGGCGCCATCGACGGGTGGGCGACCATATTCTTCTGTACCTTATGCATGACTTATATTTTGAAAGTAAACATTTTGATATGTTGGATTTATACTTATGTTCTGCACTACTATTTCGTTTATGCCTCAGATTTGTTCCTGTATATTCTGCTTTGCATACTCAGTACATATTTCGTACTGACCCCCTTTCTTCGGGGGGGGCTGCGTTTCATGCCCGCAGGTACAGACGCACAGTTTGGTGATCTACCCATTTAGGACACCCTCTTCTGCTGTTTGGAGTGCTCTTCTCATTTCAGAGCACACATTTTGGTATATATTCGTTCGCTATGTATATATGTATTTGTTCAGGGGCACGGCGGGGCCCTGTCCCGCCATATAATTCGGTTTGTCCGTTTAGAGGTCTGTAGACGTATTTGTGGGTGTGTGTGCCTACTTCTGTACGGATGAGTTTGCATAACTCTATTTGTTATGGCAGCCTTGTCGGCTCGCACATGTATATGTTGTTCTGTTGGCCCTGTGTGGCCTTTGTTGGTATTTGCTGTGTACAGGGTTATTTTGGATAGTCCTAAAAACAAAGGAAACTCTGCCGAAATTTTCTTTGAAAATCTTATAAATTAGAAACACCGCCTTGTCGGCTTCTGTTATATACCTGGATGGGTTTGATATAGTCTGAGGTAGTGTTTGATATTTGTGTCGGTATAAGTTATCTGTTTGCCACTCGGATTTGTGATTGTGTTCGGGTGCCCAATTCGGGCACTAGTCACGACTCACGGGGTTGGGTCGTGACAGTGAATGTCCAACTTTGCATGTTTTGTTCTTCGAATTTCAGGCGAAAATCCTGAAGACTGTCCCTTTTAGCCGGCTTACTTAAGTGTTGTTCACCCCTAACCTTGACCATACGTTTGAGGATCCACCATTGCAGGAGTAAATTACAACCTTGGAAATATTTGTAATAATTCTGATAGAGACTCAGGACTTGGTATAAATCGATTAATATGATCGGGGTTATATCAAAGTATTTGGTTTCTTCTTTTTGTGTTATGGCATAAAAGATCACATGGGTAGCTGAAATGACTCGGGTATCTATGGCTAAGGACCAATATTTGGGAAAGACCATACTTCTCAATAAGTAAATGGCGAAAGCCAAGGGTTTGGTGGTCGTCCAGTCAGCATAAGTCTTGAATTTCCGGGATGTTTCACAAATCCATCCGGGCTTCCAAACCTTCTATATAACTCTCTAAAGGGTATGGTGGGACCATGGGCCCAATTGGCGTAGTTTAAAGAAAGCATCCTACAAATCTGGTCGGATTTCTTTTTTCTTTTCAACCCCGAGCCAACGTTGGTCAATACATCCCAAAATTCCTCCAGTGTTTTTGTCATTTCAATGCCATCCCCAAATCTAAAAACCATCCAGTCTCTATCCCAGAATCTAGTAATTACTTCTATCAATTCTTTGCAACCGTCCATAGTTTTGATGGATGTCAAATTTCCTAACTGACATAAAATTCCTTTTTTCTCTTTCGAGGACATTCGGCCATGCCAAATCCGCAGCAACTCAGGTGTAGTAAGGACCATATCAAAACTCAAATTGATGACACCTATAAAACAAAACCTAAGGTTAATCCCCCCTCCCCTCCACCCCTACTAGGCAACAGTTTCATTCATAAGCACATTTAAACGTTTTCAAATAGCAGATAATATGATATGTGGTGTTTTTTGGGTCTTAGACCGTACTTGACACTGGGTAGTATCCTTATCGAATTTGGATACGTCTACAATATCTAAACCACCCAGTCTACTTCTCATTTGAATTTGGCTTAGCTCTAATCTTAGGCTTATGCAAGAGTGATTTTTTTTCAAATTGACCTTGGACTAGAGCGGACTACTTGCGGTGAACTATTGTCAGTCGTTGGGTGACCGCACACCAACTTAACGTCCAACGTTTCCCAAATAAAAGGCGTTTTTGGTTTTTTAGTGAAGGCTAGACCGCAATCCTGTGTGTCCCCTTTGAAACCATGCTTTTTTGCCAAGAGTGGCGGAAGATATATGATGCATGCTAATTTAAATTGCGGAAAAATAACACAAGCAAATAATTGAAACATAAACCTTATTATAGTGAAACCCTTATGGTTAGGACCTAGGTATATCCCCAACAGAGTCATCATCTGTTACGATTTGCTTTTACGCAGATTAAGGCATAAAGGTAATCTGAGGTTGTTGGTACTCTAAATTTGATATTTTTGTGATTAAAGTCGCCACCTAATTTATTCAAAAGGAAAATTAGGAAAACCGGGTTAAGAGTCTTTCAAACCGAGAAAAACCTTATTTGGACCAGAATTCGAGGTAAGGGTTCTGGTGATCCTTCAGGGAAGGTTTTAAGCACCCTGGTATTAAGCATCCGTAGAATGCGGTTGACCTACGAGTTTCACTATAAGGTTTATTTCTTTGCTTATGTGTTTGAGATTTTTTGCAAAATGTAGAGTTTTTAGCATCATATAAGAGTAGTTTTGGAAAATTTTGGCAAAAATTCCCCTTATAAATAAAGGGTTTTTGGTTTGGAAAATCCACACAAGTGTTAAACTCACTTCATTTTCGGACTAGGACACACCCGAGGTCACCCCCGAGTAGAATCACTACTATTCTTATCCTAATGATATGAGTTTAGTACTGGCGTGTTATATATATATATATATATATATATTGAAAGTCCATATTTTATTAAGTTCCAATCTTTATGAAGCTCAATAGGTCAATTTGCAGTCCAACATTCCATAGTCCAACAAATCTCAATCTCTTCCCACTAGTTTCGCGGCCCAATTACTTAGTCAAAAGTTATAAATCCAGTTCATTGTTCAAAAACGGGTTCTGTTTCAAGTCATCATAGTTGGCATGTCTCCCAAATTCATTTGATATAAACAAGAGTCCAATTCCAATCCACAAAATCTTTTAGTCCAATTCTTCAGGCTCAATATTCAAAAGTTCAATTTTTTCCAAAAAAAAATAAATAAATAAACAAAATAAAAGAAAACCAGTTTTTTTCAAAAGTCCCATAATGCATTGTGTTTCAATTCCAAAACATCATTTTTTATGCCAAAATTTTTAAAGAGCTTCCAGATCTAAATAACTTTGCCAAATTTTATCAAAGAGGTCATTTTCGTTGTGATCTTAAGCAAACATGCACTTTCCGGTTTATTAAAAAGAAAACCATGTAATTCATATCCCAAAAACAACATCTTCATAATTTTATTTACTAAAATAAGTTGGTTTTTCCAAGTCCATTAAAAGAGTCATTTCATCATTCTTTAAAACAGCCAAAGTTAAAAGATGAGTTTTGCACCATTTTTATCTTATAACCTATTTTACTAGGTGATATCCTATTTCTAATCATTCAAGGTTTCACTAATAATAGGGTTTAAGTTTAACAGAACCATACAAATGATCAAATAAAAGAAGGAAGAAGAATTAATTTACTAATGGGCTACCCGCCTCATTAGTGCTATTTTTACCCATAGCTAGGCCTTCAAGTCATTTTTACCCATAAATGACCTTCAAAAATATTAGCTTCCCTTATATAATCAAGCATAGCCTCGAACATATTTGGAATTAGATCTCAACCCAAGTCCTGTATGAAGAAATGAGGACCCGAAAATTCAAGGAAAATTTTACATAGAAAAGGGGATAAGGATTAATTCATGAATACATATCTAATCATACAATCAAAGTTTAAAATGAGATAAACAGCAAGCTAACTAATCATATTCTTAAGTTTGAGTGAAGGGTAAGGGATTTATACATATGTATTCTTTTGATATACCCAGAATATACACCTATAGGGATATTTAAATGGTTAGCAATAGAAAGCATTTACCTTCGTGTTCCCGATGCACAAGTTCCAAAGGGATTCTAGGAGCCCTAAGCATGGGTAACACCGGGGAGCGTTCAAGCTTAATCATTGCTGGCCACTTGAACCTCCGTATTAGTGTATCATTATGAATATACTTCAAAAATATATAGATATACAACCTCAACTGCCTTAACCAAATTAAACACCTATATATACTCAGAATACTCTAACTATTCAACCGTATAACAATTAATGAACATCGCAAAACTAAACACAAAAATGTGGTAAGGCAAGAATCAGCATAGTAGTAGTAATAACAAAGGTCTGCAGATTGTAAACAACTATTGAATCATGTAATCCCACAAATGAGCATAAAGCAGTAGACAGGTGTCATGCCCCGATTCATGGCCTGGACGTAACACGGCACTCGGTGCCTGACTGCATGTGACCGAGCGAACCACATGGCTTATTGATTCATCATGATACATAACATAAGTGGAATATAATGGGAATGCATGATGAGCCTTTATAAAATATGGTAAGTCATAATACTCAATAAAATACTTTTTCAAACATAAGTGAGCCAAAATGACTATACGACTCCAAATGTTTGACATGACATAACTGACTTGTCTAGTCTATGAAACCTCTATCATGAGTCTGACTGGAAAACCTACTTACTGGGACAAGGCCCCCAGCATACCTTAGATGCATAACTAATCATAAACAAAAGTTAATTAAACCCCTAATGAGATGGGGCTCACCAATAGGCTGGTACGTGCAGATCCTAATGAGCAGAGGCGTCGTCCTGTAAGTTCGTACCTGCATCGTGAAATGCAGGCTCCCGGGCAATAAAAGGGGATGTCAGCACATTGAATGTACTAGTATGTAAAACAACTGAAAGAAAGAACACGGGACATGGAATAACATGATAAGAACTGAAACTGAAAACCTGGACAAAAACATGAGCATGAGTATATATATATATCATAAGTAAACACATGATGAGTAGGGAGAGCAATAACTTATAACTGATTCATGGTATAGTGTTTGTGTCCCGCCAGCAGAACACTCAATCCTTAGTAGGGAACATGAGATTTGATAAAATATGAAAGGATCCAGTCATTATGAGAGATCGTCCGGGACATGGGTGGAGCGATCCTCATCCTACGACAGCTACGTAGTTTCAGGCTATCTAAAGCCCTCCTCGGTAATTAATGCAACTCCCAAAACATGAACATGTAAAATAGTGGCACTTGCTGCCCATGGTATATCATGAATCATAACTTTCTTATACGTAGTGTTCATGAATCATAACTTGCTTGTACATGGTTTTCATGAATCATAACTTGCTTGTATAGTTTCATAAGATAACTTTTCATAGTCTTACAAAACATGTTTTTGGTTCATGAGCAATAACAATAATTCGAAATCATATATATATATATATATATATACTTGTCTTGAAAACATTCTTGTAACTTGCTAGATGAAATCACAAAGTTTCATATAAATATAATGAGAACACATTAGAAAGAATTCATGATTCATGGATTTAGCTAGGATTCCTAATATCCGTAATGGAAGATTAGGAATACAATAATGAACATAGATACAAAATTCATGTACATACGTACATAATTACGGACTACCAATATGTTGGGTTTAATGCACTAAGATTTGAACTTCATAGATTTTACGAAATGGATCATGGGGAAGAACGTAGAGATTCCCACATGTGGATGGAAGTTCTACATACCCTAACTTCCTGCTTTTGAGCGTATCACAATGTCCTCCAATCCCTTCAACTTTAATCTATAGCAATACAGGTCATAGGGATTCTATATTAACAACAATATCCATGCTTTGTTCATCTAAGCATTTTATCAAACACTTTGTGGGCATGAAGCTCCACAACCCTCACTAATGGTGTTTTCTTCACCAAATCCCCATTGTATTCCTTCTAGCTAATTCTACAATCTCAATTAGATGTAATTAACATCATTCTTAATCACCCATATGAATACAACAATCCCAAGTCAACAATCCAACAACTCTAGCATAATTCATATTGTTACACCCCATTTTAACCGAGAGTTGAAGCGGAGTACAACATATTGGAGATTCCTGAGTTGCTTTTTTAAGGAGTCGCCACCTAATTGATTTTACGGTGAATTAGGACACCTAGATATTAATTAAGGTAAAGTTAAAACTAAACCTCTGTTAATGGTCTGCTTAACCAATGTGATTCTAGGTAAGGGTTCTATATTATCCTAAAGGGAAGGGGTTAAGCATCCTTTAGAATCCGTTAGCTTACGATTATCCGACTAAACTTGGGTTAATTAATCAATGTTGGATATAGTATTTAAATTCTAAAAGAAAGCTTGTGCAAATAAGACTTGTAAAAATATAACAATTTATGCAAAAGAGGATTTTAAAATGTCATTTTTTTTATAAAGAAGGAAGATTTCAAATAATAATGTTGTTAAAAAATGGGACTAATAATTCGCATAAGAGGGGATTTTAGAATACTATTTGAAATAGAAATTTATAAATGTTGCTAAGATTTAAAACAAAATACTAATAAAACTTATGAAAAAGAAGATAATAATTTATATAAAAGGAGACTTCAAATGCCATAAAATTTATAAATATTGTTAAGGTTTAAATATAAAAAAAGTGCTGTTTAGAATGAAATTTGTAGAAAATATAGTAATTCGTGTAAAAGAAACTGCAAATGCCATATAAAAATATACTTATAAATGTTGCAAAGATTTTAAATAATGATGCTAATTAAAATAAAAACTCACATGAAATGTATAAGCAAAAGAAAACGCGGGTTTGCGTAATGCCTTAACAAATATTTGAAACAAACTAAACGATGATGTATTGATTGATTTTGCGTTTTAGAAGTTCAAAAATCTTTAATTCCTATTTGCATGTTAGTGATGTTTCAAAATTCTCAAGATAATAATATGTGAATCCTTTAATTTAGAATATATATATGGTCATGGCATTTTTTTGCAAATTGATTATTTTAAATAAAAAAAAGCATGAAGAGAAGAGAATAATTTGTGAAATTGATTGTTAGTTCTCTCTTAAGTTAACTACCCATAGCTAAGGTTAATCCACTAATTCATCTAAAGTTCATCTAAATCAGCAAGGATAAAACAAAATAAAACGTTAGTCACATAATACATAATCAAACGAAAATGAAATAAAAAATGAATCAAATGGGCCCAGCCATTTTGGGGTTGTTGGGCCTGGTTCGCTGTTGGGCTTCGGCCCAGCATCTCTATTTTTGTTGGGTCGCTGCTGCTTAATACTGGGTCACTGCTGGGTTTCGGCCCAGCGGTTTTATTACTGGGGCTGCTGCTGCTGCTGTTGGAATTGGACTCGAGAAGGAGTAACGTTTCGTTGGGCCTTGGCCCAATACCGAATACGGAGAAAGACGAGTCTTTGGACTCGTATGCGAGGTTCATGCGAAAAGAATGAAAGAAATATTAGTATACGATCAATGGGTTAAACATAAAATATGAATTCAAACAACTTCATAAAATATGTATATATCATGTATACTTAAGGATAATCCATGCCTACACAGATTAGCCACCACACGTATACAAATAGGCAATCCTCAGACATGGACAGAAACTCAAACAGCTGCACATCGTGTGTTTTAATCAACGTAAGGACAACTGCCCGTTTATATTTCAGTTTCGCTACTTACATAGGCAAACAAACAGAACCCACAACATTTTGTGTCATAAATAGGGAGACAGCAGGCAGTGACAGATAGTCCAGTCCAAACACTCATAATATAATTCAACGTATAGTCTAGCAAACATGCTATTTAGGCAGATATTTCAAGGAATTAGTCTATGACACATATACTTAAGATGGGCATTAATAGATTTGATAATTTCAAGTCACAAAGGGCCAACAATCTCAGCTGAACTGAGCAGAAACACAACCATGCTGTAAAATTAATAGCAAAGCAGTAAATGGTCGTGATAAGTTCAGGATCACCTTTTGAAATCTTTGCACATATTAGATACAGGCAGTATCATGTCCAGGAATGGGATGAAAATGGTAAATATGTTAGCTTACATGAGGGTCACAATAGGATTACATGAGTGGGTCTGGACTGAATCATGTTTACATATGACAAGATCAACAATTTGAATTTCAGGCAAAGGCAACAATCACAGTATGGGGAACAGCAGACCAACATAACTAAAACTGGCCAAACAATGACCACAAGAACTAAACAAAGGGTGGTTGCTGAATATATACCATACTGGGATCCTATTTTATAATTAGTTCTGGATAAACAAATATAAATAGAAAGAGCCAGATGCAAAGAATCAGGGATGATAACATAAACAAACAAACAAGAGACCTCAGGTCACTCTTAGCCCAATTAAGACTTAATTGTACCCTGGCTGCTACAAACATAGTTATGCATCACATAGGTCATGCTCTTAGCATGATTCATAACATATTTTGGGGTAAAAGGGGAGCAGACAGGTTCAGCTAAGGATCATACAATATGCATTCATCATATTTTGGCCAAAATAGGACCTCAAACATATATCACAAGCTTCCCAAGGTACTTAATAGGTTCACAGGCTGCAAGTTACACTAAAAGTC
Source organism: Lycium barbarum (assembly GCF_019175385.1). Taxonomy (NCBI): domain Eukaryota; kingdom Viridiplantae; phylum Streptophyta; class Magnoliopsida; order Solanales; family Solanaceae; genus Lycium; species Lycium barbarum. Next base: position 115,779,368 of record NC_083345.1, on the reverse strand, counting down.
CTTTAAATCCTTTTACACACTCTGAGACTTAGTACACTAAATTAGTCAGTCAAAGAACATAGCAGAGACTTTAAAATAGAATGATTAGGGGGACATACATAGGTCATGGTCAATTATTATTCCAAGATAATGTGTCACAAACCTAAGCACAGTTTGAAAATAAGGTCATGAAAGAACATACGCAAGGTTTACTCACTTTTCAAATCAGGCAAATGCCATTTTTAGTTTTAAATATGCGATTTTCAAACCTAATAACATAGAGGTTCCCTTTTATCATCAACAGAATATTATGAATACAACATTGAACTCAGGCAACAATTACAGAGAGAACAGACTCTGTTATCTCAAGATAGGGGGCACCAAGTGACTTTAAACATTTTAATAGGATATAGACAAGTCTCAAATATCATATCAGTTTACATGCTATTATGATTCAAAAAGGGAATTATGTGTGCTAAACATGCTGTCATATAAGGAATTTAAGAATCTTCTTAACACATACGTAGATCACATGTAGGCTAGTAACATGATTTTAAGACTATAATTACTTAGTTAATATATGATGTGCATAATCAAACATGTTTGAATCAGAACTTTAAACAGCAAAGCATGCTAATCACCGAACTAAGCATATGGATATAGATTAACACTAAGCATGGATATTTAATCAATCATATAAGCATGTTTGATGCCCAAGCTAAACTAACTACCACAAGACAACATGATTAACGCACTAAACAAGCATAGAGCTACACTGAACAAAATTAAACTAAGCTTAACTAACTACAGAAAATAACTCATATAAACATTAAATAGATTGATTTAACATTGACAACTATAAACATATATCAACACACCAAAAACACTGTAAATTTAACTAAGGGAAGAGTTTTTACCTTCTTCGAGCGCAGCGAACTAAAGCTTTGAGTTTCCGATCTTTACCCTCGAATACTCGTTAAATCCGAGTTTGCAATGCTCAGATTCAAAACAACCCAACGCAAACGAAAGACAAATTGACTGGATTTTGACTCGATACTCAGAAATAAGGTCGATGAACTAATATTGCTTAGATGATTTTTTGCCACTGGAAAACTTGTTATTTTAAGAGAATTTCGGGGTTTTAGATCTGCTCTTCTAAGGGAATTTTTTTATGGCTCAAGAACTGGTTTTTTTTAAGAGAGAATCTCCAGATCTGTTTTACGAAAAAAAGGGTTTTTCAGGGGATTTTCTTGATTTTAAGGTTGAGATTCTTGTTCAGAGGATTTTTGGTCCGTTTCTGTTCGTGTTCCTGTCGTCCCCCCTTTTTCAAACCCGATTCTTCCTCCTTTTATAGGTTTTTTTGCTTGCTTTTTCTTTGTTTTTGTTCTGAAGAAAGAGGGAAGGAGGAGCGGAGGGTGACAAGGTTAAGTGGGGAACAGGGCATGGTGGGGGAAGCAGAGAAGAAGGAGGAAAAAGGGGAAGTGGGAGCGGCAGAGGAGAGGCGGGAAAGGAGGAGGGAGAAAGGGAAAGGAGAGGGAAAGGGATGGAGGCGGCGAGAAATGAGGAGATGAAGGGGAAACCCCAAAAAGGGTTTCCCTTATTTGGACGAAAAAATGGATCGGACCCGATCCATTTGTGGACCGGGTCAAATTTTAGACTGGGTATTAAAAGGATGGACTAGTGAATTAAAACATGGACTGGTCTAAATTGAGATAAAAAATATGGTCTAGTCCAAAAAATATTAGGAGTTAATCGGACTTTGATTTGGGGTCCGGTAAGTGAAAATATGGACCGAGTGCAAGAAATAGTTTGGCTTCTAAATTTGAATAAGAGACCCATTTTGATTAACGATGTACTAAAGGTGCCACAATATCACCTAATATGGAAATATGTAATTATAAAAGATCCGGATAATAAAATCATATGATGTTGCAATGACCGTGCAATAATATTTAATAACAAACGCTATCATTTAAATGTGCGAAATAAATGCGATGTGCATGCAGAAGTTGGTAGAAACGTTGAGAAACCCAAGTTTCAATAATACTAAATAATAGCAGCAAATAAATAGCGGTAGTAATACTGCTAATAATGATAACAAAATGATAATAGATTAATAAATAATAATGATAATAATAATAAATAACAATTATTGATAAAACAATGATAATTATTAATAAAATAACGATGATAATGATGATTAATAATTAATAACAAAAATAACGCCGATAATAATGATTAGTAATTAATAATAATAATAATAATGATAATTTAAGAATAATAATAATTATTATTATTATTATTATTATTATTATTATTAATAATAATGATAATAACTGCAGTAGAATAATAAAACGTGGGTGTTAATAAGAGACTAATAATTATAGTAAAACTTAAATACATATTTTTTAAATTTTTCAAAAATACCAGAAGTATAAATAGGTATTTCGGAGGAGAGGCGGGACAAAATTGGGTGTCAACACATATAATTCTCTTCATCAAACCCATTTATTATTCTCCCAAAAATTCATCAATTTATAACTATAAATAATTAGGGAGTAAAAACATTACCTTTTATGAGTAGTCACCACGAAATCAACATCCCTAAGTTCGATTTTTAGCTTAGAATGACGGCAACAACTTGTACTACACTTTATCCTTCACGAGCCTCGGGATTCGGGGCCTTCAACTTGGTTGATTCTCTACTTTATCTCTTTAACCCTCCTCTCTCTTCCTCTCTCTCTCTCTCTAAAATCTGAAAATATGAGGAAATGGGGTTGCTAGGGTTGAGCATTTCCCTTAAATACCAAGGGGAAATGGGTTTGACCTGACTTGAGATCGGGTTGGGACCTTTCTGTCTTAAAACATCCATATCTCCCTATCCCGATGTCACTTGTGGGCCCACGACATATGGTTGGAAAGTCATTTCAATTATCTATAACTTTTATTCTTTAGGTTTTCCCAAATTCCCAATTTATGATAGGGTGATGGTCTCTCGAAGTCAGGTGACCCGAAACGTACTTACGGACCAAAATACGCCCCATGTTATGGTCCCGTAACATGAAGGACGGACCGTAACTTGGGACCGTACCTTAGTGAAAATTTCCAGTGAGATTTGGAAATTTTTGGGATGTTACGGTTCACTGTTACGGTCCCGTAACACGTGTTACGACCCGTAACGTCATCGCAACGCATGCAGAATTTCCAGCGAATAGGCTTCAGTCAATCCTTTCTGAAAGGATTTTCAGAAGTTCGTTGTAAACTGAGCACCACGATCTGAAATAATGGACACTGGTGTCCCATGCAATCTGATAATCTCATTAACATACAGCTTGGCATAATCTTCTACTAAATCTGTGGTCTTGACTGGCAAAAAGTGTGCTGACTTAGTAAGCCGGTCAACGATCACCCAAATAGAGTCATGTCTCCTAGATGAACGAGGTAAACCTGATACAAAGTTCATATTGATCATTTCCCATTTCTAGATAGGAATATCAACATTCTGAGCCAAGCCACCAAGCCTCTGGTGTTCGGCTTTCACCTGCTGACAATTCGGGCACTTAGCTGCAAAATCTGCCACATCCTTCTTCATATCGTTCCACCAGTAAATCTCCTTGACATCATGATACATCTTAGTGGAACCTGGGTGAATGGAATACCTGAAATTGTGAGCTTCTGACATGACTCACTCTCTGAGCCCATCTACATCTGGGACACATAATCTACCTCAGTACCTCAAGGTACCATTATCTCTCCTTTGTTCGAAAGTCGTCGTCTTATGCTTGTGAATCCCCTCTTTTAGCTGTAACAAATAGGGATCATTAAAATTTCTCCTTGACTTCCACGACTAAAGAGGAAAGAGCTCTATTCTGAACAACCACACCACCGTCCTCAGAGTCCAAAAGTCGAACTCCAAGATTGGCCAAACGGTGAACTTCATTTGTCATAAATCTCTTACTTACATCCACGTGGGCTAAACTTCCCATGGAACGCCGACTAAGAGCATCAGCTACAATATTCGCTTTCCCCGGATGATAGAGAATATCCACATCATAATCCTTAAGCAATTCGAGCTATCTCCTCTATCTAAGATTTAGCTTCCTTTGCTTGAAGATATACTGCAGGCTTTTATGATCTGTGAAAATATCAATGTGCACTCCATACAAATAATGACGCCATATCTTAAGTGTAAAAACTATAGCTACCAACTCTAAGTCATGAGTCAGATAATTCTTTTCGTGAACCTTGAGCTGGCGAAATGCATAAGCCACAACCTTACCATGCTGAATCAAGACACATTAGAGACCAACTCCCGAAGCATCACAATAAACCACAAACCTTTTAGTTCCCTCTGGCAACGTTAAAACTGGAGCAGAAGTCAATCTCTTCTTCAACTCTTCAAAGCTTCGCTTACAAGCATTTGACCATTGGAACTTAAATTTCTTCCGAGTCAACTTAGTCAACGGAGCAGAGATAGAAGAAAATCCTTCTCTGAAGCATCGATAATAGCCTGCCAGACCCAAGAAACTTTTTATATCAGAAACTGAGGTGGATCTGGGCCAACTCTTTACGACATCAATCTTCTGAGAATCAACTTTAACACCTTCACCGAGATCACATGGCCTAAGAATGCAACTTATTTAAGCCAAAACTCATACTTTGAGAATTTTGCAAAAAGTTCGCAATCTTTAAGAGTCTACAACACTATTCTGAGATGTTCAGCATGATCAACCTCATTACGGGAATACACCAAAATATCAACAATGACAAATAAATCGAGATAAGGTTTGAAGACCCTATTCATAAGATTCATGAAAGAAGTTGGCGTATTTGTCAACCCAAATGACATAAAAAGAAATTCAAAATGGCCATAACGGGTTCTGAAAGCGGTCTTCGGAATATCAACTTCCTTAACCTTTAACTGATGATATCCTGATCTGAGGTCAATCTTGGAATAACATTGGGCACCCTGCAGTTGGTCAAATAAGTCATCTATTCTAGGAAGAGGCTACCTGTTCTTAATGGTGACCTTGTTCAACTGACGGTAGTCTATACACATACGTAAAGAACCATCCTTCTTTCGGACAAATAAGACTGGCGCACCCCAAGGCGAAACACTGGGCCTAATAAACCCCTTATCAAGAAGATCTTTCAACTAGGCTTTTAACTCTTTTAACTCTGCTGAGGCCATTCTGTATGGCGGAATAGAAATCGGCTGAGTATCGGGAAGTAGATCAATTCTAAATTCAATCTCCCTGTCAGGAGGGACTCCTGGAAGATCTTCTGGGAGGACTTCTGGGAACTCATTTACAACTGGGATAGATTGAATAGTTGGAGTCTGGGCATCTGAATCCTTGGCTCGAACTAGGTGGTAGATATAGCCTTTAGAAATCATTTTTTTGGCCTTTAGGTAAGAAATAAATCTACCCCTGGGTACTACTGAATTACCCTCTCATTCTATGACTGGCTTAAGGAAACTCGAATCTTACCACTTTAGTTCTACAGCATACTGTGGCATAACATGAAGCTAACCAGTCCATACCCATGATCACATCGAAATCTAACATTTCTAATTCCGCTAAATCAGCTATGGTTCTGCGGTGATAGACTAAAACTAGGCAACCCCTGTAAATACGCCTAGATATAACCGACTCCCCAACTGGAGTGGACACCTCAAAGGATTCATACAATTTTTTTCAGGTTCAATACTAAATTTCTTAGCAACAAAAGGGGTTACATAAGATAGGGTGGATCCTGGATCAATAAAGGCATATAATTCAAAGGTGAAAACTGTGAGGGTACTTGTGACAACATCTGCTCTAGCCTCTGTATCCTGACAACCTGTCAATGCATACAAACGGTTCTGACCACCACTTGTATTGCCGGACCTTGCCGTTCCACGCCCTTGCTGGGCCTGATTGTGACGAGGAGCTGCTGAATTTATGGACTGCGTCACATTACCTCCAGTACCCTGTCTAGCGGATGGAAAATCCCTCTGAATGTGGCCCTTCTGGCCGCAACCATAGCACACATTTGTACCCATACGACTCACCTAAGTGTCTCTTGGTACACTTGCTACAAGCTAGAATAGTATAGACTGATTGCCTCACACTGGCTTGAGAATAAGAACTCGATGGTCTAAAGTTCTACTTCTTGTTATTTCTAAAATTAGGGACTGGGGCACTAGCTGCAGATGGAGCGGGTCCTGCTGACCTATTCTTAAAGAACCGCCTACCTCCTCTCTGACTAAAGTTACTTGAAGATTTAGCCCTCTTGTTGAATTCTTTATCCCTTTGTTTCTGTAAAGCTTCCTCTTCCTTCAGTTCAGCTTCATTACCTTGCACAGATGCCAAGATCTTAGAGATAGTCATCTTATCATTCTGAGCAGCAGTCTTGGCATCTCTATACAATTCGGGTTTCAACCCCAGTACAAATCTCCTAACCGTTGCCCTTATGTCGGGAACTATGTGAGTAGCATATCTGGACAACAAAATAAATTTGAGATAATACTCTTGAACGGTCAAGCTACCCTGCCTCAACCTCTCAAATTCCATAACCTTTGCTTCCAGGACCTCAATAGGCATGAAGTGGCCAAGGAAAGCGTCAACAAACTCATCCCAAGTAGCAGAAGATGCATCATCCCCTCTAGATTGTTCCCATGTCTCATACCAAATATAAGAAATATCCTGCAGTTGAAAAGCACTAAACTCTGCTGCCTCAGTCTCAGTGACATGCATAATACGAAACACTTTCTGTAGGCCATCAATATAGTTCTGCGGATCCTTCTCAGCTTAGTCCCTGTGAAAGTTAGAGGTTTCATTCGTAAGAATTCGTGAGTTCTTGAACTATTTGACCCACCACTAGCACTTAAGCTAGGGGCTGATTCTTGTCGCTGGGCCTGGTTGGCAACAATCTGAGTAAGCAGCTGGATGGCTCCTCTCATATCTATGTCCGAAGTGTTAGGAGGTGTAGCTGTAGGAGCACTGGGGACTGTTGTTTGAGTCGGAACAGTCTCTTCGTGAGCTACTTCCACAACAGCCCTTTGGCTGGTAGCTGTGTTTCTTTTCTTGTAATTTCTTTTGTAGAGCATTTTCTGAAAACACGTACACGCACGAATTAGGAATCCATCCTAGAAATGCAGCTCTAACTGCACGATCTAAAATGTGAAAGAAGTAAGACAATCCTGAATGTCTTGGTGGTCAACTATTTATATGTATGGGGCCCTCACACATATAAAAGTGACCTCACTGGACACGGTTTCATAGACTCCATAAAGTGTTATATCCTGTATTTTGAACCCATGAGTATCTGCTGGGGTGGGGCCCACACACCGAGATTTTTTTGAACATCTGAAAAGTCATATGAATCACATATATAAAGTTAAACACAACTCATGAAGTACCCTTGGGCCAAATCAAAGTGGAAGCCCTCCAAACGAATATTTTTAAGAAAATGTTTTCGGGTGACCTGACTTTGAGGGGCAAAAACGGTATTATAAGTTTGGAATTTGGAAAACTACCAAGACATAGAAGTTGTATATAATTGAATTAGCTTTCCATCCATAGGTCGTGGGTTCCCAGGTGATTTCGGTACAAGGAGATATGAACGTTTTAAGGTCGAAAGGTCAGTGGGCTAGGCCCAACTCGGGATCAACCGAGTTGGCCTAAAAAAATGAAAATTTAGGCCCAATGTTTAAGGGGTGGCCGGCCAAGTGAGTCCCAAACCATGGTTTTAATGAATATTTCCATGTGCTAATTAATTATAAATGGTCATTATCTAATAGAAGTTTCAAGAAACAAAGAAAGAAGAGAAAGAAGAAAAACCAAGAGCAAACATAAGAGCCATTTCGGGTTGGCCATAGAAAAATCACCCTAAAAAAATCTTGACTCTAAAATTATTTACTTGTTGAATTCCTACTAATTCAAGGTCCCTCTACAACTTGGTGTAGTTGTTTTAGAAGATTGAGCATTAGTTTCATCAATCTCACACTTTGGACAAGTGAAGAAGATTGGAGAAAAAGGTAAGAATTCATACCTTTTTATTATGTTATGAAGGTTTGTTTGTGTTGTAGTATATGGAAATGAGTAGAAACTATGGAAATATGAAAGTTTACAAAGTGTATATATATATATATATATGTGTGTGTGTGTGTGTGTGTGTGTGTGTGTGTGTGTGTTTGTGTGTTTGTGTGTGTGTGTGTGTGTGTGTGTGTGTGTGTGTAGCCGTGAGTGTATACATGTTGTATACATATATGAGTTGAATTTTATGTTGTATTCTAGTTGTGATTATGGTGAAAATTATATTGGGAATGAAAGTTGAATGAATTTTGGTTGAAGTTGGAATGTAGAAGATTATGTCACTTTAGAATGATTTTGTGATATTATGGAAATGAAGTTGTTAAGATGTGAATTATGATTATGGTTGATGAAATTGGAAGATGGAAATATGTTATGGATATGTAGGTTGAATATTAGAAGTTTTGGATGAATTATGACTTTGGTGGAAAGTTTGTATATTTTGTATATCTTGTGAATATTTTGTGGAAATGATATGAAATGCTTCCAAATTATATTGTGATAATCTAGATTAATAATGAATATGAAAACATTGAGATTGGTTTGGAAATGGGAAGTCGGAATGAAAGTTCTTGCATTATGTCGGAAAGAAGACTAGTTGTGTTATATTGTGTCCTATATTGATTGTTGTCGTTGTTGGTGGTGTTGTTGGGTTGTTGTTGATTGTTTTGACCGAGTTAAATTCTCGGGGATGTTATATGTATAGGGGAGATGCTGCCCAAATTTCTGTAGGCAATTATGAATAAAGATTGAATACGTAAAGATTGGAAATTGAGAATTGGTAAATGTGACCAATTGCAGATTTTGGGCGAAACGGGAATTGAATTTGGAAAGGCGTAAAGAGCATACAAGGTATGTAAAGCTATCCCGATTCTTATTTTGGCATGCCCTAGGTGTACTAGGATCGGATTTGAGCCTCGGAAGATATTCTGTCCATCGGAATCCGCGTTTGAAATCATCACATTTTCGTTCAGTGGAATTGAATCCTTTAAGTATGCTTTGTAAAGAAATTATGCAAATTTCCCCAAATTGCTTAGGAAGTTATGGAATGCCCTAGGACCTTTGTAGGTGACCCCATAAGCTTAAAAATACGTGATTTGAGCCCACCGCTTCGTTTGTCCCGAGGTGGGCCCACTATTTCCGATTTTACCCTTTTGTATTTATGACTTGTCTTCGAGTTGCTTTAAAGAAAATGTCTTAACTACTCCTCTAACTATTATCTAAAGAATTGTTTTAAATATTCTGTTAAGTCTTATAAACTGTTTTGGATCTTGGAAACGATCTCAGAAAGATTATGCCTCTGTAACCCATTATGACATCCGAAGTTTACTTACTATGATTCTGTCTGATTTCATTGTTTTGACTTGCCACTCGATATGCCTCATTGAGTCTCTGGAAGTATACATGGTATTTTATTGCATTTAGTTTCTCACTACTCCATTCGTGGATGCCTCAATGTTTCCCACACTGAGCCCGGGCCAGGATATGTTCTCAAGCGTCTTCCACTGCATTGTTCGTCGTGCCTCGATGTGAGGGGGCAGGTATATATGTACATGGGTTGTGGAGTATGCTGTGTCATGTACACTATTCTGATATGATATGATATGATATGATATGGCCATTTGATTTGTTATGCTATGTTACGGGGTCATTCCCCTTTTCTGATCCTTATGTGTTGTGGCACCAGCATCGGGGGGTGGCCACGTTCTGTCTGCCGAGTCCCTTGGCAGGGGCCGGATATGATATGGCATATGTTTCTGTACACACTCTTCATGTTTTGAAAATATGCATTTGATACTCTGTATATCACACTCACTTTTCTGTACGTGTTGTTTCGGTTATGATTTTGTTCCGTAATGGGACCAGGTATGATATACGTTTTCTGCAAATACTACTTATTCTTTATGAGCAGCATTTCTGCTAATTTGGATATTCCGTTCATTTTTTGTATCTTCTGCTTTGATTATGACTTTGTTTACTACGTTCCGTGCTTTACATACTCAGTACATATTTCGTACTGACTCCCTTTCTTCGGGGGTTGCGTTTTCATGCCGCGCAGTTACTAACGACAGATTTACTGACCCGCCTGTTTAGGACATCTAATCTGCTATTCTGGAGCGCTCTATTGTCCAGAGCCTATACCTTGGTACAGTCTGCTGCTGTTGTATATATATGTATGCTATTCAGGGGTATGACGGGGCCCTGTCCCGTCTTATGATTCTGTTATGTTCTGTAGAGGTCTGTAGACATACATGTGGGTTTTGTATATGTTTTGGGTTGTTATGATCTGTGATGGCCTTATCGGCTTCCACGTACAAAATTTGTTCATCTGTGATATTTAATAGCACCAACTAACTTTCATCTTGATGTTTTCTGCTAATATGCTGGTTTGGGGTATTGGGTATGTTCGGGTGTCCAGCACGGACACTAGTCGCGGCCTACGGGGTTGGGTCGTGACATAAAGACACTTGAACCTAGGCTCTGATACCAAGCTTTGTCACGCCCCTAACCATGTCCTAGATGTAACACAGCACTCGGTGCCTGACTGCATGTGACCGAGCGAACCACATGGCTTATTGAATCATCATGATACATAACATAAGCGAAATATAATGGGAATGCATGATAAGACTTTATAAAACATGGTAAGTCATAATACTTAATAAAATACTTGTTTAAACATCAGTGAGCCAAAATGACTATATGACTCCAAATGTCTGACATGACATAACTAACTTGTCTAGTCTATGAAACATCTATCATGAGTCTGACTGGAAAACATACTTACTGGGATAAAGCCCCCAGCATACCTTAGATGCATAACTAATCATAAACAAAAGTTAATTAAATCCCGAATGAGATGAGGCTCACCAATAGGCTGGTACGTGCAGATCCTAATGAGTAGAGGCATCGTCCTGTAAGTTCGTACCTACATCGTGAAATGCAGGCCCCCGAGCAATAAAAGGGGACGTCAGCACATTGAATGTACTGGTATGTAAAACAACTGAAAGAAAGAACATGGGACATGGAATAACATGATAAGAACTGAAACTGAAAACGTGGACATGAACATGAGCATGAGTATATATATATATATATATATATATATATATATATATATATATATATATATATATATATATCATAAGTAAAAACATGATGAGTAGGGAGAGCAATAACTTATAACCGATCTATGGTCTGGTGTTTGCGTCCCGCCAGCAGAACACTCAGTCCTTAGCAGGGAACACGAGATTTGATAAAATATGAAAGGATTCAGTCATTATGAGAGATCGTCCGGGACATGGGTGGAGCGATCCTCATCCTACGGTGGCTACGTAGTTTCAGGCTATCTGAAGCCCTCCTCGATAATTAATGCAAATCCCAAAACATGAACATGTAAAATAGTGGCACTTGCTGCCCATGGTATATCATGAATCATAACTTGCTTGTACATAGTGTTCATGAATCATAACTTGCTTGTACATGGTTTTCATAAATCATAACTTGCTTGTATAGTTTCATAAGATAACTTGTCATAGTCTTACAAAACATGTTTTTGGTTCATGAGTAATAACAATAATTTGAAATCATATATATATATATATATATATATATATATATATATATATATATATATATATATATATATATATATATATATACTTGTCTTGAAAACATGCTTGTAACTTGCTGGATGAAATCATAAAGTTTCATATAAACATAATGAGAACACATGAGGAAGAATTCATGATTCATGAATTTAGCTAGGATTCCTAATATCCGTAATGGAAGATTAGGAATACAATAACGAACATAGATACAAATTCATGTACATACATACATAATTACGGACTACCAATATGTTGGGTTTATGCCCTAGGATTTGAACTTCATAGATTTTACGAAATGGATCATGGGGAAGAACGTAAAGATTCCCACATGTGGATGGAAGTTCTAAATACCTTAACTTCCTGCTTTTGAGCGTATCACAATGTCTTCCAATCCCTTCAACTTTAATCTATAGCAATACAGGTCATACGGATTCTATATTAGCAATAATATCCATGCTTTGTTCATCTAAGCATTTTATCAAACACTTGGTGGGCATGAAGCTCCACAATCCTCATTAATAGTGTTTTCTTCACCAAATCCCCATTATATTACTTCTAGCTAATTCTACAATCTCAATTAGATGTAATTAATATCATTCTTCATCACCCATATGAATACAATAATCCCAAGTCAACAATCCAACAACTCTAGCATAGTTCATATAATTCTCTTCAACAAACCCATTAATTATTCTCTCAAGAATTTATCAATTCACAACGATAAATGATTAGGGAGTAGAAACATTACCTTTTATGAGTAGTCACCCCGAAATCAACATCCCCAAGTTCGATTTTTAGCTTAGAATGACGGCAACAACTTGTACTACACTTTATCCTTCACGAGTCTCGGGATTCCGGGCCTTCAACTTGATTGATTCTCTACTTTCTCTCTCTAACCCTCCTCTCTCTCCCTCTCTCTATCTCTCTAAAATATGAAAATATGAGGAAATGGGGCTGCTAGGGTTGAGCATTTCCCTTAAATACCAAGGGGAAATGTGTTTGACCTGACTTGAAATCGGGTTAGGACCTTTCTATCTTAAAACATCCATATCTCCCTATCCCAATGTCACATGTAGACCCACGACCTATGGTTGGAAAGACATTTCAATTATCTACAACTTTTATTCTTTAGGTTTTCCCAAATTCCCAATTTATGATAGGGTGATGGCCTCTCGAAGTTAGGTTACCCGAAACGTACTTACGGACCAAAATATGCCCCATGTTACGGTCTCGTAACACGAAGAACGGACCGTAACTTGGGACCGTACCTTAGTGAAAATTTCTAGTGAGGTTTTGGAAATTTTTGGGACGTTATGGTTCACTGTTACGGTCCCGTAACACGTGTTACGGCCCCGTAACATGTGTTACGGCCCGTAACGTCACCGTAACGTAGGCAAAATTTCCAGCGAATAGGGTTCAATAAAATGGGCATAACTCTTTGTACAGATGTCCATTTGACCCCCGTAATATACCGTTGGAAAGATATTGCAAAGGACTAAAACTTTCATTTGGGAAGTTTTCCCAAATTCCCAACATATTTTCACGAAGGTTGACTGGAAGGGAGACGTATCGAAAACTTTGCCGATTCTATAGGATTTCAAGTGCTTTACTATTAGCCATATTGAGACGATCATATCTCCTTTCTCTGATCTCTTATTGGCTTGGTCCTTATATCGTTAGAAAGGTATTTCTACATACTACAACTTTCATTGAGGGTACTTTCCCAAATTCCAAACCAATCAAGGAGTTATCGCTGCCCGAAATAGGCCTATCAACCATTTTCGTAAAACGTTCAAACCTTCAGTGTTTCCACTAAAACTCCAATGATATGAGCTTAAACTTAGTTTCAAGATGCGAGGTGTCACAACAGTTAACACAACAAATTAGCAACAATACACTCAAATTTATCTAAAAGGGGAGGGCTTGAAATAGATCATTTTCAAGGTTAAGGAAAAAAAAAAGGATAGTCATGCAAGACTGTTACTAGTTTTAACCAATAAAATGTTCTAATAGCTTCAATATTCTAGCACTGCTTCAAGATTAATCAACTCATATTCCTTTTTTTTTTCAAAATTAATTTTAAGCTTCCCTGACCACCCCAATACAGCAAAACACTTTGAAATATTGACTTTCCAATGTTTAGCTACCGAAAGACAAACCAAATGTTTAACAAATGTTTATTCTTAGTGCAAGTCTAACATTAACCTTTTGAGGTCCTGTTCTCTACCTAACTAGTTTTCTAATCCTAAGCTTTGATTCAGTTCTAGTGATTGAGTCTTATATTTTATTAATTACTGATACCACAAGCATAATCTAGATTATAGGAGATGAGGTATAGAAATTATATATTTACACACACTATATCAGCTTGCTTAGGCAGCCCCTTTCTTGACTGGTTGAACACTTAACCAAGTCATATTAGTCACTTAGAATTTTACCAACATTATGAGCCATCAAGCTTTCAACCCTAGGGTTTGATTAAACATATCTTGTCTATCTTAGGAATTAAGCTCAACATCAAAACCACATAGCACAACTTGAGCTAAAACAGGCAACTTAATAAACCAAATACAAGCCCAAAATAAAGTACACTCAACTAATCACAAGCAATACATCATACGGTAACGTTGGGCTAGAGGGTGACCTGATGCAGAACAAACAACAGTACATAGTAGTGTTGGATCAAGGTCTAAGCTACTCCAATCTTAACACAACTATACCAAAGAGAAACCAAAACAAGCAGGAAATATAAGATAACATAAATTTAGACACTAAACTGTACTACATATGACATTAAAATAGACACATTTAATCTGAATATCAATAATGACTTCAATCATAAATTTACTAAGCAAAAGACTACATAATTAAACTAAGTTATACTAAGCATACATAAACACCAAACATGAATATGAACAAAACCACACTAACAGTAAACTACAAATATCAAGCACATAACAGCAAAATAAACTACAGAAAATTAAAAAGAAGAAAGCGTGAAAGATTACCTTTTTTGAGCACAGCCTTTGGTTGAGAATTGACCAATTTTGAGTGCTAAAGCTAGTCATTTTTTTAATTGATCATTTGAAAATTAATTTTAGTTAATTTATAAACTATACAAAAAGTATTCTAATTTACCATTTTCTTCTTAAATAACATTAGAATATTAACCAATTCACCAATTTCGCGTCAATGCCAAAGTAGTGAGGTTGGCTGGAATCCATTTTCGGAGATTCATCATAGCTAAACTATTTTTACGCCGTCAGCCTACTGAAACGTTTCCTTTAAATGCTATGCTTTGCGACATAATGGAGTTAGAATGACAAATAATATGTTGTAAAATATTAACTCAAGGATCATTTTGGTTTACTATTGGAAGCAAAATGTAACGACCTTTTGGGACAGAGTAAGTTGCCAATTAGTGGTGTGGTATGCGTTGCTGGAGTATCTCCAATTCTCTGAACTGCAAGCTGAAAAGTGAGATGTAAAGCTCTGTTGTTGCTATTTGTTGTAATATGCATTACTTCAACCTCTCTGATCATGATTAGATGGTCTTTCTTTTGCTTTGATTTCATCAAGGGCTGCTTTGACACCTCATTTTTCTCATGATCAGTATCTTTTCAAGAAATGGTACTTTTACTTGGTATCTGCAGAATTTTAATTTTTTGTTTAAAGCATTCCAAACAAATACAAAAGTTGAAACTTTTTCTTTGTTTATGAAATTCTCTTGCAGATGATGTCGGATATCCTATTCCTCCTAAAAGACGTTATGTCTTTTTTTTTGGGGGGGTGGGGGGTGGGGGGTGGGGGGTGGGGGGGGGGGTCGGCATGGCATAGACTACTCTAATGTTAGCTCCTGATGAGCTTGTAAGCATGAAAATGTTGCTAGTTAGCCTCTTTTGCAGCTTGACTTGAAATCTCTTTGAAAACTCATCTGCCTGGATAGGAAATCCGCTAGAATATTATCTTTCCCTTTGAAGTGCTTTACTTGGAATTTGTAAGGAGAGAACCATTGTGCCCATCTGAGAATCTGCATCTTAATTTGCAGAATTTACCAGCTATTCAATGGCCCAGGATATTCTTTCCAATGCTGATTCACCTAGAAGAAGATCGGGCCTATTACGAGATCAAGTTCAATTGGCAAAAATAAGCAACTCTTCTCGTTATGAAATAGTCCCAATTCAAGATCAGTTATCATTTGAGAAGGGTTTCTTTATAGTGATCCATGCATGCCAGTTGTTGGTTCAGACGAATGAAGGAATTGTAGTGGTGGGAGTCGCTGGTCCTTAGGGGGCTGGAAAGACCGTTTTCACAGAAAAGATCCTGAATGTTATACCTAATATTGGTATCATAAACATGGACAACTACAATGAGCCCAGTCGTATCGTTGATGGAAACTTTGACGGTAGTCTTGCTTTCGGTCTTTGTAATAGGTTATTACGTGAAATAATTTTGCTGATGTCTATGAGTTATTCTTGTAGTGACCTTATGTACCAACTTTATTTATTATTTGCATCATCTTCACATAGGAACTGCAGACTTCTCATATCATCCAAATGGGGAAGGAGATTGCAAAAACTAGGATTCTTAGAGAAGCATATGCATAAATACTCGTTTTTACTGAAAATTGCATTGAGGATATATATCTATACACTTATTATGTATTACTACATATTGTTCCTTTGCTGAAGAGAGAAAATTTTAGAGATGATTCTGATGGTAATTCTCGTAGCTGTGTTAATGTGATCATGAATTATAAGAGTAAAATACTAACAAGGACCACTATTGTCACAGCACTGTTCGTATATGACAGAAATTGAAAATGCAAAAGTATCAAGTCTTCTTGAATTAATGCATAAATATTGGGTGCTAGCCAGTTTCTCCAATTGCAGATCTCATTGCTCCTTTTCTTTCAGGGATTCTGATTGATTTGTACAGCTGTCACCCTTCCTTAAATTAGTTTTTCAGTTTAGTTCTTTTTTTGGTGAAGACTGTACATGAGTCTAAATCTCTCTGGACTCTACGGATGCTGAGTTTGGGAATCAATCATCAAATATTTTGCTAAAAGTGTTAATATTTGTCTCATAAGTGGAATCGTGTCAGGGTATGCAACTTTAATGCTTTTTGCACTTCTTTATCAGGAACTAAAATAAACAGACGAGCTTCTTGGTTTAAGTTGTTTTCATCTGATGGAAGGTTGAGCAATAGAGTTTTAAAATACTCGATTATAAACAACTCTTGAAAAATCTTGATATTTATCTGTCCCTATATGAGGATCACTAAAGGCCTTGTGCATGAGGTGTTCTTGTAGAATGCCACAAAGGATCATTAAGAAAACAATGCACTTTGTTTTAGAAAAAAATTGAAAACTACCTTGTATTTTGGATGTCTGCTATAAAGAATAAGCAGCGCAATTTGATTGAATGTTCTTATAGTTTGAGATGTAAATTTCAGTGTGTGATCTTGTGGAAATGGTTAGGCCATATTTAACTGTTTTGAATCACGTCAGCACAGTCGGTTTTATTCCGCTTTAGTTTCTAATTGTGTTCTTTGGCCCTACCTTATGCTATGCTGTGACTAATGCAATTTAAAATGAAGATTTGCAATAACTTTTATGCTTTGGTAGTTTTGAAACAGATCCACGGTTGACTGACTATGAGACTATACTCGAGAATATACATTGTCTGAAAGCGAGGAAGCCTATTCAAGTTCCTATATACGATTTTAAATCAAGCTCTCGCGTGGGTTATAGGTCAGTTGTCATTTTTCTTCTCTCTATTGCTGCTATCCCCTTGGTGCTAGGATTTTTTTCTTCTTGTTGTTTTATATACCTTGAAGAAAAATACTTGTTGTGTAGGGGGACAGGGTTTTTGTGGTGGAGTTTAGCATATTTTTAAAAGTTACTTATACTGCTTATTAAACACTTTGATATTTGAAAGACACTAAGACCTCAGTTTTCTTTCTACGGTATGTGTGTAACATTTGACTGAAGCCCATGAATGACGTTGCATATCATTCTTAATCTGACCGATATACAATATCTTTTCGTGTGAAGTTTTGCTCATCATTTGTCGGATTTGTTTTTTGAAGAGGACAGAGAGTTGTGATTTTGGATCAACCAGCATGGTCCCCCCGCCCCGCCCCACCTGGTGCTTGATTACTTTCATGACCTGATTCATACACAATCAAATGAATTGGTGAACACACATAGAGATCTTAATAGAGGATAATAAGATACGTGAAAAGAAGCTAAGAAGACAACGGTGTAATGAAGAAGGGGAGGGACCTATCAAACTACAATGAAGGGCTTTACATAGCAAAGATTCATGGAAGAACATCTGAAATTAATTATCAAGAACCGTTTCCGGTAAAATATTTTATTTCCTTACTTGCCAATGTAAAATGGACATCTACTTGTATCTGATCCCATAATTTATTTGGACCATTGATTTGACAGGACACTAGAAGTTCCAAGCTCTCGAATTGTTATACAACAACATACCTAGTGAAATTCCACAATGTGGGGTCCGAGGAGGGTAAAGTGTACGCAGACCTTATCCCTATCTCGGAAGATAGGGAGGCTGAAGCTCTCGAATTGTTATAATTGAAGGTATATACGCCTTGAGTGAGAAATTGAGGCCATTGCTAGATCTTCGTGTTTGTGTCACTGGTGGAGTGCACTTTGACTTAGTGAAACAGGTTTTTAGGGACATTCAACATGCTGGACAAAAGCCCGAGGAGATAATCCAACAAATCTCTGAAACGGTTCCATCTGTTATTTTCAAATATATTGAAAATATATCTAATTCAAATCTCCTTATAAATTTTCAACAGCTAAGTACAGTGATATTTATGGCATTCTTCCAACAGTTGTATCCTATGTACAAAGCCTTTATTGAGACTGATCTACAGACAGGCTCATATAAAAATTATCAACTAGTTTAACCCGTTCACTGGATTTCAGAACCCTACATATGTTTTAAAGGTCTAACATTTTGACCTTTCTCTCTACGTTCTGTTTTCTATTATGACTATGCAAGCACAACTTTTGGGACTGATGAGTTCTAAATATTTTACAGTCAACAAAAACTGTGACTGTAGACCAGATCAAGGCTGTGTTTTCAAATGAATACAAGGAAACTACAGAGGAAACTTATGATATTTATCTCCTACCTCGTGGTGAAGATCCTGAAGCTTGCCAATCATATCTGAGGATGAGGAACAAGGATGGAAAATACACTCTTATGTTTGAGGTGACCTATAAGTTCCTTGTTTACATGCTGAGCATATCAGTCAGTAATAGTCGGGCTACTTGTCACCTAATTTTATCATTTCCAGATGGTAAACTTGATTAATATTGTTTAAGCTACTTGGGTCCTTCATATCATCTATTTGATGGAGATGCGCCAATACCGTTAATGAGCAGCAAAAATGCTGTCAGCATGTACTGTCGGTCATTTGCTGTATGCTGAATGAACTACCTTTCAAATTTCTAGGATCTAGTGGTTATAGAGCTTGCTGGAATATCTTTAAGAAATCTGGCCCTGAGGTGTACCATATGATACAGCAGAAGAAATGTAGCAATCAATCTAATATATATTAACTCCTTTTGAGTATCACCCTGCTGTTTTGTCATATATATCTGGACACTAAACCATAGAACAATCTATCGTCTGACTACCTTAATTTTTGACATTTTTCTAATATGACATTATAATTTAATTTCTCTCCATCCTGCTCTAGCTAGTTGCATTCTTGTCTTGCCCTGGTAGAGCATCCTGCACCCTGTCATTTATGGAGACAAGATCTTTTAATACCAAAATCGTGGATAGATCAGATCGTATTTGTCTTTATAATGTGGATGACCTGATTCACTTACAAGGAAGATACATAATCCAAGTTCATCTCTCACCTAAACTGAATTGCTGTGTTTCAGTTTGCTACATTGCTATAAATGAGCAGTCAAGACCTTACAACTTTGGAATTTATTTCCCTGCTTCCTAGTTTGGATAAACTATTGGTATCTGTTCAATTTTTAAAAGCTTTATTGTGAGGAATGTCAAGAAATAGTAATCTTGACGTTGACACTGATAATCTTGTATCTTCTGAGGATTTTCATGTATTTATTTCAGGAATGGCTTACAGATAGTCCATTTATTATATCACCAAGAATCACCTTTGAGGTCAGTGTACGACTTCTTGGTGGGTTGATGGCATTAGGATATTCTATTGCAACCATTTTGAAAAGGAGCAGCCACTTCTCTGATGGCAAGGTTTGTGTGAAAACTGTTACACCTCGAAAATTTCATGTCGTCGCATAGTGAATGAACCAACGCGAGCTTAAGGACAATAGGAAGATCTTAAGATTTTAAGATGGATGATTAGTGGTTTTGGAATGCATACGTTAAGATCTTGAAGTTATATGAAATGATGAAATAAGAATTGATAAGGACAAGTGGAGTATAAGTGAGGTTTAGGAAAGATCCCGTAACTTGTTGTGTTAAGGATTGTTTGGTAAGGTTTCATAAAGGACAAATGAGGAGATATATGAGTAGTACATGGAAAGTTGAGCAAGTCCTAAGAAGGACCCCTAAACCAAATATGAGCATAAGCCATCCAAAAAGGGCAACTTAAGGAAACATTTCTGGATGATCTCACTTGGAAGGGCAAAAACATCATTATAAGTTTAGAATTTGAAAAAACACCAACAACTAAAGTTGTATATAATTTAAATAGATTTCCAACCATAGGTCGTGGGCCCTCACAGCATATCGGGATCAAAAGTTATGGTCATTATACGATAGACAGTTTGGGAGCAAAATATCACGTTTTGTCGCACTTTGAGGCGCAACATGTGACCCGCAAACACGACATGCGGCCACGCAATTCCACCGCAAAGTGTGTCAGTTAGAGTTGTTCAGCTGGCAAGCTTTACGACACAACATGCGGCTCGCAGAGCATGCTTTGTGTCTTGCAAAGCGTGCCGCATGTTGTGTCGGTCCAGAATTTTCTGGACCACTTTAAACATACCCAACTCGACCAAAATCTCATTTTTCATCATTTTTGTCCAAGAAAACCTCTAGAACCTTCTCTAACATTCATCCACAAAATAACTCAAGGGAAATTCATGATCAATAACATCAAATCCATGAACCCAAGCGTATGAAACCTAGCCAAAGTTCATCTAATTCAAGAAAACCCAAAAGAGAAGAGATAGGGTTTTGGTTCTAGAAAGGAAACTCCACTAAAGGCTTGTTCAACCATCATCCAAGGTAAGTTTCATGACCCTTACATGTTGTTTAAGGTATTGGAAAGTTAAGGTACCCGACTTGTAAAGAAGCATAGCAAATGGGTCATTCAAGAGTGAATAGTGTCATGTTTGAATGGTAATTGAATTGAATCATGAATGTTAGGGTGTTGTGAATATGTATACGTTATAAATGATATATAGACCATGAGACAAGTGTGATACGTGGGAAAATACGATAGCGAACCTATAACCATAAATGTGAATAAATTGGAGAAAAATGGTGGATTTTGCCTAAAGTATAAAAATGATGATTGTTGCTTGCGATATTGTGAGTTGTGTTGTAGATGTTGGGAGTTGATATGGAATATGGGAAAAGTAGTATAAACAAAGGAAGTGTTGCCCGATTTTCTCTATAATTAGTAGTGCATTCTTATGGTTGGTTAACTAATGTTAGTACGAATCCTCTTTTGAAGGTAGAGACGCGACATTGAAGAAGAATAAGAGAACGCTATATTGCTTAAACGACAAAGGTATGTAAGGCTAGTCCTTTATTTCTAAGGAATGAATCTTATGATATGATATTCCTACAAAGCTAATGATCCTTATATGATTCCGATGCTAGTATTTTCCTTACCTCTCCATGACTTTCCTACTTTCCGGAAAACTAAGAGCCTATGTTCAGGAATAGCCATATGGGATAGATAAGAGGCATGTTACTAATGCGATAATGATGATGATGAGTTTAAGCCTAAAGATACTAAGTCCTATAATATCATGGTTCTACAAGGTTAATGATCCACATTACGATCCGTTGATATTGTTCATTGACTATACTCACCTTATATGCTAATTCCTTCAAGGTGAGGCATAATGCTTATGAATTCTCCATAATGGCCTCAGGGGTTCTCGACCTTATGTCACCCCGACATTGTTATAGATTGTCCATGAGCCTTAATGCATGTCCTATGACCAATGTTACGCAAAGTTACGAGTCTATGTTCATAGAAGATTTCATATGAGATAAAGGTGAGAGATATGCTATAGAAACAATAATGGTAATGATGAGCTTAAGCCAAAAAGATTATAAAGACTATCATATGATACTTATACGAAATTCGTGCTACGAATATGATGTGATTTTCATAGATTGACTTTGAATTTAAATATGTGAATTAATGAAAGGTTACGATACACTTATAAGATGTATGTGATGACAATGATAATGATGAGATACAATGATCCTTGTTATGATGTATGTGATATGGTCGAGCCACTACGTGGCCAAATACGGAAGATATGAATGTAATACTGTCGAGCCACTATGTGGCTGAATACGGATACTGTCGAGCCACTACGTGGCCGAATACGGATATTGTGCATGTGACACTGTCGAGACACTACGTGTCCGAATACGAATATGGTCGAGGCTTACGCGGCCGAATATGGATAATGTTTTATGTGTATGAGTAGATACGATATTATGATGATGAAGTGTATGACATGATGATGTATACGCTATGATGATTCATGTACGACGATTATGTATATGTGATATATGTATGAAATGTATTCATCCTAAAAGGTCGCGCAGGTTTTGCCTTCACTTTATGACTTATGATCTCTCTGTCATGTTTATTCCTTTCATGCCTTACATACTCAGTACAACATTCGTACTGACGTCCGTTTTCTTTGGACGCTGTGTTCATGCCCACAGGTAGACAGGGAGACGGCGCAGACCTATAGAAGCTATCAACAGATTTTCAGGAGCACTCCATTATTCCAGAGGTGCTAATCGGGTTTATACTTTTGTGTGTATATAGATATATATGTATTTTGGGCACGACGGGGTATTGTCCCGTACCTATGTCTAGTGCTTTAGTAAAGGCTCGTAGATGTCACGCCCCGAACCATGGCCTGGACGTAACACGGCACTCGGTGCCTGTCTGCATGTGACCGAGCGAACCACATGGCTTGCTGAATCATCATGATACGTAACATAAGCGGAATATAACATGAATGCATGATGAACCTTTATAAAACGTAGTAAGTCATAATACTTAATAAAATACTTGTTTAAACATGAGTGCGGAAATAACATGAATGAGCCAAAAGGCTATACGACTCCAAATGTCTGACATGACATAACTGACTTGTCTAGTCTATGAAACCTCTATCATGAGTCTGACTGGAAAATATACTTACTGGGACAAGGCCCCAAGCATACCTTTAGATGCAAAACTAAATAAAGAAATACAATGTCTAAACCCCGAATGAGATGGGGCTCACCATTAAGCTCGTGCAAATCCTAAAGAGCAGAAGCGTTGTCCTGTAAATCCGTACCTGCATCGTGAAATGCAGGCCCCCGGGCAATAAAAGGGAACTTCAGCACATTGAATGTACTGGTATGTAAAGTAACCGAAAGAACAATATGGGACATGGAATAACATGATATGACTGAAACTGAAAACTTGGACATGAACATGAGCTTGTGCATGAGTACATATATATATATATATATATATATATATATATATATATATATATATATATATATCATCAGTAAAACATGATAAGTAGGGAGAGCATTTCATAGACCGACATGTGATATCACCACGGGTGTACGTGGAGTCTGGTACCTCGCCGGACCAGCAGAGCCCTCATACCTTGCCAGAGTATAAGGTGATAACGTGCCTGATGGATCCATTCAGTGTAAAATTAAGGTATCTTCCTATCTGGGCGGAGCGATCCTTATCCTATGGTGGCTACATAGTTTCAGGCTATCTGAGCCTTCTCGGTAATTCGTGCAACTCCCAAAAACATGAACATCATATAATTGGCTAAGAAGCCCGTGATTTCGTGAATTAACTTGTACTTGACTTGAAATCATGATTTCACGAAATTACTTGTAAACATGGTTTCATAAGATAACTTGTCATAGTCTTGCAAACATGTTCTTGATTCATGAGTAATAAGATAGTTCATAATCATATATATATAATTGACTTGAAAACATGCTTGTAACTTGCAAAATCAAATCATAAAGCTTCATATGAACATAATGAGAACACATGAGGAAGAACTCATGATTCATGGATCAAGTTAGGTGTCACGCCCCGAACCATGGCCTGGACGTAACACGGCACTCGGTGCCTAACTGCATGTGACCGATCGAACCACATGGCTTGCTGAATCATCATAATACATAACATAAGCGGAATATAACGTGAATGCATGATGAGACTTTATAAAACATGGTAAGTCACAATACTTCATAAAATACTTGTTTAAACATGAGTGAACCAAAATGGTTATACGACTCCAAATGTCTGACATAACATAACCGACTTGTCTAGTCTATGAAACCTCTATCATGAGTCTGTCTGGAAAACATACTTCCTGGGACAAGGCCCCCAGCATGCCTCAGATGCATAACTAATCATAAACAAAAGTTAACTAAACCCCGAATGAGATGGGGCTCACCAATAAGCTGGTACGTGCAGATCCTAATGAGCAGAGGCGTCGTCCTGTAAGTTCGTACCTGCATCGTGAAATACAGGCCCCCGGCCAATAAAAAGGGGACGTCAGCACATTGAATGTACTGGTATGTAAAGCAACTGAAAGAAATAACATGGGACATGGAATAACATGATGAGAACTGAAACTGCAAACCTGGACATGAACATGAGTGCATACATATACATATAAAAACATGGTAAAAATATCATAAGTAGGGAGAGCAATAACTTATAACCAATCCATGGTTTGGTGCTTGCGTCCCGCCAGCAGAACACTCAGTCCTTGCCAGGGAACATGAGATTTAATAAAATATGAAAGGATCCAGTCATTATGAGAGATCGTCCGGGACATGGGTGGAGCGATCCTCATCCTACGGTGGCTACGTAGTTTCAGGCTATCTGAAGCCCTCCTCGGTAATTAATGCAACTCCCAAAACATGAACATGAAAAATAGTGGCACTTGCTGCCCATGGTATATCATGAATCGCAACTTGCCTGTACATGGTATTCATGATCATAACTTGCTTGTACATGGTTTTCATGAATCATAACTTACTTGTACATGATTTTCATAAATTATAACTTGTAAATATAGTTTCATAAGCTAACTTGTCATAGTCTTGCAAAACATGTTTTTGATGCATGAGTAATAACAATAGTTCATAATCATATATATATACTTGACTTGAAAACATGCTTGTAACTTGCTGGATGAAATCATAAAGTTTCATATAAACATAATGAGAACACATGAGGAAGAATTCATGATTCATGGATTTAGCTAGGATTCCTAATATCCGTAATGGAAGATTAGGAATACAATAACGAACATAGATACAAATTCTTGTACATACATACATAATTACGGGCTACCAATATGTTGGGTTTAATGCCCTAAGATTTGAACTTCATATATTTTACGAAACGAATCATGGGGAAGAACGTAGGGATTCCCACATGTGGATGGAAGTTCCACATACCTTAACTTCCCGCTTTTGAGCGTATCACAATGTCCTTCAATCCCTTCAACTTCAATCTATAGCAATACAAGCCATAGGGATTCTATATTAGCAACAATATCCATGTTTTGTTCATCTAAGCATTTTATCAAACACTTAGTGGGCATGAAGCTCTATAACCCTCATTAATGGTGTTTTCTTCACTCAATCCCCATTCTATTAATTCTAGCTAATTCTACAATCTCAATTAGATGTAATTAACATCATTCTTCATCATCCATATGAATACAACAATCTCAAGTCAACAATCCAACAACTCTAGCATAGTTCATATAATTCTCTCTATCAAACCCAATTATTATTCTCCCAAAAATTCATCAATTCACAACTACAAATGAATAGGGAGTAGAAATATTACCTTTTGGGTAGTCACCACGAAATCAACACCCCCAAGTCTGATCTTTAGCTCAAAATGACGACCACAACTTGTACTACAATTTATCCTTCACGAACTTTGGGATTTGGGGCCTTAAAATTGGTTGATTTCCTACTTTCTCTCTCTAGCTCTCCTCTCTCTCACTTCCTCTCTCTAAAAATC
The DNA here is from genome assembly GCF_019175385.1 of Lycium barbarum. Classification (NCBI taxonomy): domain Eukaryota; kingdom Viridiplantae; phylum Streptophyta; class Magnoliopsida; order Solanales; family Solanaceae; genus Lycium; species Lycium barbarum. The sequence continues at coordinate 115,753,381 of NC_083345.1, read as the reverse complement.
TGAAATTTGAGGGAAATGGAGGCTGCTAGGGTTTTATTTTCTATATATACCAAGGGGAAAATGGGTTGACCCAACTTGAAAACGGGTCGGGACTGTCCTGTCTTAAAACGTCCATATCTCCCTATCCTGATGTCGTCTGTGAATCCACAACCTATGGTTGGAAAGGTATTTCAATTATCTACAACTTTCATTCTTTGAGTTTTCCCAAATTCTCAACTTACGATGGGGTTATGGCCTCCCGAAGTCAGGTGACCCGAAACTTAATTGCGGACCAAGATACGCCCATGTTACGGTCCCGTAACACAAGGTACGGACCGTAACTTGGCGTCGTACCTTGTTGAAATTTTCCAGAAAGTTTCTGGAAATTTTCCCCATGTTACGGTCCACTGTTACGGTCCGTAACACAAGGTACGACCCGTAACGTAAGGAACGGACCGTATCTTGGGACCGTATCGTGAACGAAATTTCCAGTGAGGTTCTGGAAATTTCGTCTGTGTTACGGCTCACTGTTACGGTCCGTAACACAAGGTACGGCCCGTAACGTGAAGGACGGGCCGTATCTCGTCACCGTAACATAGACAGATTTTCCAGCTTACAGGCTTCAGTCAAATGGGCACAACTCTTTGCACAGATGTCCGTTTAATCCCCATAATATATCGTTGGAAAGCTATTTAATAGGGCTACAACTTCCATCAAGGAAGTGCTTCCATATTCATAACGGATCAAGGATTTATCACTGCCCGAAGTAGGCCTATGAACTCACTAGAACTTTAATGATTTAAGCTTAACTCAGCTCCGAGATGAGGGGTGTTACATTAGGGTTCCTAATAACCGTAATGGAAGATTAGGAATACAACAACGAATATAGATACAAAATTCATGTACATAAATACATAAATACGGGCTACCAATATGTTGGGTTTAATGCCCTAGGATTTGAACTTCATGAATATCAAGAAACGGAGCATGGGGAAGAACGTAGAGATTCCCACATGTGAATGGAAGTTCTACATACCTTGACTTCTTGCTTTTGAGCGTATCACAATGTCTTCCAATCCCTTCAACTTTAATCTATAGCAATACAAGTCATAGGGGTTCTATTTAGCAACAATATCCATGCTTTGATCATCTAAGCATTTTATCAAATACTTGGTGGGCATGAAGCTCCACAACCTTCATTAATGGTGTTTTCTTCACCCAATCCCCATTCTATTACTTCTAGATGATTCTACAATCTCAATTAGATGTAACTAACATCATTCTTCATCACCTATATGAATACAACAATCCCAAGTCAACAATCCAAAAACTCTAACATTGTTCATATAATTCTTTTTATCAAATCCATTTATTATTCTCTCAAGAATTCATCAATTCACAACTATAAATGATTAGGGAGTAGAAACATTACCTTTTATGAGTAGTCACCACGAAAACAACATCCCCAAGTTTGATTTTTAGCTTAGAATGACAACAATAACTTGTACTACACTTTATCCTTCACGAGCCTCGGGATTCGGGGCCTTCAACTTGATCGATTCTCTACTTTCAATCTCTAACTCTCTTCTCTCTCCCTCTCTATCTCTAAAATCTGAAAATATGAGAAAATGGGGCTGCTAGGGTTGAGCATTTCCCTTAAATACCAAGGGGAAATGGGTTTGACCCGACTTGAAATCGGGTTGGGACCTTTTTGTCTTAAAACATTCATATATCCCTATTCTGATGTCACCTGTGGGCCCATGACCTATGGTTGGAAAGGTATTTCAATTATCTACAACTTTCATTCTTTGAGTTTTCCCGAATTCCCAATTAATGATAGGGTTATGGCCTCTCGAAGTCAAATGACCCGAAACGTACTTACGGACCAAAGGACGCCCCATGTTACGGCCCGATATCACGTAGGACGGATCGTAACTTGGGACCGTACCTTAGTGAAAAATTCCAGTGAGGTTCTGGAAATTTTTGGGACTTTACGGTTCACTGTTACGGTCCCGTAACACGTGTTATGGCCCGTAACGTCCACCGTAACACGGGCAGAATTTCCAGCGAAGACAGGCTTTAGTAAAATGGGCATAACTCTTTGTACATATGTCCGTTTTACCCCCATAATATACCATTCAAAATATATTTTAAAGGGATACAACTTTAGTTAAGGAAGTTTTCTCAAATTCCCAACGGATTTTCACGAAATTTGACTGGAAGGAAGACGTATCGAAAATCTAGCCGATTCTATAGGATTTCAAGTGCCTTACTATTAGCCATATTGAGACGATCATATCTCCTTGCTCCGATCTCTGATTGGCTTGGTTCTTATATCGGTAGAAAGGTATTTCTACATACTACAACTTTCATTGAGGGAACTTTCCCAAATTCCAAACCAATTAAGGAGTTACCGCTGCCCAAAATAGGCCTATCAACCATTTTCGCAAAACGTTTAAACCTTCAGTGTTTCCACTAGAACTCTAATGATATGAGCTTAAACTTAGTTCCAAGATGCGGGGTGTTACAGTAGATACGTACGTGTGGGTAATATGGGCTCACGATGCTACTATGGTGTATATGTTATTATTTTGATAGCCGAAGGGTGTATGTATATAAAATCAATTATGTTTTCAAATGATAAATGATTGTCTTATTATTCTGAGTTTATGAATGGTAAAGAAGTTTATAATACTATGACGAATAAGGAAATGAGTGGTACTCGGTGGTTAGCCCCGGATACCCGTCACGGCTCCTAGTCGGATCGTGACAAAAGCAGATTGGTTGGAGCAACTTAATCGTCACTATGTTCAGGTATGACAATCACAAATTACTAAATTGCTTTTATCTTTTTTTGAATCATGATTTGCAAATGAGAATTTCTTTTGTCTTTTTATCTATCCCTTGTTTCGAGAATTTGGGTTAATTTTATTAATCTACTGGATGCGACTTTGGTTTTTGGGGTTGAGACAATTGTAAGGATTGTATTTAGGAGAAATATCCAGTTTGGATACCATGCTTTCTCATCACTATCATTCAAGTGTTTACCTCAGTCTTTTTTTGATTTAACATATTATAAACGTGGAAGCATGCTGAAAAATGAAGTAAAGGGGAAAGAACGAGTTCCCTAAAACTTCAGTTGAAGAAGTTTAACAAATATTAATGAAGAATTTTACGGAGCTATTTTCTGATGAGTATGTTGGTTAATTTTTTATTTTCCCTTTTGCTGAAGACCTGAGGAACACAGAAAAGTCTGTTAGAAAGAGCTTCCTCTTTCTCAATTCTGGCATTGTTTAGCCTGAGAAACTAATTACAATTATTATTTACGCTTTTTTGCTTATGAAGGTGCAAGGAAGAGATCGCTTACATGTAAAATATGTTGCTGACTCTCTGGGTTTGGATGGTTCATATATTCCTCGCACTTACATCGAACAAATTCAGCTGGAGAAGCTTTTAAACGATGTTATGGTACCATAAATTCTAATTATATACCAATTTTTCCAATGTTCCTGGTTTTCAGTATTACAGACCATGCAGGCATTGCCAGCTGATCTGAAGACAAAGCTAAGCATAGAAGATAATTTGGTCTCAAGCCCTAGGGAAGCTTTGTCCCGAACCTCGGCAGATAGGAGAACAAAGTTTCTAAATCGGTAGGTCATAGGCTAAATTGTTATCTAATGCTGCAAGTATTCTATATGTATTGGACCATTATTTGGATGTTTTTATTTTTGCAATCATCACCTACTTATTGCTGTGCTGAAAAAATCATCGTCTGTTCGCCTGTAACTATTGGCAGCGGTATCTCACAGTCATACTCAACACAACGAGAAAAACACCTGTCCAAGCTGACAAAACTTGCGGTTAATAGTAGAAGATATGATGGGAGAACCCCTGATTCTCCAGCGCCAGTGGCTAATCAGGTAATTATTCGGAAAAATAGGTTCAATTTTTTGTTAGAATTTGATGTCTCCACAATTCTGGCAACATAGTTAAGTTATTTTTGGTTCGTGAACTGATTTCCAATTTTTTCCTCTGTTCGGTGTTGTCTGAAATTTCTCTTAGAAAATGTTTTCCTATTCGGGGCATTTGTTCGACATAAATTGCACAAGTTTAGCCCTAATATAATATTTTAATTCAAGATAGATCATTTTTTAACACCATTAATTTATTTTCTTTTATTTTGAGAATAAAACCCTAAACCCTAAATCTTAAACCATTACCTGATTCTCAATTGATGGTATTGACACTTTAAGTATATCATCACCCTTTCCTGCTCGTTCCTCTTAGAGCCTGTTTGGATGAGCTTATGCCTATAAGCTGTTTGCAGCTTATAAGCTAAAAAAAAAAAATTGGGGTAGTCTAACTTATTTTTTTTGGCAACAGCTTATAAGCTGCTTTAGATAAGCTAAGTCAAATGGGCCCAATTATTTTTTTGAGCTTATTTTAAGCACAAAATGACTTTAAGCTGCCAGTCAAACACTCAAAAAAGCTGAAAACAGCTTATAAGCTAACTTATAAGCCAATCCAAACGGGCTCTTAGCCACTACCATCATGACTCATAACCACGCCCTTGAACACAATTACAGGCTGTCAAATCTTTTGACCATTTATATATTCCCTTATATTAGAATGGTGTAAATCAAACCAACATAGCCTTTGGAAAGATTTGCCTTTACTTGTATGTTCAGTGATCGATAGAATTCTGCTGAAAGTCTGTTCAGCAGAATGAAATGAGTCCTCGATGTAGGAGTTAAAGAAACACACACTTGGATCTCCTTGTTTGCAGAATCAGCAAAGTAAGTTGACTTTATAACTTTGAAAAATCAAGCCAAATGATGATATCCTGGCGACCGCGGGGACTGGTGGCTGAAAACATCTGCCATGATGGATCCCTTTTTAGTCCATGCAGAACAGCAAGAGTCTTTTTTTATGATTTACAGTTGTTTATATATATATATATATATATATATGTATAAAAAGCATATTTGCTTTGTTTTAACCAATAAACATTGGGAAGGGGCTTTATTCAAGCCTATAAATCTTATAATCTATATATTATTAAAAAAATGATAGTTTGGTTTAGGATTTTGACAAGTGGCAGCGTAGGAAAATGTTATGTGTTAGTTTAGGACAAAAATTAGTTATTTAGTTAATACTTTTGAATTTGAATTTAACTTTGAAGAAACTTAAAATACACAAAAAAGGATATCTAAAGAAAACGAGGCAGTTCTTCCTTCATACGAGGGAAGTTAGGTGCTGCACGATGGATTAGTGGACAATTCCCCACTAACTCCACTTCATGCATCAAAACGCCCTACGTCCCCTTTTTTCTAATAGGGACAAATACTTTTTTTTTGTATAAAAAAATAAAAATAAAAAAAGGAGTGTCACCAGTTACCACATGTTAGTAACTGCACAATTGCCTGAGAAAGGAGTCGAACTACAACAATAATCACAATTTTACTAATGTAAGGCTAGATTAATTTTGCTTGTACCGAAGTAAACAGTCTGCATCCCTCTCTGTATGGTAAGTTGGTTAGTAACTTTTGACACATATTTTAATAAAATTATAGATGCACGATGTTTAATTTATGGGTGAATGAAGCGAATCCACTGTTGAATCTCTTTTTTTTTCTTCCTCACAAGAGTGTTCTTATGAACCTCCGAGATGAGCATGGATTTGGGGATGCATGTCCACGTCCATTTTTTTTGCACTACACCACAATTAAAGGCATCGACACCTTCAAATACACAAGCACATTAGCACTTTCGGATATTGCTAAAAACAAAATTCATTTTTTTTTTGTTTCAGATTTTTTGAGTGTTGATTTCGTGCGTCAACAATCCTTTTGCAGACTCAGGTACAATCTGATTTTGTGTATAATGTGATGAAATTTTTTGTCCTTGCAGTGTCTGATCTATAGGTATTAGGTAGGCATTGTTATTTTGAAAGTTTAAGTTGTTTATATGATCTTTACCACCAATGCATTTTGATATTTTAGGCATTTGCCAGTCACTAGATTATAGAAATGATGAAATTAAATAAGAAATCAGTTGCAGGAGTTGACTGAATGCTAGGAAATATGGTATCGGCAGGCTGAACAGAAGGAGAGGCTTACAAAGATCAAATATTTTAAACTGTGCTTTATGGCTGAAATTTTAAAGAGCTTGATTTCCTTTCCCAGTGAAGCAGTGGTGATGAATTCTTTTTTTTTTTTCCTTTGAAATTTTGAAAAATAAATTGTTACCGTTAATTGAAAAATAATTTTTTTAACCTTTCTTTCTCTGTGCAATATTCATAATTGCCATATGACTGTGTTGTATGTAATTAAGGATAATTATATTTTTTTCAACTCCAAAGTTGAGCTTTATTATATCATCTATAATTTATTTTGGTTATTTTGATTTAAGTGGTTTCCTGTTTGGTTGAAGAACATAAACACATCTTTAAAATATTTATACTTAATTAATAATAGCTCTAGCTGTTAAATTATAGAAAACACGGAGGGTCTTGATGTGGTTAATTATCTCAAGTAATTGAATCCATTTTATGAGTCGTTTAATTGGATGAATGAAAAGAGAGCTTCTTTCGATATAAGTAACTTTAAATTTTTTATATATATACTTTATGAATTAATGTGGTATTATTTTATTTATTCACTTATCTATTGTTGATGTTGTGTCTATAGTTTGCTAGGATGGAACTTTACTGGCGGCATACAATCTTTGATAGAGCATCTGGTACAGGTGTAAAGAATGAATAATAATATCGATAAAGCATAGTTTTTTTTTTTTCAATATCAACTTTTAAACTTTGTTTATCTGAATGAATTTATTGCATTAATGATATAAAAAACTTAAATTTATTTGAATTTGAGATGTTTCTAAAGTTGAAGGATAAAAATTTATCTAAAATATTTTATGTGTGATAATGTTAGTGATATTGGATAAGACAGACCTGAACATAAATCTTTTCTAAAAGAACCATAAAATGCATGTCTAACTTTTGTTATTTTTTCTCAGGCATCACGAGGAAGCAGAAGAAATCGGCATTTGCTTTTGCAAGATTTACACAAATTCTTGCAGCTATGCTAGATTTGGATATGGAGAACTTGACATTTGCTTTTGCAAGATTTACACAAAAGGGAGGCTCCAAAATCAATTATTACATGGTAACGTTTCTGAAATTGGGAATAAATCTTATATTTTTTTTTTCTTTTCGTGTCCTTCAAAAATATAACTTAACTATAAAAATTATATTAACAATACACATTGTTCTATTGATAGAAAGGGAATCAAATAAAAATGGTAGAATATACTAAGACTCTATGAAACAAAAATTTCATGAAAGTAGTAATTTGCACTTGAAGGACAAAACCATTTGTACATTATTATCTATTTGTGCAGAGTCACAGATATATTACCACTTCAAAATTACAGTAATTGGATGTCATCACTTCTACCATGTTTAATCGCTCACCAGTATCGTCATGTATCATTGTAAATTTCTAAACTTTTTACTTCCTTTAACTATGTGTACGTGTATGGAATAATGAATAATTAGTTTGATAATAATCTATTGTGTAAAGCTTCTATGGCTAGATAATTACTACGAATCAATGGCGGCTGCAAGAGAATTGGAAGTCATCGCCCTTCGTATATGCATGTTTATGGTGCATATCATCTCTGAGATGCTTAACAGTGACCTTCTTTTTCTGTTTTTTTTTAATCACGTTCTATACTTTGTTTTGGTTTCGGTCTCATTAGCTTGGAGGCAATGTGTTTTATAGAAGGTTCACAATAAAAAAACGAAGTGCAAAAAAGAAAAAGGAAAAAATATTATTAAAGACATGTTTGGAGTCCATCCACAATAGTCGCTTTTAATTCAATTCCTTTATTTTCAGAGTACGTCCACAATAATCGTCAAGTTTGTATTGCATCATCTTATTGTGATATTAGCCTCTGGAGTATAAAAGATTGTATACTGTCTAAAGAAATTGTCTGTAATTAAGCAGTAGTAGCTACATATACCATAGAAAATATTAGTCTGTAATAAGATTGGTCTCAAAAAAAAAATGAGAATATAAAATCTGAAATATGTCACACGTAGTTCATATACATATGTTTATATTATATTTCTCTGCTCCTTTTTTCTTTAAAACGGTCCGCGCATCGCGCGGGTACGTATACTAGTTGGTTACAATAACCCATTCGTTTTGCCAAAAAGGTAGGTTGATTTGTCGATATGGAGAACTTGGTGCTGGAATCTTTACCTGCAAAGAGGACTGGAATAACGTTAGTGCGCACCGGAGATACTCTAAATACAATGAGTATTTCACATTGGAGCCAAATATTCTACTTTTTTATGTTATACATTAGCTTCCAATTTAGCAAGAACAAGAAACGTGAATGCTGTTCCCTTTGTTCTAACATGTTTGTCCAGCTATATGTATGCTGTTTTTCGTTTTCTGCTTCCCTGCTTAGCTTACAAGAGATGTCATTTTTCTAGCAGTACCTCCTACTTATGCTGAACTCTTTATAATATTTCAAACTTGCATTACCTTTTTGTTCCTTTTCTGTCTCAATCACACAAGAATTGCCTTTTAAAGGGAGCTGTTTCTTAGTTGTTTCTCAACTTTCAGAACAAATTTCCACTCTGAGTGAGCGAATGGACGAGTTTACATAGAGCAAATGGACGAGTTTACATCTCGGATGGAAGAGCTAAACTCAAAAATATCTGCCAATAGAGTTTCTGCTAGTCAACAAAATTTGGCAGTGCAGGCTGAATCTTGCAATGGTTCCACACCCACTTCTCTTTTTGTGGCTGGTTTATGCAATGGCTCATTTACTGGTTCTCTTTTACCTCATTCATCATCGGGTTCCCAACTGGCAAGAGAAACTTCTATATTGGAAGGCAAGAGAATCTTCTATATTGGAAGAGGTATTTTGTGTGCTTATCTTTTCCGCTAATTAGAGGCAAAGGCATGACGAGGTGTTTGGCCAAGCTTTTAGGAGAAGAAAAAGTGTTTTTGAGTAGAAGCAGAAACTGTTTTGGAAATCTGAATAAAGTAGCTTCTCCCAAAAAGTATTTTTTTGAAAAACACTTTTTAAAAGCTTGGCTGAACACTAATTGCTGCTCAAAAGTTCTTTTCAAATTGATTAGCGAGGCACAAACTGCTTCTGACCAAAAGTATTTTTTTGAACACTTTTGAAAAAAACATTTTTCCTGATAAGCTGATTTTAGAAACTTGACCAGACAAGCTATTAGTTGTTTTCACTGCTATACCTCTGGTTAGTAGCGTCTGCGCGTCATCCTGCTGCTGTAAAAAGATCATAGAATCAGTTCAGGTCTACTTAACCAATGTTTTCAGCAAGGTGTATCAACAAAAAATTAACAGCTACTTTTGCACTTTATAAAGATCCAGTGTAAAGTATCATTTGAATGCTGATATGTCTAGGCTGAATGCAGGAAAGGAGAAATCTCCTGATGAACTAGATGATGGTGGGAGTGGATTTGCCCCTCGTGATGATGATGGAGGCGGAGGCGGAGGTGGAGGTGGGGGTGGTGGAGGCCATTGGAAAGGTAGCTTCTTCTTTTTCGGGTTTCTTGCTTTCCTAGGCTTATTCAAGGACCAGGAGGAGGAAGGACCCTATCGGGACCAACGTAGAAGATGAAGAAAACCATAATACTGATGCATAGAAATCAAAATGCTGTGCACTTAGAAATGGACATTCTTTTCAACAGTTCCTATAGCCTGGATGGTTGATAAGTTGCTATCATAGCCTTAATTTGTTCGAGTGGTATAATGTCATGCTTCTCAATATTTTTTGTCCGAGTGGAATGCGATGTAATTACACAGTTATTTTCCCCTTGATTTAGAGATTGTATATATCCAAGTTAGATGGGGTCAAATCTCACGTCTTACCATCTCTTTATGTAAGAGATAATGTTCATTGCCCACTTTTCGATTATGTCTTTGAAAATAGCAAGTGTTCTGGGATTTCAATTTCTACAAGTGCAACACCATGAGAGAGTCTGAAAGTGGCTATTTATGAATTTTACTCCCTCTTGTTTTCAGGTAACGTCTTCACTAAATAATCATCACAAAAAAGATATAAGCGAAAAAACAATTTCCACAAATAATTAGGATGTTTAGAATGTATATATAGTTGAGAAAAATAGAAAAAAAAAGAAAATTGAGCTTCTTCTTGGTCTAGTGATCAACAATGTAGAACAAAATCACAAGAGATCAGATTTCAAATTTCAACAAAAAAAAAAATGTTAAGTTATTTCTTGTAGTCTAATTAGATTCATTTTTTTTTTGTGTGGAATGTCCTTTAAAGGCACTGGGTCTTAGTCCGGCGCATGGTGCACTTGTGCATGGTACACGGCGCATGGCACACTGTTGCATATTATCCAAGGTCTTGATGGGTCAATGTAAACAAAGAAGCATGGCTTCATCTTCCGCGTCATACATTCTTTTGATTTTTGCACAGAGTGGTTGTATGTATGTTGTCAACCCAAGAACCCATGTACGCAGCACACAGTTTCCTATGTCGCTAGCATATGCCATCGGACGTGACCTATGTCGCTGGCCTATATTGTTGCGCGCGGGCTACGTCTTTGGGTGCGACCTATGTCGCTGGTCTATGCTTTTTTGTTTACATTCACCCATCAAGACCTTGGGTAATATGCAACAGTGTGTAATATGACGTGTCCCATGCACAAGTGCACCATGCACCCAACCAAGACCCTGGGCATATCTCTATTCTAGTCCCATAATATCTTCTCAACGCTTCCGCCGAGGTTCGATCCATGGTGGTTGAGGCAAAAAGGTATTTAAATGGTCTTTAATTTTTGGCCCTCATATTTGAAATTTTTAATTTTTGTCCTTCCCCTAAAACTCCATGGGTTCGGGGTTCGAACCCCATTCAGTCAAATATTTTTTTTAAAAATCACAAGGCAGAGGTTTATGGCAAAATTAGGCCTATTCGAGTAAAGTCAGGCCTACTTAGGCAGAGGTTTGCCTAACTTTGCCCGAAAAGTTAAGCCTTAAGGTAGAAGTTAGGCAAACCTCTACCTAAATAGGCCTAACTTTACCCGAACATGCCTAATTTAGCTACAAGCCTCAGCCTTGTGAATTTTTTTTTGACTGAGCCGAGGTTCGAACCCAGAACGGTTTTTAGGCGAATGACAAAAATTAAAGATTTCAAATTTGAGGGCCATAAATTAAAGACCAGTGCCTTTGACGGCCAATTGTGCAAATGACCCACTTAGATCCTGGTGGGAAGAATTACTTGGTGCATGTGCAAGGGAAGATAGTAAATATCTGATGAAATAATTTCAGTAAGCACAAGTGAATATGAGACTACGTTACTGTAAACAAATAGTGGAATTCAACATCACATGAAACTCAACAATCACCAACTCATTATGTAAACTGGGAAGTTGGTACGGGAACTGACTGCAAATTTAACATAAACATTGGAGGCACTTTTATTTTTAAGTCAATATACTCGTGTAGAGAAATATTAGGGGTTTGCTAATTATGATCTTACATCCAGATCGATAACTGATTTAGTATACATATTTACTTTGCCGTCATATATCTTTTTATTTTTATTTTGTATTCATAAAAATTAAAAAAAAAAAATTGTATGTGGTCTTAACTGGCATAGTTTTTTGTTAAACCAAATTTAAGTGTGATGCAACCTAATTTGATTGTAGTAGAATTTTAAAAAATAAGTCGTTAATTAAACTATCATAATTTTTTAAAATTCTTTTTATCAACTTTCTGAACATTATTCAAAACAATAGGATGCTAATATCTGTAACAACCCATATGAAGTAGCAAAATTACATATAGAAGGGATTATCATTTCAATCGAACAAGTCAACAACTTCCAAAAAAACCAAGGGATGAGGAGTGTGTAGCTTGTGAAAAGAAAAGAAAAAGGATGTCATAAATTTGGATAACAAAACTTTTGGTTTTTACATTTCATGTCAAGAACATCTGGACATCCAGTCAAGCCATCTATACATGTCATCCAAAAAGTTATAGTACAATACAAAAAACATATACAACCAGCAGCTGTAAAAGCTAAGTAATTTTTTTAGTACGATCCTCGTTGCTCGAAAACAATCATTTACAACTGCAGATTATGCTTTCAGAAGTTTCAGGCTTAACAAGGGTATCTGTGACTATGAACTTGATCCAGACTCTGCTGGTTTTGTTTCAGCATTTACATCATCTGAAGCAGGGAGTTTCTCACTCGAAGCTGACGGCTCATCACCAGGAGAAGCCGAAGATTCGTCACCTGGAGAAGCTGATAATTCATTGCCAGGAGAAGGCCCGGAGGGAATAGGTTTTTTGACTTGTACTAAAATCATGGTCATGTTGTCGCATCCTTCACCTCCAGCAGTGGGTGCCAAACACCTATCAAGAACCTTTTCGCATACCGCAGAAAGCTTGGATTCCTACAAGCCAAACCTCTAGGTCAATCAGTATATCTATAGTGACATATAAAACATTTTATTGTTGCATGACATCTATCCAATCCCTGATCAAAGATGAGATGCCCAGATCAAATAATCAAACCTAAGCGAAACATAAGAACAAATAAAGATATCTAAATTTTGGCTCCTAAGGGTGTGGCCTAGTAGTCAATGAAGTGGGAGAAAAACCATGAGGTTTCAGGTTCAAATCCCAGCAAGAACAAAAACATTAGATGATTTCTTCTCATCTGTCCTAGCCTTGGTGGACAGAGTTACCTGATACCCGTTGTTGGTGGGCGTAGCAGGTATTTTGTGGAATTAGTCTACATGCGCACAGGAACTCAAGGAAAAAATGACGAGCCTCGTTACTTCCAGGAAAAATAATTGGTTGGTGAATTCCCATGTAACTACTTCAAAGCATTTCGAATTCCTAAGCTCCATCATATTACGGGGCATTGACAGCATGTCCTACATTTGTATCATCAATACAGCAAGTAACTCAATGCCATAGGAAAGAGGGTTTTTTTTTTCAGCAGAAAATGCCATAGGAAGGAGGGTTTTTTTTTTCTTCAGAAAATGCAGTGCTCTAAACAAACAATCACTGCTTTTTAGTTTTTACGACTGTGGTAACTGTCTGGGGCCAACCATTAGGACCAACCGCAGCCTCCGAAGCTCGGGGATAATGGGCCGCCCACTATCCTTCTCCACCCTAAAAATCACTTTTGTTGGAGAAAAATAGCAAACAAAAGTTTGATTGCTTACATAAAAAGATACGAGCAGTTAGAGTATGTAAGCACATATCACTCAAGCGCTGAAACAAGATTTTTAGTTCTCTTAACAAAAAAGGCCTTTTTTGGTGCTATAATCTTTTTGCAAACAAATACTTAGGCACAACAAGTCTTTTCATTTTTAATAGTTTCCTAAATAAATTCTCACATCACGGGAGGTGCAAATTAGTGGATGTGCCTTTTTATATACATGGTACAACTTTAGCCTTATACCTCCTCCTATAGCAAAGAAATTTCATTTATGGCAAATAGGTACGACCCAAAATATAGCAAGCAGGCATGGCCAAAAGAAGTATCCGTTTTGGAAGAACAGAGCAGAGAAATCTTTTCCATGGAAAATGCACACTTCCTTAACTAAGTTTCCTGCAGGTTTCACTTTTAGTGGCTTTATATAATCTTTGGCCTTGCATTTGGTGGATAGGATGAATATCACGTAACTCACGTAACTAAATTTTGTACTTGAGCAATAATTAATCTTAACGATATAGAAGCATCATCTATCAGACTAACCGATTTGAGCTGCTCATGTACAAAGTCCACTAACTGTTGGCTCGACATGCAGTCCCTGAAAACCAAGAAAAGGCCACGTGATAATGAGAAAATAGTTTATCAACCCAATTTTTTTTTAACTCATTTCTGACAATAGAACGGAGAACTTTGAAGTAATGTAAAAGTGGTAGATGAGATGAAAAACCACAGGAACAATTGAAAAATGAGAACCAAGATAGAGTATTGTTAAAATCTTAAATACACTTATTGAGAAGGAAATCTAATCAAAGGAAAAGGTGAAAGATCACTAGCCACCGCTCTACATTCTTTACATGAAGATCCTCATCCGAGCAAAGAAAACATATGCAAGCACTGAGATCAATCAATTTATTATATCTCAATCCAAATTAGTCTGGGATTGGCTATATGAATCCTCTTTATCCATTTTGCTCTATTTAGGCCTCATACCCAAGCAACGAGCACATAACTAGGTTACATCCCAGGGAATTTGGTATTTGGAAGATACGTCATGTTAAAAACTATTTCCCCCACCAATCGGTCATCAATCTACGACAACCCTCCTCCTACTTTGTCAAGCATTGGAATTGACTATCCTTGACAGAGCTCATAGTTCTTAATATAAGAAAATCCATAAGAACAAGAAAGGATTGAAAACATGGTAAAAGTAGAAAAAAAAATGATACGACATGCAGCCAAAATTTCAAAATTGAAAAACATGAAATTAGCAAGCAAAATACTTACTACTCTGTCACAATTTGTATGACACTCTTTCCTTTTTTCACTTGCCAGAAAGAATGGTATTTTTCCATATCTAAGAACTTTATTAACCCATCAACATGTTCTAAGAATGGTACTCTTTTTCTCAGAAAAGAATACGTATTGTCACTTTCTATTAAGAAGAGAAGTACGGAGAACAAGACGCCGCATGGCAAAAAAAGAAGTAGCAAGTCAATCATCCTACTCATAAAAAATTGATTGTTGTCTTATTGATACTTTACTTTTTTTTCTTTAAGAACAAAATTGATACTAAGATTATTTTAAAGTATTTTATGTAAGTTAAACTTTTTTATGATCTAGTGTCGGAATCAGCTTGCGTACACCTCAACTTTTCCACCGGGTTCTCCTACCTTCTACCAGCACAGGTACGGATAATTCTGCCCTCCAAGGCTTAAGTAGATCGGAAGAAATCACCTAGTGATTTTTGCCTTCTCTGGCATTTGAATCTGAGACCTCATGATTCTCCTCCCACTTCATTGACTACTAATTCTCTCCCACTTTCAAGATAGACTTTATTTTCTTTCAATTTGAAATGACCTTAAATTTTCAGCCTATCTATAATCTTCATTGTTGTAGTCTTATTGCCTAGCAGAATTTTCAAATTGAAACGGAGAGTCTAGAAAGCATACCATACACCATCACAGGCTAGGACAATAAAATCATCATCATCGCACAAATCGACCTAATTAGAAAACCAAAAAAAAATGTTAGAATATGTTGTATAAAAATATATGGAATGGGGAAAAAGCAATGCAGCATTAATACTATATCACAATTAAGGAGTTAATGAGAAAAGAACTTTTGATTTTTCAGCAGTTAATACCAATATTTTCCCTTCCATCCAAATCATAAAGTTAAATGTAACACCAATAAACAAGATACCAAACAAAGCCTTTCTTCCATTGGAGTATCTAATGCAAAATATTTACATGGTGAATTTTTATCTTTGATTGACAAAATGGATATGCTTTGTTAACCTTGAACAGAGCACCCATAATAATGAGCATCGCACTATAGAGTGCGATATTGATAAAAAGTTGTCCAACAGCATAATATCTATGAGAAGATTATTTTGAGAAGAAGCAATATCAATCATCTGATAAACCTTAGCTATGAGCTGTTGCTCGGACTTCAGTTTTCACAAGCACATTCCAAATCAGAGATTAGATTGATACTCATGGAGGCATAAGCAGGAACCTTACTAGTGCTGCCTCTACTTAGGTACTTGTCCCCATTTATTAACAATGGACAAGTGTGGGGTTCCCCTCGTCTTAAATTAGACAAAATCTAACATTTCCCATTTCCATGAATTATACGAAGCAGTTATAGGATTGTTCTTCTGGAGCTTTTTTGTCCAAAAGAGTTGCAGAATAGTTGAGCCTTCAAGGTCTATTGATTAGATGTAAGAATAACAATGGTGTTGAGAACAAAAGAATCTAACTCTTAACAATACATCCTAGGCTTCCATTCCATCGGATGGCTGCAAGAAAGAAATTCTTTACTAGAAACAAACAACACCAATAGAATAAGGCCCCAATATATATATCTGGAGACTCACAGATATCACAAGAATTACATATACACCTGACGTATACCAGTATTTTGAAACCTCTATACTACTAGACTAACCCTTTCACCAACAAACTGAAATAGAAAGAACCTTCAAAAGTTAAATGAACTCAGTTCTGGAGAAGGATCATGCAAGGCTGCAGAATATTAGGGGTGACAAAATTAGTGCATGAAAATATGACCTGCCTAACCCACCCAAATTTGGTCGGGTTAATGACCCATCTATTTATTAATCCAGGTCATATTGACCTGCCCAAATCGGTCCATAGGCTAATTTGGGCTAAGTATACAACTCAAATTGACCCTTGATGAACCTTGTCAAAGTATTTAAAGATTTTTGCTTTGTTTAATCTGTTATATATATGTATAATAGAGAGAGAGTTTTTTTTTTTTTTTGAAACAAGTAACATTTTGTATTATAGACCAGTACTGGGGAAGTACTGAAAACCCCTTTACAAGAGAAAAAAGGAGAAAAGAAAAAAATTAAACAAGAGTCACTGAAGCATAGCTGCAATCCTAAAATGAATCAAGAACATCTAGGATTGTCTCTGTATCTTCAGGGTATGCATTTGTACACCAAAAACAAAGTAGCCTAACACAGGTGAGCGCGCTTGATCATTTGAATTGTACTACTTCTATTCTCAAAACATCTGGCATTCCTTTCTTTCCAGATTGTCCACCATATACATGCTGGGATGATCCTCCAATTTCTTCTACTCTTTGCCCCAATCCCAGCCTCCTCCCAGCTAAAAAGAATCTCAACAATCTTGCTAGGCATTGTCCAAGAGATGCCCCTGAGATTGAGAAAAATCTTCCATAACTGGCTTGTGACCTTGCAATGTAGAAATAAGTGTCCTACAGTTTCAGCTTCAGTCCCACATAAGCAACAGTTTGAGTCTACGGTGATGCCTCTCTTCATCAGGTTCTCATGTGTCAGCAAAGCCTCCTTAGCTAGCAACCAAGTAAAGCAAGCAACCTTGTGTAGTATCATTACTTTCCAGATGTGTTTCCAAGGCCAAATAAAGGTCTGTGGCGCTATTGTGTTCATAATCTTGTAACCAGATTTCACCATATACTGTCCTTTGGTATGTCCAGTCCACCACAAACAGTCCTCTCCATCTTGCACCCCTTGAAAAGTTTCCAGAAGGCTAAAAAGTACAGTTAACCTGGGAATTTTCCAGTCGTTCATCATTCTCCTGAAAATCAGCTCCCAACCTTGAGGTGACCACATCTCAGCCACTGTCTTATTCTGATGTTGAGCCAGAATAAACAGATCAGGAAAGGAGTCCTGCAAGCTCCTACTGCCAACCACTTGTCTTTCCGAAAGAGTGTTTTGTTACCATTCTGAACTTTAATGACAGAGTGTCTCTTTAAGAAAGGCCACCAGGCTCTGATGGACCTCCATAAGGTCACACCATATGGATTATTTGCCTCCTTGGTGACCCAGCAATCCAGTTCCCCATACTTTATCTTGATAACATTTACCCAAAGAGATTGAGGCTCCTTAGAATACCTCCATAGCCACTTCAACTTTAATGCCTTACTATGATTCTTCAGATTTTTAATACCATGATCACCCTGTTTTTTGCTAGTAATCAGTTCTTTCCACTTTACTAAGTGGAAATTTCTTTTGTCACTGTTCCCTTGCTAGAAAAAAGATCTTCTAATCTTATCCAGTCATTGAACCACTCCAGAAGGGATAGGGAATAGATAACATGTAAGTTGGTGGAGCATCAAGCACTGCATTAATCAAAGTAAGCCTGCCTCCCAGAGACAAATACTGAGATTTCTATCTGGATAACTTCTTTTCACATTTCTCCAAAACTGCATCCCATATCTCTTTGGATTTTGACTTTGTACCCAGTGGCATCCCAAGATAGACAGTAGGTAACTGACCCACTTCACCTCCCAAAATTGAAACCAACAACTCCAAATTAGGGACAGAGTTAATGGGATAAATATGGCTTTTCCTCCAGTGAAGTCCTGAGATTCCCTCAAAGTAGACCAAAATGAGTCTCAGACACTTAACCTGCTCCTCCTCTGC
This sequence comes from Lycium barbarum, assembly GCF_019175385.1. NCBI lineage: Eukaryota > Viridiplantae > Streptophyta > Magnoliopsida > Solanales > Solanaceae > Lycium > Lycium barbarum. Next base: position 115,735,218 of record NC_083345.1, on the reverse strand, counting down.
ATCACAAAAAATTAAAGTGTCATCTACATATTAAAGGTGAGACACCTCCAAACTCCTTTCGCCTCCTCCAGCTACCTCAAAACCTGAGATCCACCCATTTGGTTTGGCTATTTTTATCATGTTGTTTAGACCCTCCATGGCAAGAATGAATAGAAAAGGAGACAACGGATCTCCTTGTCTAATCCCTCTATGAGCATCAAAAAAACCTTCAGGAGCACCATTGATAAGAATGGAAAACTTGACAGTGGACAAACAGAACCTGATCCACCTGACCCATTTCTCCCCAAAACCCATTTGCTTTAGAATTCTAAGAAGAAACTCCCAATTCACATGATCATATGCTTTCTCAATGTCCTGTTTGCACAAAATGCCAGGCTTGTTTTGTGAAATTCTTGAATCCACTGCTTCATTAGCAATTAACACAACATCCATTATCCGTCACCCTCTAATGAAGGCCATCTGTTGAGAGTCCACTAGTTTATCCATCACATTCTTTAGAGTCCACTAGTTTATCCATCACCTTTTTTAACCTTTCAGTCAAAACCTTTGATAAAAGCTTATAGAAACTTCCTATCAGACTTATGGGTCTGAAATCTTTCAGCTCCTCTGCCCCTGCCTTCTTGGGAATCAAGGCAATATAAGTAGCATTGAAGCTTTTCTCAAACATTTCCTGATCATGGAAATTGTGAAAAGCCTCCATTATATCTTGCTTTAAAACATCCCAACACTTGATATAAAACCCCATGGTATCCCAACAGGATCAGGTGCTTTATCTATAGCACACTGCTTCAGGAAACTATATACTTCCTGCTCCTCAAATCTGTTTTGAAGGGAATCCCTCTCTCCTTCTGTGATTGAGGGGTAATTAATCAAGTCTCCATAGGCCTCCAGATCTCTGTCTCTGTGTAGAGTTTTTTATAAAAAGGAATGATTTCCTCCTTGACTCTTTCTGGTCCATGGGCTGTATGTGGTGATTTTAATGTTTGCAGGTTTGCCTCTGAGAAGAGGAACTGTCTGAGGAGATCTCAGCTATGGTAGAATTCTCAGATTTTATTGCTAACATGGAACTTCTAGATTTGAACTTAGAAGGAGGAACTTTCACTTGGTTCAGCGGAGATGCTCACAATACAGCATCCAGAATAGACAGGATTTTGTGCTCGGCTGAATGGAATAATCAATTCAGTAACATGAAGCAAACCACACTCCAAAGACCGACCTCTGATCATGTACCAACTGCCCTATTGTGTGATTCTTGGGAACATAGTAAATCATATTTCAAATTTGAGAACTGGTGGCTGAGCACTGAAGGTTTTGTGGACAGAATCAGCTCTTGGTGGAATTCCTTTGTTTTCTTTGGGAGACCTGATTACATTTTAGCATGCAAACTTATAGCTTTAAAATGTAAACTTAAGGAATGGAGCAGGAATGAACAGGGAACTTAAGGAATGGAGCAGGAATGAACAAGGGAATTTGAAGATCAAAAGGGTCAACTTGCTTAATCAAATGTCAAATTTGGACTCTGTGCTTGATAGAAGAGCTCTGACAGAGAAGGAGGCAATCAAGAGGGCCTCTACAGTTATGGAGTATGAAGAGCTACTAAAAAATGAAGAGACTGTATGGAGACAGATCCAGGGCTTTATGGTTGAAAGAAGGCGACAACACAAGATTTTTCCATAACACTGCTAATGCTCATGAGAGTTTTATTTACTATTGTTTGGTAATTAAACAAATTATAAGAAAATTAAAACCTAGTAAAAGTTGGACACGTGGGACAATAAGACATTGTTTACAACCCATCTTGACCCAGCCCATCTCAGCCCAAGCAACCTTTGGACAAGTCATTGACCCGCCCATTTATTAACTCAACCTATTTTGACCTGCCCAAAGTCAACCCAATCCGCCCATTTGACACCCCTACATCAGATAAAACAATCTTCCTGGATATCCATTGCATTCGATTCCTCTTTTGAACCTTATGAACTATTCCGTCTATTCTAATCATATGGATATTAACAACTGATTTCAATATAATTACTGTAACAGCAGGATGATGAAATTTGATCAACAGTTAAGTATCATAGGAAAAGTTTATAATAAGTTCGAGCAACCAGGGATTGTAGGATTGACACTTGGCCATTTTAAACTTCCAAAATTCGAGCATGATTTACCACTGATTGCTTTCAAAGTGTTTGGTCATACAGATACAGTTTTTATTTTTAAGAAAGAAACTGTCTCTAAATGACCAACACACTGAAATAGACACAGTTTTTTTTTTGAAGACTAAAAGTGATTTCTAAAGAAATAGACAGAGTTTTACACATGGAACAAAGAATATTATGCAACATCTAATAGCATTAATACTTCTCCGAGAATAGATGTCTTAACAATATGATAGAAGACATTGCACGATTTATGAAGAGCCTTAAGGAACAAACAATATTTATATCTGGGTCGGCTGTAACAATTTGCTTCTCAGCTGGCAAAAACTTATTCTGCTTGAATTCCATGTCACCTGCAACGAATTTAAGATATGCTCACTACCTCACCCAATAGATACTTTATTTAAGTAGCCAAAAGTTTAAATTCTGAATTTACCACTTAGAAAAGGGCTCCTAATTACATCTTTTATCTTGCTACATTACAGACGTTGCAAACTTATTTCCATAGGCTAGCATTTAAGCAGATTAATACAGGTTCGCAAATAAAATGACATAATACCTATAGCTCTTGCAAGATTTAAGCTGCCATTAACACGCCCTGCATGGATGAAACCACCTGCTTTCAAGATTCTCTCTCTCTCAACCTCAAGATCAGGCTTGTGATCCCTCGACAGATTATATGCCTGCACAAAAGACACGTGAATATTCATTTTAATGCCTCATATTAAACCATAAAAGTTTAACCAATAAAATTATTGTGACAACAAAAGTCCATGACAGTGCATTTAACACTATGACCCAGCCCTAGCAAGTTCAGTCCCATGGCATGCTCAGTTGCCATGTTGGAAGACGACTTCAGCTATAAAAGATCGACCAAGGAGAAAAGTATTAAGAGTGCAGCAAAGACAGTAATTAACTCGAACATAGCATCCCACCTGGCCCTTCCGTGAAATCACAGATCGAGAATCACCAGCATTCGCAACAATAAGTTGGTTCTCTCTAATGATTGCAACATTAGCCGTACATCCAGAAGTTGGTCCAGCAAAATCAGAGTGAGGACCCTGATAACAGAAAACACACAGCCATAAACCAATCAAACAATGAGCACGACAATGGCAACATGCAGGTAGCTCCCAATGTCCCACGAGCAACGACAAGGAATTGAAAATTACGTGTCCTTAGTTATTCCCTAGCATCAATTTCAAGAATTGACAATGTCAACTATAAAACAAAACGACAGCAATGAATCACATTCTATCCCAATTTCTTCTTAACCCAATATTATCTGCACAGCATATACCTCCTCAAACGCCCAGTCATCAGTATTTCCATTTCCATCACCATTTCTTGGAGACCATATAAGACCCTCTATCATACCCGAAAACTTGTTTAATCTATCCCCTAGCGCAGCCAGCTCCCTCCATCCTCTCTGACCACGCATCATCTCGTCCATTCTGCACCACCAACAAAACAAAATCTTTCAACACACAGCTTAGCAGCATAAAAGCAATTAGTGATCGCACAATGCAAGAAAATGTAAGCATGACTTAGATCTTCATTCAGTTACAATTTTAGAGCTTCTCATACCAAAAGAGCCTTTTTGGAAGGTTAGTCGAGGTGAATTCATAGGGGTATTAGATATAAAAACGGTTGACAATAGCCTGGGAAGTTGATACCATCCTAATAAACACCATTTCCTTCCTAACGGCTCCTCAGTTTCTTGGCACTTCTTCTCAATTCTCTTTTCTTGTAAGTTAGAGTACAATTCGAGATGAAAAATTTCAAGAAACCCCCTCTATTGTCTGCGTCAAACATGCACACAAACAAGAATTGAACTTTTACAATACTAGCATATAACAAAATAGAATTTATTTCTTTATTTCTCTTTTTCATGGTTACGAGGCAGGGGGACAGAGGATACAAAGTTATTGACTTCCTAATCGATATGGGACATGAATAATCTTTTTCATTCTGCCTTATTCATTGCTCCGTTTGCTGATCAGCCTTATACTTTATCTTGCACTTTCTCTCTAAAAATGCTTCTATATCATGCAAAATAGATTTTCTTTAATTTTGTGTCAGAACCTGTATTTTTACAGCATGTGGAGTCTTTCCTTAAAACTTTGTGTTCTGACACTGGATTTACACACTTTATAATCATTATCCTCTTATTTTTCTATCTTGGATAGACTAATATGATAAACAAACAAGAAATAAGACGCTCACTGCAGAGAAGTGAAGGTTTTAGAAAATATTTTCCTCATCTCTTCTGAATTCCTTTTTTTGGCCTCTTCATCTAGATCTTTTCCCACCAGACAACCTACCCTCCTCCTATTCCACTAAACTCTATCCTATAGCCACCAAACATTCCATCTTTCAAGCTCCAATTCCAACCACCACAGAGACCGCCAACCTTTTCTTTGTGAAGTAAGAAGTTTCATTAACAAAAGAGCATCAAGTATCTGCATGAATATGAAATGCAGAAACAAAAGAATTGTTAGCTCCCTTTACTGTGTGTCAATCTAAGACAAGTGAAGTAACAAATCCAAAAATTGGTCAGTGCTAATTACAGGAGCCAACTTAATCATCAGAACCAACAATAACCTATGGCTTGGTGGCAATTGGCTTGAGCCTTGGGGTGCTCCCTTTCAAGGTCTCAAGTTCGAAACCCACTGGGTGCAAACAATTTCTGAGGGCCATCGGACTGGGTAAAACCTGAATTAGCCGTGGTGCACTTGCGGGAAACTCCTTGCCGAGGGCCTGTGCACCCCCGGGATTAATCGGGGCTCTAAGAGCCTCGGACACCCGGTGCTTAATCAAAAAACCAACAATAACCTATGGATCACAATTCTTCCTAAAAACCCAAAATGCAACGCAGAGTTTGAGTATGATCGGCGGTCACCATTCCCTTATTGTGCATTCCACAATTGCACTAATCTCACCCGTCCGAAGATCGAATCGACCAACCTAACATGTACCTAAGAAACCCAATTTTCTCTTGTTTCTCCAGATACTGCAATAGAAATTTTCAAAACCCTCCAGTTTCTGATGGCACCCACCCTAGCCAGCCAAACAACTAAATCTTTACAGGAGAACAAGTTTGGATCCATCATTGGAGAAAAGGTCATTTCAATCTACTTTCTATTTAGCCTTATATTGGGTTTAGCTTAGTAGGTTAAATCTTCGCTGCTTTGTCAGTTCGTCAGTGCTATCTCGTCTGGTATTTACAATTCACTTTTCCATATTATATAGAGAAGGGAGAGTTCTTCCTCTATCTTGACTATAGCAATCTAGAACAGGTAAATTAGATCAAACATCAATGAGGAGAGACGGGAAAAATTAGAAACAAAAAGAAAGGAGGGTAGAGATAAACTAGTTAGAGATTGTTGTTCCGCCTATCTAGTCAAATAGTGTTAGTCTCAATAACCTGATTACTCTAAATATACTAAAGATATTCATGCTCAAAACTTATTGTCGTGCAGAATACAGGGGTGAAGGAGATTGGGGTAGTCATGCTGTGGATATTATATGATGAAGGTTTTTTTTTAGAAAAAAACTGGTAAATACATGATGAAGGTTTTTTTTTTTTTTTTTTTTTTTTGAACAGGTGATAAGATCCATGAATTTAAGTGAGGAGGTGAATAAACCCACGTCTACACCTTATATTACAACTTAATACTTCTTCTCTTTTTTTATAACTGAGAAATTCGAGGGCCAGTGGCACGAAATTCGAAACTCGGTGGATAATGGGCCTCTACCCTTCTCCACTTAAATACCGGGTTTTTGTCTACAGCAGGCTTTGAACACGTGACATGCACCTAGCCCACACATCATGCATTGTGCTTTTACCGAAGCCAGCTTATTACTTTTCAGCTTTAATTTTTGTTCCTTTTCACTTTCTATCGAAGTATGAAAACTTATTGCACCATAGGATTTTCTATCCTAATGTCAAGGATGTGATATGACAGCTGATAAGCACATTTGGAGAACCAATAAAAGAATTTAAGTCTCACGAGTCATAAAAAAAGGACATAAGGTCATTCAAGGGTGGCTCAGTTGGTCGAGCATGGGTCTTTCATAATGGAGGTCTCAGGTTTGAAACCCCCTGCCTACGACAGCAGGGATTTGCCTTCTGGGTCGAGCTCGTCGCACTGGGCTTGCCTAGTGCGGTTATCTCTTCTGTGTGGTTTGCGAGCTATTGCATAGGAGCTGGGTTTACCCTGTGCGCACCCAAAGGGTAGCAGTTGCGGGTTCCCATGTCATCGAAAAATAAAAATAAAAAGGACCTAAGGACTAAAACACAGATGCAGTCAAATAGGTGACATCTATCAGCTACAAGATATTAATTTAAGCAGTAAGGGAGAGATAATTCAACATCTATCCAAGTAGGCATACATCATTTTAATCATTTTCAGTTTCGACCACCAGAATATAAAGACAAAAGGTAAAATGAAAGTCTAGAATAATGTTGACATAGAAATTAACACATATATGGAAACTCAGTAATTGATGCTAAAACAGAAAACAGAGCAGAATATGAATTAGCCAGTTATACAACCAAAACTTCAAGAAATCACCTGAAAAAGGCTTTCTGGACTGATGTTCCAATATCTCCTTGCAGATATGCTTCGTGCTTGAGGACTTGTTGATGTAGATACTTGGCACAAAATTTAGCAACAACTTTACCTGCAATGGTTCAGTTGTTTGACATATCACAAAGGTAGCATATTGGTTAGGCAAGACATCTTTAACCATGCTTACTAGCCCACTTATTTTCCTAGTGCATCAAAATTTACATGGATTAAAGTGCCTAACAATCATAGTTGAAAAGGAAATTTCAAGGTAGGGGAGCTTCTCCCCTGAACTCTAGCCAACAAATTAACCTCCAGTATTCTAAATCAGATAAACTTCAATACATACAAACCAAAACAACTTGTAGACCATAACGATGAACAAATAGAGACCAGAAGACAGCAAATCTAGATGGGAAATACACAAAACATGCCGTTGAACCTGTATACATCACAACAAGAAACATCATCCATCAGCAGATTCATGTCATGGTATCCCCAAACATGCAGGATATCTTCAACATCATAGACAACATAATTCATTTAAAGATTAAAAGATAAATCTAGCACAAGAAATATTTCGCTAGGATATACTTTTAAATGAGAGGTATCATCGCTTTACTGAAGATGTGAAGAGGATAGATGTCATATGATGTTTCATTCATTCAGAGTGGATTACACAATTTGAAGGGTATTACAAGCTTAAAAAAGTAAATATTAATTATACACTCAAGTCAAACTATTGTTGTCTAACATGTATTCTCATAATCACTTACATAACCCTAAAAGTCTCACTTGAAACCCACAAACTTCCACGAAAGATCACAACTTTTACTGTTCACATCAGGAATAGCCCTAAGAAGAAAACCTAAAAGCTTAATTCGGAATTCAGGATGGCTACGCAATAGGTCTGTTTATGCATTCTGTTTGTGTTGTTCGTGAAAGGGGTCTAAGAGAAAAAGACAGTGATAAAGAGGAAGAAACAAAGCTTATCCTGCAGTTCATTCATCCCACTTCATCTGATAATGTCTAAATTCCATACTGTGAAAGAAAAAGATCATGAAAAAAATGTCAAGAAGTCTTTTGATCAGCATGGCATATATGTGATACCAAATTACCAATTGCGGTCATACTGAGAATCATAGTGGAGAGTTTTCTGGTTTAGGAATTATATGGGAAAATCCTCCTTTTGATTTGCTTGTTAAAACTCATACAAAAATTTGGTTGAATAAGTAATGCCTTTATAAAAAGAGCTACCAAAATTCGTGTGGATCTAGAAAAGTCACTTAAAGGCTGCAAATCCGATATTTTGCAAAAAATCCCACAAATGGTGATAGTGATCTAAAATTAGAATGTATTTCTCCCATGTCCAAAGTCCGAACCATGGCCTTAGACTAGTGAAGGAAAATAGACCTGAATGAACAACTAAACATCAAAGTTCCATTCATAAGATGGAAATGCATCCCACTTATGCAGGATGCATCACCACCACAATTTTCTTCACTCGTACTCAAGAAATTTCTTTTATTTTGATAAGTCGTACTCAAGAATATTTCATCACTCAACTGTTCAAGATATAGTATCAAAGCACCTACGCCAAAGTAGGGTGAGAGGCAAACTTCATATAAAAAAATAGGTAGGGGGAGCATAATTTCAGCAAATGCATATATAGCACTATGTACCTCCATGACCATCATAGACACCAAAAAAGGAAGTGGAAGCATCCAAGTCAGTAATTGCTGCATGCTAAATAAATGAGGGCAAAAGTCAAGATCAAAATAAAGTTCACATCACAGATCAAGCATCAAGCTGAAACTTTCCATAGCTTATATACTATGATAACACAGAAGCTAAGCAAGTATTGCAAAATAAAAGCATACATTACATACGAAAGGCACTCCCAAAGTAGCTACGATAAAACATGTACCGTGTATCAAACTAATGTAAAGCACAATAAACATCACAATTTGAGTGGATGTGGAGTGTGGATTCCCTTCTCAACTATCACATGATAGAATGACGTCTTAAAAAACCTAACCTTTTTACAGAGAGATTCCCATTTACTTTCACAAATTTGGTTCTCTTTCTCCTTTCAAGGAGGGTCTTAAACAGTGATTTGGGTAGCTAATGGGCACAACAAAGTATCAAGACAACAACAAATTTCCAGTTTGTCATATGTTGATTAGTTCTCATAGAGCAAGTAAGCAAAGAAAAGGCAAGTTTGTAATAGATGAAAACCCATGGTAAATGCATGGTTTGACTGTAACTTCACGCCACACATGGCAGTGACCAACTAGTACTTATGTGTTGAATCACATAACTCATTATGAAAAGAATGGATAGAGATATGAGCATCAAACGGAGTCTAAAAGAATCCTTCATACTTCATTTACGAATTGCAGAAAGGACTATATTCCTAGGGTCACAGGCTACAAGCTAATCTTTTCCTACATCAAAAGCTTTGGAAAGCATAGAGCCATAGACTATTAGAGTGTGGGTTTTCCTATTCTGGTATTACAATCATTTTTCCCTTATGGTATAAATACCCTAAAGAACCATTGGATGAGAAAATATCATTTCTTTTATTCGACAAACTTACATGCTACAACATATTTGCTAAAGTAGATGAGATGATTATCGATTACTCACAGCATCTTCCATAGCTGCTCGCCATCCTTGCATTGATGATAAACCATATCTAACCCTATCATTCTCACCATCTTCTGAAAATTTCTCCGTTTTCGGAGTACTCAGGTATACACCCATCTCCGATAGCTGAAATGACAAAGAGAAGCAATGACATAATATTAAGACTACTTCATAATTAGAACACTATATACCAGTGGATAACGGCAGAAATTTAACGGGAAATCACTGATTCAGAGTGGTTATTAGAACGTTTTAGTGCTAATCTTCGATTACAATGATAACAAACAAGCCACACTAGCGCAAAAGAATTAAAAATGATTAGAAAGGAGGAAAAAAGAAGACGAGAAACTCATTCTGAAGACAAAATTACGCCAATAATAGAGAAGCTATAAACTGCAATGAAGTATACATTCCTCCTATGCAGTCCTCTTTAAACCATGATTGCAGCAGAAGCAAATATCTAACACTCACAGACTGCACACAGCCTTATCAACTTTGAAACATCTTGTATTCCTCTCTTTCTAGACGTCCGTAAAAATGTAATGCCAACTTACGCCACTATTGTTGTGCCCTTGGGATTCCAGTGCCAATCTGGGTAGCAGTTAACTCATTTAAGTGCTATTACCCAATGATATTAACGCACTCCAAATATCTTGAAGAACTTCAAGATGGAGCATGAGATGATTGACTGACTCTGTAGTTTTATAATGCAGTCCATCTGTTAGACAACCTTCTTCTAGCCTTATCTTATGAATTTCAGATTATCTCCCAGACTGTTAGGAGGAGTCGATAGTCCAATATAAAAGGAGGAGGTCAAAGTGGTGACTAAAAGAAAAGTCAAATCTATTTGGGCAATTGTCTCTAGGAATCTAATGCATACCTTAATGTATCTTCAAGAACTCTAGGGTTATTTGAAGGTCAAAGTCAGCTGCAGTAAACTCAGTAGCACAGCAGGTGTAGAGATGTTCATCTTATTGATTATTTGATTCTGCTGTATTCTGTCTCATGTTTATTCAGAAATCTTGAGGATGACTCTATATGGATTCTTACGCCTAAAGATCACGCTGTAACTACTTTATGGGAAGAGCTATCTGATTCACAAGGTTTGTGGTCTAAATCTTGATGCATTGATGGGAATTTCAAGTTTCAACATTGCTGGTTCCCATTTGAATGAATAAACAAAAGAAGATTTAATGCAACAATCAAACATTTCCCTATTTTGACTCTACAGGCAATTGATTTTATGTTTCTGTGACACACACACACACATATATATATATAGAGAGAGAGAGGCAATTTGACCTGGAGAGGGGTTACGGACTTGGCAGGCTTGTCATTTTGACTGAGCATGACGAGAAATGTAAAGGTAAGGTCTGCGTACACCCTACCCTCCCCAGGCCCCACTTGTGGGATTAAACTGGGTATGTTGTTGTATGACGAGAAATGTCCAGTGTATTAACTGGAAAAATAGCAGCAGCAAAAGGAATGTTTTGAACAATAGATGTCTGTCTTTCATATTCAGCTATACCAATTTTTTAATTTCTAAACGGAAGGTTCAAAATATGCACTTCTACATCAAAAACAGCTTGCCTCCACATACTGCTGTCAAACCATGTAATTTGGAGATGGGACACCGCTCCAGTCATTCGTTCATAGAGTGAAATTAAATAACAAGGGAAAGCAACTGATTAGAAGTTTTACATTTCTTTAAGATGAAATACCGGATTTACATTTCTTTGAGACTTGATCACGCTAAAACCCATAATATAACCAAGAAAATCTATTTACCCTGCATCCATTATATCAAAAGATGCTAGTCTATAATCTTGGAAGGGAAAAAAAAGTACTAACGAGAAATCAATCACCATAATAACAACAACAGACCACATGGAACAAGAAGTTATAATCTTTCAGCAACCTAGATAAACTACAACACGTATGCCTAATCACAAACTAGGTAAGGTCAAACTCTCAATATCCATTTGGATCACATAAAAAATAAAAGCCACCAAACCCAATAAAAAGCAAAAAAAAAAAAATGCATACATAAGTATTCAACTGGCGAACAAAGCTGGAGAAGTTATTGAGTTTAAGGGAAAGAAATGTACAATCTTCTAGCATACTAGAATTATGTCAAGGGTCTAATAGAACGAATTTGAATTTAAGGGGCATCTTAAATGATTGATATCAAATGCTTAGGTTTCCAACAGTTATAAATTAAAATTATGAGGATCTACTAAACAACCTGAAAGTTATGATTTATACCATTGCAGATACATCAGCATACAATGGCAACTATTCCATTTCTACCAAGATATCAATATTCAAGTTTTCTAGGTTACTAGAATTATGTCAAGGGCCTAATAGAAGGAATTTGAGTTTAAGGGGTATTTTATATGATTGATATCAAATCTTTAGGTTTCCAATGGCTATAAATTGAAATTATGAGAAACTACGAAACAACTTGAAATTTATGAATTTATCCCATTGCAGATAGATCAGCATACAATGACAACTATTCCATTTCTTATGTAACTTCATCAGAACTTCATAGGAACTATCACAGGGGATGTAAGTAAGACTATCTACTAAAAAGCATACAAATCGTAGTTCGATATTTTCCTTAATATAATTGAATCGCCAATGGAAAATCCAAGTCTTGTTTTACTCTATGTTGCGCGGACTCTCCAAAAATGTTGCCGCACCCGTGTCGGATTCTCCAAAAACACACTATTTTTGGAATATCCAACACGCACCCATCGGCATTTTTGAAGAGTCCGAGCAACATAGATTTTACTAATATAAATCCTTGGAAGAGAACAGTTACTCACTCTATCTCAATTTATGTGACATTTTTCGCTTCTCGATAGTCAATTTAACTAAAGTATGAAGCTAAAATAGATTAGATTACCTCACTAATTTAAGATTAAAAATTTATATATTTGAAAACTACATACAAAGTACTACTCCCTTCGTCCATTTTTACTTATACTGTATTGACTTGGCACACCCCTTTTAAAGAGCCATAAATAGAATGTCAATTTTACAATATCACCCCTAATTATTACTAAGTCATCTAATGATTGAAATCGATCAAACTTACTTCAAAAGTTGTGCAACAACTAACAATTCCTTCAAGTATTCAACTCAATAATTAATAATAAGGGTAAAACACGAATGAAGTGGTAAATTATGACTCGATTTTCTAAACTTGACAAGTAAAATTTGGCATACAGGACAAGTAAAAATGGACGGAGGGAGGATTAGTTGCAACTATTCACATATCAATTTAGCGAAAAAAGACATTGATAAAATTTAATACAGTTTGAATCTTGAGAAGCGAAAAGTATCACATAAATTGGGACACAGGGAGTAGTTGATATGTATAAATCTAGAGGGAGAGAGGAGATACTTACACGTGGACTTCGCCGGAGATCGGACGGTGGTCAACTTCGCCGAGGGGAAATAAATTGGAAACGAAATTATGATTATTTTTTACACACTGACCGATCTACTGAATATTCAAGAACGAGAATATAATCCAAACACCGTCAGAGTAAAGTGTAAAATCTACAGTTTACTATTTTTATTTTTGTTTCACTTTTGGAGTTTCCACATAAACAAATGTTTTCTGTTATTTAAGTTTTTCTATTAAAATTATATTATTTGAATAAATTATTATTATTTTTATGTTCTTAAATGCATTTATGTTTTGGTAGATTCTTAAATGGCGCTTTTATTCAAATTAGATTTTTAGACTTACATTTTGAGTTGAGCTTTTGAATTTAAATACGTTTGTTTTTGTACTTTGCAAAATGATTATTAATTCAAGGTAAAGGTATTGGTTCAATAAAGTCACTACTAAAAAATCTGGGATTTCCCACTAAATTTTCTATTGAAAAATGTTCAGTGGGTATTTCTCATTGAATGTCGGTGGAAAGCATCTAGATAGTAATGTTTTCACAATGTTTCAATGGAACCTGCTTCCACCGTACGTTTTACCAGTGATCTAATTCGGTGGGAATGAGGTAGAAAAATCATATTTTATAGCATAAATTTTTCACCGAATGTCAGTGGGAAAACCTATTTCTAGTAGTGAGTTTCAAGTTCAATTATTTCCATATTTTGGTTTATGTTTAATTTGATATCGATATTTAATTTTTTTATTAGTATGTGCTAAAGGATATCGATTTGTATCAGTTGTATTTGTATTATTTTTAGAAATACCTTTTATCTTGTGACGAAAAACAACATAATCATTTGGAACTACTTCATCTTTTATTACTAGATGGTCTATGCCCGTGCTACGCACGGGCCCAATACTTCAGATTATAGTGTATCTATGTATATGTATATGTAGTTGTGTTTAGATAATGATAATATATATATATATATATATATATATACTGTGTTCAAAATACGATTAATATAACATTGTAGTTTGTGCTCCGTATCTAGAACTTTATTTTATTCGGTTTGCTACGAAAATTTATTAATATTTTTTAAAAGAGAAGATTTGTTTAAAAATAAACTATTTTCCTCTCTTTGAGAGAAAACAATAGCAATTTTTAAGCATCAGTTGATACTTTCAATTTTAATTCGATTAATTTAACGGTGTAAAATACTTATTATTTTTTATCAAATTTTGATTTAGATAATTCTAATTCAAATTTTTAAATTAATTTTACATGTTTAAAACGAAACAAAGTAGAAATTGATTTTTTCCTTATTCCAAAGAGTCCATCATTATTGATTTAATTGTTTGATTTTCTAAGCATTTGTTTTTTAACATTGTTTGTTTTATTAATGTGGGATTCACATTTTTTTTTAATGTTGCTTGATTTTGTTAATATGGGGTCTACTTTTTTTTTCCCGTGAGTTTGGATGTGGTGAGTTTCACTTTTTTTTTCTTCATTTTTTTTTATTGCTTGGTGTTATTTAGTATGGGGCCCACCCTTTTTTTTAAGGGACAACGGACGATGAAGCATGGGTCTAAACCCATGCTTTATATAGTTTCTTCTTTTTTTATTTTTATTTTTTATATTGCTTGGTGTCGTTTAGTATGGAGTCCACCCTTTTGGACATTATTAGTTTGCATTATATATATATATATATATATATATATATATATATTATGTTCAAAACACGATTGATATAACATTGTAATTTGTGCTCCGTATCTAAAACTTTATTATATTAGTGTTTGCTAAGAATACAAAGTCTGCACTTTATTTTTTATATATATTGCTTGATTTTGTCAATATGGGATATTATGTTCAAAACACAATTAATATAACATTGTAGTTTGTGCTCCGTATTTAAAACTTTATTATATTAGTGTTTGCTACAAATACGCATGGTGTTTAATATGGGGCCCACAATTATTTTCACATTTATTAGAGTAAGGAAAAAATGAAAAAGTAATTAAATTCTATCTTATTTTAATATATAAGTATTTTAAGTATGTTACTATATAATAATTTCATTTGCTCCAACTAATAAATTGATACGCACGCGGTAATGAATCCATCATTATTGACTTAATGAGATACTTTGGAAATTATATGAATATTGTTTGGTTTTTTAATATGGGGTGCACTTTTTTTTTTTTGGACATTAGTGTTTACTACGAATACAAAGTCTTTTTTGACATTATTTTTTTTAATATGGGGTTCACTTTTTTTTTTTTGATATTGCTTGATTTTGTTAATATGGGGTCCACTTTTTTTACCGTGAGTTTAGAGATGGTGGGTTCCACTTTTTTTTTTAATATATTGCTTGATGTTGTTTAGTATGGGGTCAATATATATGGGGCCCACATTTTTTTTTTACAATTTTTTTATGGGCCTGTTTAATATGAGACCCAATTTTTTTTTTATATATATAGTATGTTCAAAACACGACTGATATAACATTGTAATTTGTGCTCCGTATCTAAAACTTTATTATATTAGTGTTTGCTAAGAATACAAAGTCTGCACTTTTTTTTTTACATTGTTTATTTTTTTTAATATGGGATTCATTTTTTATATATATATATTGCTTGATTTTGTCAATATGAGATACTATGTTCAAAACACGATTAATATAACATTGTAGTTTGTGCTCCGTATTTAAAACTTTATTATATTAGTGTTTGCTACGAATACGCATCGTGTTTATATGGGGCCCACATTTTTTAACAGTGTTTGTTTTTTAAATATGGGATTTACTTTTTTTTTCAATATTGCTTGATTTTGTTAATATGAGGTCCACTTTTTTTTTCGTGAGTTTGGATGTGATGGGTTCCACTTTTTTTTTTAATACTGGATGTTGTTTAATATGGGGCTCACATTTTTTTTTAGGGTCTGATTAATATGGGGTCCAATTTTTTTTTTTTTATGGAGGGTCCACGACAGACGACGAAAAGCACCCCAACCGGTGCTTCTAATATAGTAGAAAAACTGAAAGTACTCAACTTTTCAAATTAAATAAATTATCACATTTGAAAATTGCATACCATAAAGATTTTTGAGACTACCAATATTGACCTAAGAAGCAGCCAAACTTGACTTGGATCCTAAGATGGAGTAAGATGTTAATGAATAATGCTCCATCTCTTTCTTTTATCAGCTCATGCTAAAATCACTACCCCGCTTTCTTAAATCATTGCTAAAATAGTGTGTTTGTATGTATACGTGTATGAGCCCGTTTGGATTGGCTTATAAGTTGTTTATAAGCTGTTTTCAGTTTTTTTTAGTGTTTGGCTGACCAGCTTAAAGTCATTTTGTGCTTAAAATAAGTTCAAAAAAATAATTGGGCCCATTTGACTTAGCTTATTTAAAGCAGCTTATAAGCTGAAAACAGCTTATAAGCCAAAAAAAATAAGTTAGACTACCCCAACTTATTTTTTTTAGCTTATAAGCTGTTTGCAGCTTATAGGCATAAGCCCATTCAAACAGGCTCTATATATGACACAATTATTCTTATTAATGATTGATGTGATTCATCTGGCAGATGTTTGATGCGAAAATGACCGGACTTGGAATAACAACTATATGTGGGGTGATCAATATTTTTTTTATTTTAATTTTAATTAGAAATTTTGAATTCAAACTTTAAGAATGGGATTGATTATGGTAGGGACTGCCGCCGGCTGAAAGTAAATATTTCAGCGTGAATCCAAATAAATCGAACCTGAAAGAAGATGCCGGACACAGGATAGTCTCAATTCTAATTCTTTTTTCTTTTACCAATAAAGGAGTATGATTTAAGCAATATTTGAGTCCCATGCACCCACCTGGTGGCCAGCCAATAAGCTGGTTGGATTTAAGTCATTCGTTTTGGCAGAAGGATTATTTTAATATGTACCTAAGAGAAGGATTATTTTAATATGTAATCAAAAGAAGGATTGTTTTAATTGTAGAGGAAAATCAGTCACATAACCTCTTTTATATTTATCTCAATTAGTTTTATTCTTATTAGGTTTTGAATATTACATAAGAATGTCCTTTTTATAATTTTAATAATGAAAACTCATTTTTAGTACAGAATTTTTGCCAGCTTATAATTTGGATGGTAGTACTTGGAATACACGAAGATAGAACGGAATTCGGCTATAAAAATATCTAAGTACTCAAAAGAATCTTATGAGTTAAAAATTTGATTATTCAAATATGGTTCTTTTCAAATAATGTCATCATCGTGGTAGTAAAAACATTGTTTTCCTGATTTTAAGTTTGTTAAGCAGTTTGGGCAGAAAAATATTTGATTACTTAAATGTAAATTAAGGACGGTTATGACAGTTAAGCGATAAAATATTTTTTTCATCTTTTCCGTCAATAGTAAGATTTTAGTACTCCTATCAGTAATCGAGCGTTTGGTTGCAAATTAAGAATATTGTGGAGTATAAAACGGAAATTCATAATTTCAGATTACCTTCAGGCATTTCTTTTTGTTATTAAACTATTGTTCCCTAATTTGCTACAGTTTATCCTTGTTTAATTGAAGTAATACTATTCGTTGTATATATGATACTACCATATCATCATTCAACTACTAACCATCTAGTGTAATCAAGCTTACGTCCCGACATGATAATGAGCTTCATATCACTATTTTTGCTTTATGTCTGTGACTATAATTTTATCTTTCGTTTTCGTGAGTTATAATTTGCTTAAGGGAATTTGTATATCTTGTGGAATTGATAAATTCTTGTACTTTCTTTATCTTAATTTCTGTGGCACTTTTCAATTTAGGGGCAAATGTTATCTCATGGGTGAAACGGCATTTTGAGTCATTTCTAATATGTTAAGAACATTTTTTACCCTTTTCTAATTAATTAATCAAGTTAACGCGCCTGAACCAGTTAATAGTTAAATTTAATGTATTTAAATTCATAAGGAAATCATGCTATATATATTACGAGTTTTTTTTAATCAATGGTTCCCTCAAAGGGGATTTAATAGATAAGCCAAAAAGAAGCATGGAGAAGAGCTTTACCTGACTTCAACACATCCTTAAACTCTAGCTTATCACACTTGAAAAGAAAGAGAAAGGAGGGGGGTTGCTCCTCGGGCAAGGATTGCCCTTCGCTGGGGTGGTTTTTAATTTTTAGCCCTCAAATCAGTGGTCTTTAACTTTTTCCCTTTACTACAGGCCTCTTGGTTCCAGGTTCGAACCTTCGCTCAGTCAAAAATTAAAAAAATAAAAATCGCAAGACATAAGTTGGGTTTCAAACTCTGCCTTAAGAATAAAAAAAAATTACTGGAATTTTGCAAACCTCTGTTTTAAGGCTTAACTTTGGATAAAAGTTTACTTTAAGTCCAACTTCTGCCTTAAGGCATAAGCTGGGGTCCAACTTATTGTGAACCCAAACTTCTGCCCTGCGAATTCCAACTCATGGCTTGTGATTTGTTTTTTTGTTTTTTTTGGATTGAGCCTGGATTCGAACTCAGGACCTCTGGGTGTTATGCGAAGGGCAAGTATTAAAGACCGCCAATTTGAGGGGCGAAAAATAAATACCACCCCAAAAGAAGGGCAATCCGCGCAAAAAAATGTTGCTCCTCGTCATGTAAACTTACAAAAAGGCAAAATACATCAAAACACCCCTAAACTATACCCGAAAAGTCGAATTCACACTTAAACTTCAGTAGTGACCTATTACACACCTAATTAGGGGTGTTCATGGTTCGATTTGGGTCGGTTATTAATTAAAACCATAACCAAACCAATTTAGCCGGCTTTTAAATGTCTAAAACCATAACCAAACCAAATAAAATAATAACTACCGGTTTGGTTATTGTCGGTTTGGTTTGGTTTGGTTGGATTTTTCGGTTTATGACTAGCAGCCATGAGACTTATCAGTAAAACATTAAAAAGTTGAAAAAGACATGTCTTTTTTTTTTGTTCAAACGATAACTTTTATTTATCGTTTAAGGTGGAACATACATCATAAAAATATTTTCACTATTAGTGATAGTGTCATACTCAAGTTACCCAAAGTTGCTAAACTATTACATATAGAGCTAAAAACTAACTAAGTAGTGGCTGCACCATTTTTGTCATCTTAATACACATACCTGGAAATAAAGTAGAGCGTAGGAGCTTTTAGTTGTTGTTACAAACATACATATTAATTAAACATAAAGACTACCTAAAATTAAAATGAAAATATATGAAATAAAAAAACTTTGTGTAATGATCCCAAACTTTGGGGCAATACTTGCATTTTGTCCTCAATTCTCCCATTTTATTAAAAACATTTTGTGTAATGATCCCAAACTTCAGATGTTTTTCTATCATTATCCCCGGGGCTAGGGTCTCGACTACAAACAGTTGTTCTTTTCTGCCTTTTAGGAGAATTACCCACGGAAGAAGTATTAGAGCATTACCATGTGCTTGAGTTACAACAAATGTTGATGTTACTGAAGTATTTTCTATAGGAACCTCCAAATCTACAACCTCTGTCCTTTTCACATGAAAAATATTAGAAGTTTAGGACCTGTTCAGACAAGAAAAAAGAAAGGTATAAATTCGGGAAAAAAAAAGAAACAACTTAAAATCAAATAGCTGACAAAGAAAAGCTAAAAATTAGACTCTAACGTGAGCTTCTGTTAGTGGGTTTACATTTAACACTTAAAGAGTTAAAAGACTTAAAGACATGGGCTTGGACATATTCTTAAAAACATGGGCCTTAAACAATCATGTGAAATAAATAGACCAAAAATCAAATTAATGATTAAAAGGTATAAAATATTTATAATTATTTATGAAAAAACTAATATTATACATATAAATAATTATAAAATTTATGTATATAATTTATCGGTTTGGTTTGGTTATTTATTCGGTTATTTTTTAATATAACCATAACCAAACCAAATATTATCGGTTTTTAAAATTTAAAACCAAACCAAACCAAATGTTGGTTTTTTTATTCGGTTTGGTTAAATTTTCGATTTGGTTCTGGTTTTAACCAAAACCGTAAACAACCCTACACCTAATATATAAAAAAGTGATATTGTTTCCTCCCTGAGAGCTGATGTGGCATAAAATGTAAAAATAATTAAAAAAATAAGCGCGTTTTAATTAAAATTAATTCATTTTTCTTTTTTTTTAATACTAAATTTATATTTTTTTAATCCCACCCTCACGCCCAACCCCCACCCGTCCCTTTCTTCTTCATTTCCCCACCCTTCTCTTTCTTCCAACCCCCACCTGTCTCTTTCTTCTTCATTTCCCCACCCCTTCCCCCACCTGTCCCTTTCTTTTTCATTTCCCCATCCCTCCCTTTCTTCCAACCCCCACCTGTCCCTTTCTTCTTCATTTCCCCACCCGTTCCTTTCTTCTTCATTTCCCCACCCCTCCCTTTCTTCCAACCCCCACGCGTCTCTTTCTTCTTCATTTCCCCACCCCTTCCCCCACCTGTCCCTTTCTTCTTCATTTCCCCACCCGTTCCTTTCTTCTTCATTTCCCCACCCCTCCCTTTCTTCCAACCCCCACCCGTCTCTTTCTTCTTCATTTCCCCACCCGTCCCTTTTCCACTCCGTCTTCCTCTTGTTTCCTCCTCCAAATCCACGGCCACCTACTAGACTTGTTTTTTTCTTCCACTTCTGGTTCATCTATTAAATTCTTTCTCTGACAATGGGTACAAATTTGTGAGCACAAACGGTAGCAAAAAGGGGCGGGTTCAATAGAACCAAATGTTGAATCTGTTGGATTAGAGGAATTCAATGCTTGGGTTTTGCAAAGAGGCAGTAGTTTTACCTTAAATTTACTTCTAAAAACTTATCATAACACAACATGCCTTCTTCTTCTTCATAGCAACTTAGGCGTCTTCCTGCACAATCAAAGGTCTTTTTTTCTTAAAAAAATTGTTGAATTCAATTTTTAGATATTGGTTTCAATTTAGTGTTTTGGACATTATTATGAGAAAGAAGTGATGGTCTTGGACCAGTTCTAGTGGCTGAGCAAAATGAGTTCTTCTGCAATTGGGTTGTAGGTAAACATAGAAAGAAAATAACTACGTTTTCTTTGATTTTAGGAGCAATAAACCACAGTCGTCGGGTTTCAGAGATATGTTTTAGAGATCAGTTTGGGTACTTCGAAGTGAAGAGTGGAAGAATTGGGGGCGGCGCTGGTGGTGTGAAGGATTTGGGGGGTGGGGGTACCGTGAAGGTGGAAGGGAAGGGCGGGGCAGGGGGGGGGTGGCGTGGTGAAATGAATAGGGAAACTTAATTTTTAAAATTTTTAATTTTGTTAATAAAGTAAAAAAAGCAAAATTGTGAAAGAATAAATAAAATAAATAAAAATTAGAGGATTTTTTGACGTGGACTGACGTGGTACTGACGTGACATTGACGTGGGGAGAGAGTGTGTACACTCTCCCCTAATGCAACTGGTCATATTGTATCAGGGAGCAAAAAATATCACTTTTAAATATATTAGGTGTGTAATAGGTCGCTCGTATAGTTTAGGTGTGATATCGACTTTTCGGGTATAATTTAGGGGTGTTTTGATGTATTTTGCCCTTACAAAAAAGTTATCCTTAGAACTTAGAGCCCGTTTGAATGAGCTTATGACTTTTGACTTATTTTTATTATTTTAAGCACTTTTTGTTCTTAGCCACACACTCCAAAAATACTTAAAGCTATTTTAGCTGAAAAACACCTAAAATAAGTCAATCTAAAGAGGCTCTCACCAAACAAATTCAGCCTAGGGTCGAATATGAAGTTGCCCTTCTTCACTCCAATTCTAATGTTGGGCTTGCCAACTGCATCATTCTTCAAAGGTAGATATAATCTTAGAAGGAAGATTTATAGCACCGGTGAAGAAAACGGTTGTTTTGCAACGTTCAGCCATATTCACAAGCAAATCAGCCATAGTACTACCTTCTCGGAAGGTGTAAGTTATATTATGAGCTATTATAATTAAATTGATTATTTTTATCAAATACACGAATTTAATTAAAAGAGTTTAATAAATTCATTTAGTTGGACAACAAAATAATAAAACCACTTTCCTAGCATTTGATTTTTGACAAAATAAGATCCAGTCCAGTACATTTCCGTCCAGTATTGTCCGGTGGAGCATTTGATTTTTGACACGTGTCCGAATGTAATCTAAATGGACAAGATCTATTTGTTTTAACCATGATTAACTTCCCTCTCTTACTTCTATCTTCCTTCTTCCAAAATCCAGACCAAATATTTGTCTTCTTAACCTTCGTCACTTTCTTCTCTCTCATTCCTTCCTTTTTTCTCTATCTCACTCTCTCCTTCTTCCCATTTCATTGCTCTTTATAGATTTGGTAATTGTCGATTTTTCATTGTTCCCAAATAGTTAAAGCCCATGAAGGCATCATTTGATGACGTGATCTTGGATAGTTGCAAACCAATGTAGTAATAAACTCGAACATATCACGTCTCCTATAAATTAAAAAAATAATTATTACACTGTATGTTAGTTAGGGTAACAATGCTATCAAAATTGACCCATATTTTTAAATCTTAAAAAAAATGACCCACTCCCACTCCCTCTTCCTTCTCCTCTCTCTCTCTCTCTCTCTCTCTCTCTCTGCCGCGCCTCCTCTCTCTCGATCACTAGAAAATCCACTCAGATCTAGTGGTGGTGAGCGAGGTGGTGTGGCTAGTGGTTTTCGCCGGAGCTCTGACGTGATCTCGTCGAGGGAGAGATAGAGATGATTGGAGAGGGAGAAAGTCCGCTGCCGCTCGTCGGACGTCGTTTGTGATGTTGGAGTTCGTTTGAGAACGGAACTCCGGCGATGGCTGGTGGCTGCTGCTACTCCATCGTTGGTTGTGTTGGAGTTAGTTTCTGTATAATATTGTATAATATTGTATAATAGTGTATAAAAGGTGTGTATACACCCATATACACACCTCTCATACACTATTACACATTTTTATACGCCTATATACATAATGTATCTGTCTTGTATAAAAGTGCAATTCTTATTCAGAACCAGTCTAGATCTATGTTTATACCCACTTATGCAATATTGTATAATTGTGTATAAATGTGTATAAGTGCGTATTTTCGTGTATAATATTGTGAAATTATATCTTTTAATGTATATACCTACACATTATACACTCTCATACACCCTGTTTTGTGTATATAACCCGTCTTGTGTATATAAGTGTATAACATTGTATAAAAGTATTTTTAGGCTATATTTTTACAGTGTAAGTTTTGAGCTATATTTTTATAATGTACGAATTGTACATTACTGAAATTTTCCAATGAAAAGATTATTTAAATTATAA
Source organism: Lycium barbarum (assembly GCF_019175385.1). NCBI lineage: Eukaryota > Viridiplantae > Streptophyta > Magnoliopsida > Solanales > Solanaceae > Lycium > Lycium barbarum. The sequence goes on along the minus strand of NC_083345.1, from coordinate 115,712,074 downwards.
GCCTAAAATTGACATTCTTTTTAAAAAGTCTTCAAAGAAATAGACCCATAAAGCTCGGAAGTAAACTTGGAAGTAAATGGAGACATCATTGAAATTGACGAAAGAGGAATAGATGAGAGGGAGGGAATAAGAAGTTAACCATAGTTGAAACAAATAGATCTTGTCCATTAATTTACATTAGGACACGTGTCAAAAATCAAATGCTCCACCGGACAGTACTGGATGGAAATGTATTGGACTGGATCTTAATCCCAAGGTTCATTGGATGTCGTCGCCAAATCGGTGTTATGCGCTAAGAGATGTGGCGCATTAAGTCAAATGAAAGGCCAATATGATCATTTTACATGTCAGATAATGTGTCACGAACTCCTGATAAATCAAATCAAAAGATTAATAAAAATACAACTAAAAATATCCTTCAAATACGCAAAATTCATAACATTTGTGCTCTTAGGCCCAATTATGCTCCTACGGGTTTTAATTGGGCCAAATATGCCCTTATTTCACTACATTTTGCACGAATTGAAAATATCTAGACTTGCTTCACTTAGCATACTTTCTATAACATTTTTTATTTTCAGAAACTGAACTGTTGCTTCGCTCAACACAAGTTCTGTAGGAATAAGTTATGTAGTAGTACTTTTTAGATTATGTTGAGTGTTGAAAGCTTTGCCTTTTCAGGCATAATTTGTGCAGATTTTATGATACATATACCGAAGCTAAATGTAAACTATGCCGAGTGAAATCTAGAATTATGCCCTTTTTCACATTATGTTGAGTGTTGAAAGTTTTGGCTAGTCTAGCATAACTTGTGGGATGTTATGATACATATGCCGCAACTAAAAGTAAATTTTGCCGAGAGAAATGTAAGTTATGCCACACAAAAAGCATTTTTTTGTGCGGAGTGACCTTCAAATGCACCAGTCGTTAATTTTGCCCCTCAAATTGGTGGTCTTTAATTTTTGGCCCTTTCGCCTAATACCATGAGGTCTAGGGTTCGAATCATGGATCAGTAAAAAAAAAGAAAAGAAAAAAAAGACAATTTCACAAGACAGAGTTCTGTAGCAAAGTTAGGCCTTAAGACAGGGTTTTGCCTTGAGGCATAAGGCAAAACTCTCCCTTAAGGGAGAGTTTTGACATGCCTGAAGGCAGAGTTTTGCAGGCAAATCTCTATCTTGAGAATCTAAACTCTACCTTACGATTTTTTTTTTTAATTTTTGACTGAGCGAAAGTTCAAATCCCAAATCAAAGAATTCTAATAAAGGCCAAAAATTAAAGACCACTAATTTAAGAGACAAAAATTAAAACCACCCCAAAATAAGGCCATTCCTGCGAATTGTCCAGCGAAAAGTGCTGAAGGCCAAAAATAAAAGGGCAATTCTACGAATTGCCCTTCTTTTGGGGTGGTCTTTAATTTTTTTCCCTCATATTTGAAATCTTTAAATTTTGCCATTCGGCTAAAACCCATGGGTTTCAGGTTCGAACCCCCACACAGTCAAAATTTTTTAAAAAAATCGCAAGCCAGAGTTTAAATTTCGCTATGCCCCCACCGGCATACACTTGTGAAGGAATTACCAAAGTTATGCCGGACCCGACATACTTATGCCTTATGGGCAGACTTGGAATAAGTATGTCGGGTTCGGCATAATTTTGGTAATTCCTTCACAAGTTGATGCCGGGTCCGACATAAAAGTTTGCCCATTAAAAGTATGCCCCCACCGGTATAAACTTGTTAAGGAATTACTAAAGTTATGTCGGACCTGACATACTTATCTAAGTCTGCCCATAAGGCATGAGTATGCCGGGTCCGGCATAAATTTGATAATTCCTTAATAAATGTATGCCGGGTCCGGTATACACGCGACCCAAACATTGCCTTCCAATTTATTTTTTTAATTTATGCTTGAGCGGGGGTTCAAACTCAGAACTTCATGATTTCTGCATGAACGCTCAGAGTTGCAATGCGAAGGACAAATATTAAAGACCAGCAATATGAGGGGCAAAATTTAAAGACCACCCAAAAGAAGGGCAATCCGCGCAAAAAAATGAAAATAAAAGAAGACATATTTTAGGGACAGAAATTAAAGACCAATCCGAAACAGGGGCATTTGAGTCAAATACGGCCTAGTTTCTCCAAATGTTTGGGACATGACACTATAGTGACAGTTGGAATAAGTTAGTACTAAAAATCTTCAACTGTCTCGGGAAACTGGTAATAATGGCGTCTTCCTTGAATGTGTTCGTGTATGGAAGCCTATTAGCTGACGAAATTGCTCGTGCACTCCTTAAACGTGTCCCTCCTTCTAATCCTGCTATTCTCCATAACTAGTCAGTCTCTTTTTTCTTTTAATTTCTCTCTTCTTCTCTGCAATGAATTGATTAATATCTGTTATTGATCTCTTGTTTTACATTTTTTTTTGGTTGTGTGTTCTTTTGTATGAACAAGATGAGGAATGAATGATGGCCTTTTTTTTAATGGTATTGAGAATCGATACAAAATTTTTAGCAGAAAAAAATGGAATCTAATTCTTGGATTGGCTTATGGCTTATAATTCTAACTTATTTTTGCAATTTTGGCTTAAAAACAAGTGCTTAAAACACTTTTTTTATCTCATCTAAAAGCTACAAAAGTACTTAAAAGTTATTTTGGCTTGAAAGCACTTAAAATTAAGTGCTTAAAGTACTTTTAGGTACTGAAAGTTATTTTATAAATAAATAGTTATGTGTTTGGATAAAAGTGCTTAAAGAGTTTTTAGAAGTAAAGATAGTATTGAAATTAATAGAAAATATAAAGATAAAAGGGTAAAGTTGTTGGTCAAACCAAAATGGTTTTTTAAGCCAAAAAATAAAATAAAATTGTTGTTGAGCAACTTCTTGATTTTGGCTTAAGTTAAGCACTTTTTAACTTAATTTAAGTTGTTTTCTATTTTTGCCAAACACTGGTTTGACCAACCAACTTATAAGTCAATCCAAACGGGCTCAAAATAAGTCAATCCAAACAGGCTCTTACTTATTACTCTTTCCTGTTTTGCTCAGACTTATGGTTAATTGGTCATGGGGAGTAGGTGGAGCAACGAATTTTAGTTTATGAGTTCTAGACCATAATTTTTTTTTTTTTTGCTGGCTGAGTTCTAAATAGAGTATGTGTACATGTTAAATTAATTTCTTAACACAAATATAGAATTTGAGCCAAAGTTACTGATTTCTGCCAAATAATGGATCTAATGTGTGTACCGATATGACTAAGCAGGCAATTTGAGAGATGCTTGGTAATGGGATTTATTTTGGTTTTGGTTGTATCCATTCGCAAGCTGTGTTACGTGTTGACTTAAATCCAAGTAATCGAGATTTTAAAAAATGCTATGGAATGCCAAATTGTCTTTACTTCTTGTGTTCATTGTTTCTCTAAGTGAAAGAGGGATATATTTTTCTAGTATCTTGTTAGCGGTAACACAGATTCTGTTATTTTGGTGTAGCCATAGGTTTAGCATCAAAGGGCGTGTTTATCCTGCCATTCTACCGGTAGAAAACAAGAAAGTTACTGGGAAGGTTTGTTCTACTTTTCAACATTTTCGCTGTTGTAGAGCCCCCTTTTTTCTTTTGTGTGTATATATCTTTCTTTATTGCATTGACAGAAGGTCTTTTGAACCGTCCCACATTGTTACTGTAGAGCATTCACAACACCTGTGCTCTTTATCGTGTCATCCTTACGAGCTGTTTTAGACATGCTTAATGATTTTTCACCAAAATCATTTCCATTTACAAGCATCGTAGCTGCAAACATTAATTCTAAACTGTTTCTGTTATCTTTTCATTTTACTAATATTTCCACGATTAATAATTTTGGCTACTTCTTTCCCTTTACTTGTTTACTTCTCCTAGGACTTTTTCATTCTATCTGTCAGGCATGACTAAACTGGTGAGTTATTAATGATTGAGTTTCTGGTAACATTTTTGTTAAGGTTAACAGAACTGATTATAATTGAGTTCTATGGGAAGGAGGTAAGAAGCAAAGAGCATACTGAGAGCGGGCACGATCAGTAATATATCTGTGGCATATAGCTTTCTTCATAATCTTCTTCCTGCTATAAAGGGAAATAGGTGGCAGTACAATTGCTCCAGTTTGCCAATTCACCTCTTCGACTAGCATGTATAACCAAGGAGCTCTTGCTCTTAGTCAGTCATAAAATAGCTTATACTCTAACTAATGATTTCTATGGTGAAAGGAAGGATGGCTTTCCATTATTGAGGTCCAGGCACATTACATAGACGTTATAATTAACTACTAGAAGTGAGACTACTGATACAGTTCTTTATCATTGAGACTTTATGAAAAATTTGGACCTGTCCCTCTTGCAGATCTTCTAAATACGCTTGTTTTTAACTGCAGGTTCTTTTGGATATCACTGTTCCTGAATTGAATATCCTGGATGCATTTGAGGACGTTGAGTATGAAAGGACGACTGTTGATGTTTCCCTGATGGTATTGATTCACTAAAGTTCTTAATTATTGTTGCATTATGCATATACTTTTCTATGGCTCAAGCATGATACGGAGCATGAGTCAGATCTTTTTGAGAGTTCAAATGTTCCTATTTATTGGATCTACTGAACTATTCCTGGGAGATAATGACTGATGTGGACTTATTGAGGCAAAGGATAAATTCCTAAAAAAGAGGATACCACGTTATTAAATTTCCTTAGTTCAGTGTTCGTTAAGCACTGTAGTAAATTCTGCTCTTGTTAGAGTACTTGCATTTATACCCATGTGTACTATATAATGTTTTAGCCTTTGCTACTTAATTTTGAGCTTTTATATCCTTCGCTTCCTCCTAGGTTTAGAATTTAGTATCAGGATCTACTAAAAAAATATCTGCTATCTACTAAAAAAAGATCTGCTTACACTCCACTTTCCCCAGACCCCACATGGGTATGTTGTTGTTGTTGTAATTGCTACTAAAAGGGGAACCGAAACTTATGATATTTCTAACACAACTTAAGATTATTAGAATTTTCCAACTTCAACTCCCTTTCTTAGTAATTCTACCTGCAGTTGCCATCTTTCCTTCGAAGTTTCTTGGTTTACTAGGATGAAGATTCTAGTTTGCACCCATAAGGGGTTCTGTAAAAGGCCATTAGGGAAAACACAGTAATTTTATTAATTTCTTTAACCCTAATAGTTTCCTATAAGAATACACATCCTGTGTACAACTAACATATACGAGAGACAGAACTCTCAAATATCATATGCTCCTCTTTCTCACAATTAAACCAGGGTTTAGACTTTGGTTTAAAAGGATTCTGCTTTTTTGTTTTCTAGTCTCGACCTGTGTTACATAAGAAAACACTTTCTCAACCCCTGACAAAGCTCCAGGCCCTGAGGGTTTCACTATGGCTTTCTTTCAAAAATCATGGAACTTCATCAAAACAAACCTGCTAGCAGCTTTTAATTTCTTTCATCAGAACTGCCAAATGGTGAGATCATGCAATGCCTCTTTCATTGCTCTTATCCCAAAGAAGAAAGGGGCCGCAGAGCTTAGAGATTATAGGCCTATAAGTCTTATAGGCAGTGTCTACAAATTGCTGGCCAAAATTTTAGCTAAGAGGCTCGGAAAAGTGGTGGATTCCTTAGTTTCTGGACAGCAGAGTGCTTTTCTGAAGAATAGACAGATCACTGATGCATCTATGATTGCCAATGAAGTGCTAGACTGGAAAATTAAAAGTGGTGAGACTGGGATCCTATGCAAATTAGATATTGAGAAAGCTTTTGATCAGCTTAACTGGGCTTATTTAGTCAACATTTTGAAGCAAATGGGTTTCGGGGAAAGGTGGATAAGGTGGATTTATTTCTGTATTTCGACAGTGAAGTTTTCAATTCTGGTGAACAGAAGTCCAGTTGGATTTTTCTCTTCTCAAAAGGGACTCAGGCAGGGGGATCCATTGTCCCCTTTCCTCTTTATCATTGCGATGGAAGGATTATCTCAGCTGTTAGCAAAGGCCAAAGAACTTCAGTGGATTCAAGGGTTCCAAGTGGGCAGAAATCCTTCCACCTCAGTCTCAGTCTCTCATCTACTCTATGCAGATGACACCCTTATATTTTGTGGAGCTGATTGTCAGCAGGTCTCTAATCTCAACACTACCCTCATGATCTTTGAGGCCATCTCTGGACTTCATATCAACATGCGTAAGAGCACTATATATCCAGTGAATGAAGTGACCAACCTAGAAGCTCTTGCTGATATTCTTAGCTGCAAAACAGGCTCCTTTCCCACCACCTATTTGGGACTTCCTTTGGGTGCTAAATTCAAATCATCTGGGATATGGAGTAGGGTCATTGAAAGAATGGAGAAAAGACTAGCCACTTGGAAGATGCAATATCTCTCATTGGGTGGCAGGCTCACCCTCATCAAAAGTGTCCTAGACAGCATTCCCACTTACTTTATGTCACTCTTCCCTATGCCAACCTCAGTTCTAAAGCAAATTGACAGGCTTAGAAGGAAATTCCTATGGGAAGGTAACAGTGTTACTCATAAATTCTCTTTGGTCAAATGGCAATCAGTTATTCAACCCAAAGGCCAAGGGGGGCTGCGGATTAGAAATCTTAAGTTTCATAACAACAGCCTACTCATGAAGTGGCTTTGGAGATATGGTCAAAATGAGGCAGGGTACTGGAAGGAAATCATCAAAGCTAAATATGGTATTCAAGACCACTGGACTGCAAAGAAAAGCAATGAACCACATGGTGTTGGAGTATGGAAACACATCAGTAGTCTCCAAGAGGAATTCTTCCAGGCTGTCTCATTCAAGGCTGGAAATGGGCTCAAGATCAGATTTTGGCAGGACAAATGGCTTGGGGACACTTTAGTAAAAGATTTATTTCCCTCACTATTTCTGATAGCTTCTAACAAAGAAGCAACATTAGCTCAATATAGAGTTAACAACTGTTGGACACCAATTTTAAGGAGAAACTTACAGGATTGGGAAGTTGATGATTTTCTTTCTCTATTAGAAAGTTTGGGACAAAGTACTTTGGTGGCAGATTTTCAGGACAGAATACTCTGGGGCAATTCTAAGGAAAAGATTTTCACTGTGAAGGAATGTTACAACAACTGGTGCTCTCAAAATAGCCTTTTAGAGGTTTGGCCTTGGAAGCTTGTATGGAGAACCAGACAGCCTCTCAGAGTTACTTGCTTCACTTGGACTGCACTGAAGGAAGCATGCCTAACACAAGACAATCTTAGAAGGAGAGGTGTAATAGTTGTTAACATGTGTACCATGTGCAAGCAGACCAATGAAAGTGTCAACCATCTATTTTTGCACTGCCCTGCAGCAGCTAGCCTTTGGTTTTCTTCTACTCTATGCTTGGTCTACAATGGGTAATGCCCTTCAACATCAAAGATGCATATGCTAGCTGGATACTCTGGAGAGTTGACAAATCCATTAAAAGAATTTGGAGAATGATCCCAGCAGTAATTTTTTGGACCCTATGGAAGGAGAGAAACAACAGATGCTTTGAAGGAATCTCAACTCCTATTTGCTCTCTAAAGTCTAGGTGTTTAGTTAGTCTTTTTAGTTGGCATTTTTTTGCCCCTGTAAACAATGTGGGTAACTTTCTAGATTTTATCAGCTCCTTTTCTCTAGTTCAGTAGAGATAGGATATCTTTAGATTGTTCTACAGGTTTTGCCAAGCCTGCCAGCTTTTCCCATCTGTAACCTTGCATCTTCTTGATGTTTTACTAATGAATTTTATTACTTTACCAAAAAAAAAAAAAGAAAACACTTTCTCAAAAGATTCCATGTTTACTTGTTTTTTCAATTTTCTGCGATTTTTTTTGCTGTAATAATTATTGAGAAAAGCACTTAGTTAAGTGTGAAACTAACGCCCAAAGTCTTTTGCAAGCCTTGTTTTTTTTTTCTTGAAAGAAAGAGTAATTCTATGTCAAATCATGGCCTCACATGAGTAGTCAAAGAAGAAAGGGGTACTTTTTCATATGTCTTCTTTATTGGTCGCAGCAAATCATGTACATATTTTTTGATATTTCTTTTTACTTGGTCCCACCTTAATAGAGAAGGCTCCTTGTGAATTTTTCATTTTTCATAATGCAAATTGCAGAGGACATTAGTACACTCCTCTCAATCCATGTGATTTAGTCATTTGTGATACATCCTTTGAATAAGGTCTTGGAATAAATGCAAATGCCCATCCTTTCAGAATAGCTTCTGCAGTATATAGCCTTTGAAACCTTTTCTTTAGTAAAACAGAAACTGCAGTATATAACCTTTGACGTTTCTTGTGTCAAACTTGAGGGTTTTTTTCTGACACTTAGTGTTTTGGTAAAATGAAAAGCTGAAACTGTAGCTCTTAACTTCATACATGGAATTTGTCGGTTTCATAATTGTTTAAGCCACATTAATATAAAAAAATTTATAGTAAAATTTTTACTGCCACCATTTCTTGATATATGCATGTGTGTGCATATATATAAAAATACATATATATACCTGTATATTTTTATCGTGTAGTCCTAATTTTATGCATATTTAAGAGAAAATCATGGTGATGATAAAGACACTCAAACGAGTTTTCACAAAGCACCAAAGAAGAAGCGTAAAAGCTATGATTGATTATTTGGTCAATCTACCGTTGGAATCCAATGCACAAGATGATGAGCTTTCATGCTTTGTAAAACATATTACAAGAATTAATAAGTTAATTAGAGAAGTTGTTTGGGTTGGTGGTTTATTGAGGGATGAAGAAAAATATAGGGTTTTGCGGTATGCATTACCAAATGATTTTCATAATGAATTGCTTGATAAATCATAGCGTAATTAGATCACAAAATGTTGGGATCTTATAGGACGTCAGTTCAAGACCTTGTATATAAGTACATCGACTTGAAGGTTTAGAAGATTGTGTTTTGTTCTCTTGGACTGCCAATAAGAAACAACCATGGGTCAAATTTAGTTAACCCAATAGTTCCCAGGGCAAAATTATTATTGCTTAAAGGCATGCATCTAGATTTTATTTCATCTATTCCAGTTCACATGCGACAATCAATGTGACAATGTGTATGTATTTTGTATAATGATTGTTTATATGTGACATGACTTGCATGGATTTATAATTCAATTCGTTAGGTTATTATCGTTATTGAACTTTTCTGTATTTGTTCTAGAATCTATACTTATTTAATCTTGAATTTATGTGATTTAAGATAAGTGTTCCTTAGATGGTTGATTATGTTAGATTTAGAATTTAGATGATGATTGGGAACTTAGTGAACCTTTGATTCTGATGTGAACTAGATACTCCCTACGTTTCAATTTATGTGAACCTATTTGACTGAACACGGAGTTTAAGAAAAAAAGAGAAGACTTTTGAACTTGTGGTGTAAAATGAGGCACATATATTTTGTGTGGCTATAAATAATTGCTTAAAGGTAAATTGTTTCCAATTATGTAAAGAGGTCATTCTTTTTGACACGGACTAAAAAGGAAATAAGTTCACATAAATTGAAACGGAGGGAGTATTAACATAGTTAATTATTTTAAGGATTATTATGTATATGAATTTAGGCTATAATAATGTACATAGTTGTCTCGTGATAGTTTGTACTTGCTTAAATCAGTATGTCAATTGCTTCAAAGAACATTATCGCTGAGCTTAGTAAGGGTGATAAGCTAAACGACGATAATTATGAAATATGGAGCATGAAAATTCAGTATATCCTGAAAGAGCAGGATGCTCTTTAGGCTCTTAATGTGTCAATGAGCCGCCTGAAAGTGGTGATACACCCCAACATGCGAGAGATCTTGAGACATATCAAGTTTGAAAAAAGAAAAACTCTCTTGCTTGTGTAAGGTTGCTGAGCAGTATGGATGTTGATATAATGCGAGAATTAACGTATGACGATGCTAAGGACGTTGCTGGCAGTTTGGATGTTGATATTATGAGAAAACTATGATTCGTCTAGAGTTTTCTTCTCTCACCAATTCCTGTAAAGTTCCAGTGAAGATTCTTGTGAATCGCAACTTGGACTTGTTGCTCATCGTCAACTTGTAACCAACATCTTTTAGTTCATTCGACATATGGTGAAGATGCTTACGCATACTGTGGTCAGGGTGTTTCTTGTAACTATCAAAATTGATAGTAAGAGCCCTTAATTTAGCAACAGGGGTATGACCAAACATTTCTTTCAACGCGGACTATGTCCTTAGCACCGTCATATGCTCGAAAGTCTCTCGTAATGTCATCATCCATATTGCTCAGCAGCGTTATGCGAGCAAAAGAGTTCTTCTTTTTCCAAGCTTGATATGCCTCAAGATCTCTTGCATGTTAGGGTGGATCGCCACTTTCAGGCGGGGTCATTGACGCATTAAGAGCATCCTGCTCTTCCTGGACATATTGGATTTTCATGCTCCATATTTCATAATTGTTGTCGTTTAACTTATCACCCTTGTTAAGCCCAATGTCAATGTTCTTTGCAGTAGTTGACATATAGATTTAAACAAGTATAAACTATCATGAGACAACTATGTACATTATTATAGCCTAAATCCGTATACATAATAATTCTTAAAATAATTAACTGTGTTAATATTTATTTCACTTCATATTTGAAAATTCACTAAGTTCCCAGTTATCATTTGAATTCTAATATGTTGTAAATCAATCATCTTAAATACCAAAAATTCAATGTTAAATAAGCATAAATTTTATAACAAATATAGAAACGTTCAATAACAATATACAAGTCATGTCACGTATAGACAACCATTATACAAAATAAATACATATTGTCGCACGTGAACTGGAATAGATGAAATAAAATCTAGATGCAAGTCTTTAGGCAATGATAATTTCTCTCTCAGAACTATCGGTTTAACTAAATTCGACTCATTGTTGTTTCTTATAGGTAGTCCAAGAGAACGACACACAGTCTTCTGAACCTTCAAGTCGATGTAATTATAATTTATACACAAGGTCTTGGATTAACGTCCTATAAGATTCCCAACATTTTGTGATCTAATTATGCCGGGATTTATCAAGCAATTCCTTATAAAAATCATTTGGTAATGCAGACCACAGAGCCCTATATTTTTCTTCATCCCTTAATAAACTACCAACCCAAACAACTTCTTGAATTAACTTTATTAATTCTTGTAATGTTTTTTACAAAGCATTAAAGATCATCATCTTGTGCATTGGATTCCAGCGGTAATTTATCAATCATAGCTTTCACCCTTCTTCTTTGGTGCTTTTGGAAACTCGTGTGGGTGTCCTTATCATCACCATGATTTTCTGTTAAACATACATGAAATTAGGAGTAGTTGTTACCTTCTCAAAAAAATACATAAAATTAGGACTACACCATAAAATATACGTGTATGTATTTTTATACATATGCACACATGCATATACCAAAAAATGGTGACAGTAAAATTTTATATATTAATATGGCTGAAATAATTAAGAAATCAACAAATTCCATTATGAAGTTAAGGGCTGCTTTTGAGTTTACCAAAACACAAAGTGTCAAAAATCTCTCAGGTTTGAGACAAGAAATGTCAAAGGTTATATACTGCCGTTTCTTTTTTACTAAATGAAAGGCACTATACACTGCATAAGCTATCTTCAGGGATAGACACTTACATTTATTCAAAGGATGTAGACTACATCACATGGTTTGAGAGGAGTGTACTAATGTCCTCTACCATTTGCATTATGAAAAAAGAAAAATTTACAAGGAGCCTTCTCTTTTCAAGTGGGACCAAGAAAAAAGAATATGTACATGATTCGCTGCAACCAATAAAAAAGACATATGAAAAAGTATTATTTTCTTCTTTGACTATTCATGTGGGGCCATGATTTGACATAAGAGTTACTCTCCCACCCCCCCCCCCCCCCCCCCCCCCAAAAAAAAAAAAAAAAAAAAAAGCAATGCTTGCAAAGACTTTTGGCGTTAGTTTCACACTTAATGAAGTTCTTTCTCAATAATTATTACACCAAAAAAAATCGCATAGAATTTCATAAACAAGTAAACTGGGAATCTTTCGACGAATTGTTTTTTTAATGTAATACAGGTCGAGACTAGAAAACAAATAGCAGTGCTCTGCTACCAATGAAGAATTAAATCAAACGCATAGTTTAAAGGATCATCGTAATGGTTAAACTAGTCAATTAGTGCAATCGCATGTATATGAATACGAATTATGCTGAAAGATCATAGTCTGTGAATCGTACCTTGTTATAGAGGTTGTTCCAGCGCTTTTCGGAGAATAAATCTTCACTGGAACTTTACAGGAATTGGTGAGAGAAGAAGAAGTTTCTTTTCAGTTGTAGGAGGAAAAAAAGGGAGTTCTTCACAGAGACTCCTTTTATTTAACTGATACGAGGCAACGGTTTAGGAGGAATCCTAACCCTTGTATCATTCTTTTTAAATTAAATGTATTTACTTATTACTAATATGGATCCGGTTTGCCCACATGGGTGACCAAAATCTAATTCCTTCACCTGGCATTGGGTTTTCTGGGCCTTTCTCTAATGGCGACTATGAAGGACTATAACTTCGTGGAAAAGCCTCTTATTACTAATGTAGTATTATTTGCCTTTAGTTTTTTAAGTTCTATTCAAGAATTTTAGAGTTAACATGAGTTTCTGTGAAATGATGAAGCTATGTTTGCTTCTCTCTCACCCTCACCTTTATTAAGATCTACAGTTGTTTGTTAAGAACCGGTCTAGTCTGTTTGGTTTTGGCATGAATTTAGTGAGAAAGTTTAGTTTAGTTTTAACTTTGCAATTGTATGCACTTTGCAGGACAGTTCCAAGACATTGCAGGTTGAAACATATGTTTGGGTTGACAAGACGGATCCAGATTTATACGGGGAATGGGACTTTGAGGTACATTTGAGATCTTATATTTCTGCCTTTCTGTTCATTGCTTGTTGGACTAAGATACAAAGAGGGGATATACTTTTTCTTAACTCCTGATCCTTTCTTTTCATTTTGATTGAAGTTTGCATTTAGAAAATGTATAATGTAGGGTTATATCTATTTTTGGTTGCCTGATCTTAAGCCCAAGTAGGTGGTGGGCTATGGTAAAATATCTACAGGCATATATAACCAACATATCTCTGCCTGTGAGTAGAGCAGGACCTTAACATGTTTCTGCATCTGTGTATAAGAGGATAGTCTGAGCTCTAGAAAGAAATTGTGTTAGATCCATGTATGAATTCAAACATACATGCAAGCTTGATATGTACAGGAGTTGTCCGCTTACTGTTCCTCCCCCAAGTGGTTCCAAGAGAGTCCTGTTGTGGCTGCACCATAGCTTACCAACCTATAAAGTCTTTGTTTATTGTAGAAAAAAGAGCCTACAATGTGATCGTATAATATTTGGACTTGTCAGGTCTTTTATCAACGCGCATCTCTTCTTTAAGACCTTTGAGCCATTTTGGTAAAAGTTCCTCTCTCTTGTTTTTCATTTCATCAAAAATAAACTTTCTTCCTCATAATGTTGAGTGCTGAAGCTTTGATGTATTGGATCGACCAAGAAGGAATCTTTATGAAGGAAACTAAGGAAAAAGATGCTACACAGTGCTGTTCAACAGACAATGTCGAGCAAATTCTGTGCTTTTATATTTTTCGGTATATTAAAATCTAAAGAGTCTATAGAAATCTAAAGACTGAACAACAAGCCTGTGAAAAGTATTTCCATTGAACTCCAAAGACATTGGAGTCTATTGGTACTTTTGGAGAATCCGACACGCACCCGTTGACAATTTTGAAGAGTCCAAGCAACATATATAACAATTAAATCCATTTCTTTTGGTTTAATAGGGATAAACTTTTTAATACCACTGATCTATAGTCTTTATTATTCTTCTTTAGATTATCTGCACCCTAAAATTCTAGAAAAAGCAAGTTTGCTTAACCCTTGCTGGATAAACAACAATTGTTCTAGCATCACCTCATGTTTTCTTTGTGGTGCTTCCGGATTTCTTTTGTCCCAAGTGCCAAAGTTTGAGCATCTTTTAGTTCCAAGAACACTCTGTTAGTTATTTTCCACAAAGTTTCAATATAAACAGAGGTTTCATTTGAACTTGGAAATATTCATAATATGGAGCAACTGCGTTGTTGTTGTTGTTGTTGTTGTTTTAGAGTATGCCAGAGCTTGAATGAGGGATCTTTTATTTTTATTTTTCGACTTAAGTTAATGGAAACTGAGGATTCATATAGCCAATCTCAACTTGCTTGGGATTGAAGGGTAGTTGTTGTTGTTGTTTGTACTTTAGTAAATGGAATGATTGGGAGCTTAAACAATATTAGGGGCCCAAATCCCAAATCTCGTAACAAATTATGTGGATGCAGTCCCATTTTATAATTTCGTTATTTTTGCTTAATATTTTGTGTGGTAGTTATCTCTGTGATTGAAATAAAATCTGATAAGTGTCTCATAAAAAAAGGAAAGCAAATAAACGAGAGAGAGAAGAAAGCTTTGGCGATTTTTTCGATAGTCCTGGTTAGAAGTGGAGGGAGCTTGCTTGCTATTTATAAGCAAGACCACTTCCACTTGGGGTGGAGCTAGGTGAAGGGAAGGGGGTTCAATTGAATCTCCTTTGTTGGAAAATCATACCGTGCAGATGGGGCAAAAACAATTTATTTTATTTTATATAAACTGTTGAATCTCTTGACATAAGTGAAAGGTGGTAAAAATGTCCTAAATTGCTTTAATCACAAGTTCAAATCCCAACTATGACATTCTAGTATTTTCTTGAATTCCCTTGTATAAAAACTTCTGGTTGCGCCACTGACTTCTGCTAAAAGTAGTTTCCATCAAGTCGGAGTTGCTTCTTTATTCTTAACTAATGTATTGTAGAAGCATGTCCTTATTTTTCTGTTGGCTTATGGAAATGCTTTGTAGGAATGGAAAGTGTTGCACAAGGGAGACTTCTTGAAAATGACAACAGGGTTCAGTGAAGAAATGGAGCTACCTGAATCAAAAACCAGAGTGGCAACTTATGAATCCTTCTATGCACAACAGGAAGAGAACAAGTCCAAGCCTTGATGTAGTTGATGAGTAAGTTAGCTAATAAAAGTACAAAGAAGCCTCCCCTACTCCTCCACCCCAATCCACCAAAATTAAAAGAATCAGTGAGGGTAATTGAGCTTAGTAACATTGATGTTCAGTTTGTAGTGCACATTTCTATTGATCTACTGCTTCTGCTATGCTGCAGTAATGCTACACTTTTTCCTTCGGTTGCGGGGAGTGATAGGGCGTTTTCTTATCTTATGTAAGCTTCATATCATCTTATGTAGATAGTAATTGCAAAAGCAGTACCGTATTTTGTGCTTGTGCTCAAACCACACAATAATGTGCAATTGAAGGACCGGACATACCCACAGACGGAGCTAGGGGGTGCAAGGAGTTTCATCTGAATCCTCTTCGCTGGAAAATTATACCGTATATACAAGGTTAAATTATTTGTTATGCATATATAGTAGATGTTGAATTTCTTCGCTTCTTCGTGTATTTACTTTTTTATATTATATTTTGAATTCCCGTCATAGAAATCCTGGTCTGCCAGACTGCCACTGGACATGCCTGGATAATTTTGTTCAGTGCTTTAATAGAAATCGTGCCAATGACACACATAGGTAACCAGATCCTCAGCCCGTTACTGTTTCCCCCAATCCCCCATATAATGTCCTTTCTCTTCAGATTTTGACGCTTTACGATGTATTTCTTGCTTAAACTGAACTATCAGTCCACAAGTACATTTACTGTAGTAGCAGTGAAAACAAATTGCAATAGAAAGTAAAGCATTGTTTATGATATGTCACGTTTCTGATAAAAAATTGAACTTTTTGGAACGCATTGCTCTCTTTCAAATGGGAATCCAATACCTTAAAATTCTGAGGAAGTGCACAAGTTACTCCAATACCCTAAATTCTGAGGAAGTGCACAGTTAACCCAAAAGTACATGACAAATTTTATTTTCGTTATGTAAGTTTTTTCATGGAAAATTAATAACATCATATCTCGTGTAATCCCGCAAAGTGGGGTCTGAAAAGGGTAGAGTGTACGTAGACTTTATCTCTACCTTGGGAGGTAGAGAGACTGTTTTCGATAGCTCTTGGCGCAAGGACAAGCAGCTAAAAGCAGTATAAAAATATCATGACAAAATACTATTAAAGCATATGAAATAACACAGAAGATTTGGAAATAAAATATCATTTTTTAATTCAAATTTTAAGTGGACATAATAAATCATTTCCTCAGAAGTATCTCTAAAATGCAAAATTTTAGAATATTTAAAGTTTCTAACATATCTTATGTATCTTGAAATTTTATTTTCAAAATATGCTACAATAGAATTTGATCTCATTCAAGAAGAAGTCATGCTTTGAACAATCAGCAACAGTACAACGTATTTTTCAACTTTTACATTATTGAAAAAGAAATACAAAATGAAAGAAAATTTGACAAAATGAGAATTGCAAAGTTCCTTCATTATCATCTGAAATCAGCTCATCACAATACACCAAGTTGCCACCTTTCTCACAAGACTTTATTCTCCAATGGAATCCATCACTTTCCCATAGCTATACCTCAATGGCATCTTCCCCAATAACCCATGAAACTCAGCAATACATTCTCCTCTTCGCTTCCTATGCTCTCTTTTTCTACTGTTCAAACCCACTCACCTCTCCTTTTTCTTCTCCATTTCCCCCCCTTCGTTCCTTGCATCTCCCAAAACCCTCACCCTCTTCGCATCCACCAAAATCGGACCCTTTTTCACCTCCTCCGCTACTACAAAGTTCATCAGTATGTCCTCGCAGTTGTTCATTTCTTTCACTTTTGCCCTCAAATCAGTGTATTCTTTGTTGCATTTGTATTCCCTGAGGGTATTGTAAAGTACTAAAGTGATCTAAGCTCGTTCATATGCTACACAACTTAAATCTGCCAGGAGCAAAACTCTATTTCCTTGATTGCATTCTTCCAAGCCATAAAATCTTCGACATGTCCGTGACCTTCATTTGCCAACTAATTTGTGCACTGATTGCCTCTCTCCAAAAGTGGGTAATAGTTGCTCTGTTGACTTCAAATAGGTATCTGCATTCTTCAATAATTTCCTTAGAAAAAACTCTATGTCGTCTTGTTCAATAAGCTTCACAGCAAACAGGCAGTTGCTAAATCTTTGTTGACTTCTACATTATTGAAAAAATAGAAAAGAAAATGAAATGAAAATTGGAAATTCCTTCATTTCATCTGAAAATCTGCCTATCACAATACACTAACTTGCCACCTTTCTCACATAGACCTTGTTCTCCAATGGAGTCCACCACTTTCCCATAACTATACCTCAATGGCATCTTCCCCAATAACCTATGAAACTCAGCAATACATTCTCCTCTTCTCTTCCTATGCTCCCTTTTTCTACTACTCAAACCCACTTCCCTTTCCTTCATTTCCCCACCTTCGTTCCTCGCATCTCCCCAATCCCTCACTCTCCTCGCACCCACCAAAATTGGCCCTTTTCGTACCTCCTCCGCCACCACAAAATTCATCAGTATGTCCTCGCAGTTGTTCTTTTCTTCCACTTTTGCCCTCAGTTTTGCGTATTCTTTGTTGCATGTGTATTCGTGGAGGTACTGTAATTTCAAGATCATGAATTTTGTCAAAGAAAAGGTATCAAAAAAATTATTCATTTTCTAAATAATAGGTTCAGATTTTTCTCTCCCTTTCTAAATCTCTCTCTAATAGAACTTTGGTATATTAACATGGTGTCAGATTCAGATCCATCTCAATTCCTGATTTATCCAATATAGTCATATAGAGGCGTCATATTATTTTGTCCACGCTCCAATTGTCACATGGGCATACAGTAGATGTTGAATATTCCACATCATCAGGATGTGATCGTTTGATGTACTCATATGATGTTAGGATATCATCACTTCATGGATAGTTCAAGAGTTTGCTATCTCTATTATGTTATATTGAGCCCATTTGGATTGACTTATAAGTTGGTCAAACCAGCTTATAAGTCACTTTTAACTTATTTAGGTGTTTGGCAAAATAAAAAACAGGTTAAATTAAGTTAAAAAGTGCCTAAAATAAGCCAAAATCAAGAAGTTGCTCAACCCCAATTTTTTTTTTTTTGCTTAAAAGTCATTTTGATTTGACCAAAACTTTATCCTTTTATCTCTTATATTTTCTGTTAATTCCAATACTACCCTTACTTCTAAAAACCCTTTAAGCACTTTTATCCAAACACGTAACTGCTTATTTATAAAATAACTTTCTGCACTTAAAATGTATTTTAAGCACTTATGCTTAAAAGCTACTTTTTTTTCCGCTAATCCAAACAGGCTCATTATCTATTAAACGGAAAAGGGTCAAATATACCCCTCTACTATTAGAAATAGTTTAAATATACCCATCCGTATACTTCGGTCCAAATATACCCCTTGCATTATACTTTGATACAAATTTACCCTTAATTTTGACACAGGAACACATGTGAAGCTCAAAATCAATATCCCATTCCTTTAAAAACCCACCAGTATATTTGACCCTTTCCAATATGTTTAAAGGAAAAACTTCAAAAATATATAAGTTGGTCACTTACATTGCAAAAAAAAAAAATAGCCCAAAACTTACATTGCAAAAAATAGTCCAAAATATACAGACACTTATACCAACATATACCAACTTATACAAACATATAAGAAGACAGAGACACAAAATTTTGGGTCATTTTTTGTAACAATTAAAAAAATGGGTCAATTTTGATAGCACCAATTAACAGTATAATTTTCTCATGTTTAAATTGCTAAAATACCCTTCTAAACAACCTAAATACGCTATTTATTAATTTGGAAAAAAAAAAAAACCTAACCTCAACCCATACCTGTAGTTTCAGGATCATGAATTTCGTCAACACGATCGAATACTTGCTGTTTTCCATAGTGTAAATCCACGATTTCTGACTCAAATCATAGCTATGTGACCTCACAAAGAACCCTATTAACCTATCCGGGTCGGATCTCCACACATTAAACGCAAAGTTCACGGATTCCGGGTCGGGTTCGATGTCGTCATCACAAATAAGCACCGCACGTGTAGTGATCGATTTGTGTGGGTAGAAACGGAGGTTTAGGCTTGACGAACGTTGACGGAGTATAGAGATCGGAGTTGATGACGTGGCAAGGGATTCGGTTAGATTTGAGAGGATTTGCGGCGGAGTAGTAGGGTTTCCCCAGAGGATGACGACGGCGGCGACGGAGGAAGCGGCGGCATACGTGGCGGCGATTGATTGGAGGAGTGGGATGCGGTGTTCGGAGTAGCCGTTGATTAGGACTGTTAGTTGATCGGTTTGGAGTGTTAGCGGGTTGACTGGTGGGCTGTTGCATGTTCCGAGTGAAAAGACGAAAAGGGGCATGGATAATAAGAGTATGATGACTATATGGAAGGACATGATTGGGTTATTCATTTTACAGAGGTTGTGCTTATTGCTTCTGTGCTGCTATGGCAGTTAATGGAGTGGTTTAGGACAAAGTCGGATTGGGTAATAAAAAATTCGATTTTCGGATTGAAGAAGTTACGATCTAAATTCAATTCAAATAAGCTTCGAGTGGATTGGAGTTTTTAAGAAAAGACGAAAAGGGGCATTGATATGATTTTACAGAGGTTTGTGCTGATAAGCGTGTGTTCTGTTATGCTAGTGCTAGTTAATGGAGGAATCTGGTGGCAATCTTGTGACTTAGGACAGATTTAAGGGCAATTTGATATACTCCATTCCTCAATTTTAATTTATATGATAGTTTTCGCTTTTCGACATTCGAACTGCATGAACTTTGATTAATATTTCAAGATGTATTTTTTCCACCAAATTAATATGAAAAAAGTCGTCAACTTATAGTACTTTTGATGTATTTTTTAAATTTAAATATAATCCAATTTAGGTTTAAAGTTTTGTAAAATTAACTCTCGAAAAGCAAAAGTTACCACATAAATTGGACGGAAGGAGTATGTATATAGCTATCTGCACATGGAGTGGTAATTTTATTACTTTCGTCGAAGGGGCTGTTTTTCACCTGAAGTAACTTATAAGGGGTAGTGTTTAGTACGCGGGATAAGGTGGAATATGTTAATATTTAATTTGGGATTAAATTAATATTGCAATTGGTTTTACAGAGGTTTTTGTTGATACTGTTCTGTTATGGCATGGATAAGATTATAGCAATCTGGTGGCAATCTTATGATTTAGGACAGTAATGAGGGAAATTTGACTATCAGCTGAATCTCTTCTGTGAAAAATTATAGTGAGCATTGTTGAAAATGTTTTTTATGTGTATGAATTGATTGTTGAATTTCATTTATCACAAAAAGGACTTCCTAGTGTTGGTGAATAATCACCTAATTAATTTGGCAGATAGCACTTTCACAAAACCCGGAAATTAAATAGAAAAATAAAACGTCATTCACAGTTCACATGCATAGCATAGTACTTTACTGTTGTTGTACCGGCAAGCAATGCACTGGCTTCAAGAAACACGAGAGGAGAACAAAAAATTAGCAACAATGATGGGGATATGGAGAGATAAAGGTGGAAGCAGACTGTTTACTCGCCATGCAACTTACTAAAGAACATGATATTCGGTCTCACCTTCTTAGGGCCATTATTGAGGACTGCAAGTTTTTGCTAAAAGCTAATAAGGCTTATCTTATACATATCTGGAGGGAAGCGAATCAATGTGCAGATTTTCTAGCAAATAAAGGTCATAAGCATGTAGAAAATTTGATAATCCGGGATATCGTGCCTAAAAAAATGAATTCTTCTCCTTGCTGATTTAACACTTGTAGCTTATGAACGAGTTTAAGTAGTTTATTACTTTATTATCTAAAAAAAAAAAGGAGAGGAAGATTATGAAAAATAGTTCAATCCATAACACAAATCTTTTTTTAATTAGGTGACGGAACTATCTTCAATTATTATGTTGTTGCGTTGCGATGCACAATCCATTATGCACAAAAAATGACAAAAGTGATATTTAGGACAAGTTTAAAATAATCCTTTCTGTTTACTCTTGAATATATTTAGTCTTTTTAATTTACGAAAAATGAATACTTTCGATCTTCTTGGTTTAATATTAAAGTGACAAGGTACGTTAGTATTAACTTTAGAGGATGCGTCCCAGTTGCCACCCAGTATAAAAAAGATGAGAAAATGTACCCTTGAGATGATACTTTAGCTATATGAATCCATTCGGATTGAATTCGGGTGATAAACAGTCATTTTGAAGCCAAATAGAAAAGTCAAGTTCTTAAGGCCTTCTAAATTCGTCTAAGTCTGAGACAGTCTGTACTTATGACCAGGTTTCGGGTATTTGTGTTGGAAATTTGGGAAAACTGAAAACATGAAAGTTGTAAGTCTATGAAATAACTTTCCAACGATATATTATGGAGGCCAAATGGAGCTCTGTATAAGAAGTTATGTCTATTTTACTAAACACTGCACAGAAACTGACACGGGCCGCACGATGGCCACGCGTCGCGCGCGTGAGGGCGAGTGCCATGGCTCTACGTCACGCCAAGCCCACAAAAACACCCTTTCTGAATCTCAGGTCTACAGGGGGTCCCGCAATGGCCACGTGTCGTTGGCCCATCGCAATAACGTCGGGTTTTGGGCCAAAAGTCGGGTTTTCGTGTTTCTTTCTTATATTTAAGCTTGGGGTTAGTTCCTAAACATCTCTAATCACGAAAAATCAACCCTAAGGCCTCCCCTAACCTCTAAGGTGAGTTCTTACTCCATCTACATCGATTCTACACTAAATTTACCTCTTCTTGACACTAGTTCATCTCTCCAAACCCTAGATTCTTGAAAACTCAAGAAGAAGAAGATAAGGGCGTATGGAGTTCATCTAAGAGGTAAGACTTCTGATTTTCTGAGTTTAGTAATAAGTTTTGGATTGGTGTAGAGCATACTTCAAGATTAGAATTTACTAATGATTCACATACAGATTCAAGAACAAGTTTTAAGGCTAAAAAAACCCTAGTTTTTCGAATAAGGGTAGAAATCCCTAGAATTGGTTAAAGTTCTAATATTTGTTATTAATAACCATTGTAGTGTGATTGTTGAACTTGGAAGGAATCCGGTTTCTAGCTTATAGCGGGATTAGAGGTATGTATCTTTAAAAAATCCTTTTTGACTATGAAGGTGATTTGTATGTCTCTTTTGAACATACTCTTTCGATCCGTTTTTATGAACTCTTTGGTTGTGGTTTGTGTGCATGAGGGACAAGCCCACATTAAACGTTGTTTGTACTATATTATACATACGTATTCATGATTGTTTTCCTCTCTAAAGGATGATTGAAAAATTGAGATATAAAACTTTGGTATTCGAACTTGAATTACCCCATAAGGGATGTTTAAACTTGATAATTGAAAAACTTGGCTATCATATGTGAATGCTCTATAATGGCTTGTGTTGGACTTGAAACTTGTTTAAGGAAGTGAACCCGGTTTCTAAAACTGAAATGGCTTGATGTACCTCTATAATGGGATGAACATAATTCTTAATGAATAAAGTGACTATCAAGATATGACTTGTGATTCGGCTTCCATGCCATGATTTGAGTGATTCAGCTCTTTTTCCATGATATATATTGTTTGTGTTTGGCCTAGCTGCTCGGGAGGAAGGGTAGTCACTATGGATCCTAGTGGGGTTAGTCTAGCCATTCGGGAGGAAGAGTGGCCATCGAGGATTCGCAATCCCGGTGTGGTCTCTGCTTAGCTATTCGGGAGGAAGGGTAGCCATTGGGGTTGATAACCCTGATGTGGTGCTTCTATGTGGTTTAGGGAACCTTAAATGGTCGTCCCTTCTTTATGTTGATTTGGGCCTGTATCGGCATCTGTTATACTTTGGCTGCCTGTGAGTGGCTTGTTGATAAGCCTGAATTCATGGTTGAAAGACTTAAATGTGATAAATGACATAACGAGTTGAAATTGATTTATTTCCTCTTTAATGGGTTTCCTTAATGGTGTAACTAAATTGGTGATTTATTCTATCTCTGAAATTAAACTGCTTTTATGGACACCGTTTTACTGATCCTTATTATACTATTTTGTTATATTAACTATTGTCCCGGAGACATTCACTGAGTACCCAGTACTCAGGCATACCATTGTTGTTTTTGATGGTGTATTAGGTAACCTTGAGGAGCAAGTTCGTGATACGCGTGTGGATTAAGAGAGCTTACTACTTTCTGGACTATTTGGTGAACCCACATGCTTGTTCGCGGGGCACCATGTCACCCGAAGGCCTGAGCGAACCAACCATGGCATCTGTGACAAGTAATATGAATAATGGGCCGACAAGGCCACTATATGACACTAACAAGAACCAAATGTATCAACCTGCACGCAGAAGAACCTAACAACAACCTATATAGATCATGGTCATGCCAACTGTACAAGGGGCCGACAAGGCCAAGTAAAACATATATACACTGACAACTAGTCTGCAAGCCTCTAAAAGAGTAACACAATACCAACAGGTCGGGATAGGGCCTCGACATACCCCAAAACTATATAAATACACATGCAGTAGTACATATGGACTCAAACCAGCAACTCCGAAGAAGTGGAGTGCAACACTCGACCGCTGATCACGGGTCCTACTGAGGAGGCGCGCCGGCCTATGTATCAATACCTGTGGGCATGAACACAACGCACAAAAAGGCGACAGTACGAAATATGTACTGAATATGTAGGGCGGTAAACACAAGCACAAATAATGTAAATAATATGAGAAGAGATTTAGAAACAACCTGAAACTCTGTTCAAGGCCACTGAGGGCAACTATAACCACAACATAAATGTAAATGCGTGCTCGTAAAATCATTCCTTACTGTGGAGGTATATATCATATCATCTAATAATAATAATAAATCCCTCTGTGGAGTGAGCTCATCATCATAACATCAACTCTGCTCAACTGATCAGTGGCGATGCACAGCTACATGCCTACCCGGCCGCCTATAACACGACTCGGTAAAAAAGAAACATGTCTAGGTGCACATATAAGTTCCTACCCGGCCGACTATAGCGCCGCTCGGTAATGAAAATAAATACATATATATAAGTGCAATGCAAGACGGACCTCAGAAGAGATATCATAAGAAGAGTCGGAGTGACCTATCGTCGTTACCCTCTGACTATCGTTATTGTCGCTACGTTCTTAGTTTCCAATTATGAGACAACCAACACAAGAAACATGAAAGTTACGTAGTATGGATTTGTTTGAAGTAGACATCATGTTCAAGCTAGCAGTAACCATGATCAATATGAACGTTGGAGGAAGAACGAACAAAAGAATTCTAGTTCTCTTTGAGCGATGAACAAGGGAAGATGAGAATACTTAAATCTTCTTCGATGTGAGTTATTCATGAGAAAGGGCAGATTTAATCATATTTATCAATTTGAAGTGGAGCAATTCGAATTCGATGAAACAATTCAGTAAACGTTCATTCGAGTTCTAGTCATGCCGAAAGATATAGAGAAGGACCCTACTGTCACAACCCAACTAGGGGCCGCGACGGGTACCCGGGGCGAACCACTGAGCACCGCTCGTTCTATTACTCATCATACTCATTATATGCTCTTTTATCAAATTTATACTCAATTCATAAGAACATCATCTTACATTTGAAAACATAAATACTCTTATATGCATAAGCCTTTCGGCTATCTAAATAATAATATATACATAGTAGCAATCTCGTGAGACCATATAACCCACACTGCATATCTACGAGCCTCTACTGGAGTGCTAGACATAAGGAGGGGACAAGACCCCATCATGCCCAAAATACATGTACATGAATATACACAATAGAATAATCATAAGCACCTCCGGAACAATGGAGTGCTCTCTAATCAGCTAGTGGCTCCTACGAGTCCGGATCAAGCTCACCTCCTTGTGTACCTGTGGGCATGAACACAGCGTCCAAAGAAAACGGACGTCAGTACGAACATTGTACTGAGTATGAGAGGCATAAACAATAAAGAAACATCAATGAAATCAGGAGGCATCAACTGAGGAGCAATCTGTAACTGACTGTGAATCGTAAAGTAATAAATCATGATGTCTTAATCATACTCATCATCACATCATATATGCATAAATGTATAAGTATAAGCTGCCCGTCCATGTAGGTACGGTGTAATAATAAGTAACCTGCGTCTAGGCCTCCCACGTCCGGGGTATGAGCTGCCCACTATAGTGGTGTGTATATCTGCTCGACCATATAGGTACGGTGTAATATCATCATCATATGCTCATCACAATACATGCATGAAGACTCAAGGATAACTATGCTTTATCGGGGTGACGTAAGGTCGTGATCCCCTGATTTCATTATGTAGCATTCACAAGCATTCTGCCTCACCTTGGAAGAAGTAGTATACAAGGTGAGTGTGTACAATTCATAACATCATCGACTTTATGGTACTCTGCCTCACCTTGACGGGACAATACATAAGGTGAGTGTATACAATACATGACATACTTAACTTAATGGTATTCTGCCTCACCTCGAAGGGAATAATGTATGAGGTGAGTGTTTACAACATACGACATCATTAGTGTTTTAAGGCGTCACATCATGAACTCTAGAATCTTTAGACTCAAGCTCATCATCATCATAATTGGACTCATAACATATCTCTTGTCTCATATAGCTATTCATGATCATAGACTCTTGACTCCCCGGTATATATAGAGAATTCATGGAGAGAAAGGAGAATTATACCATCGTATTCATGCCATAGAAAGAAAGGACTAGCCTCACATACCTTTTACGTTTAGCTAATCTATCACTTGCTTGTTCTCCTTCGATATCCACGTTTCTACCTTCAAGAGGATTCACATTAACGTTAGTTAATCAACTATAAGAACGCGTTACTATTTCTAGGGAAAATTGGGCAGCATTTCCTTTGTTTATACTACTTTTCCCATATTCTATATCAACTCCCAAATGTTCATATCAACATTCACAATATCGCAAACAATAATCATCATTTATCTACATTTACCACAATTCACCATTTCTCTTCAATTTCTCCACAATTATGGTTATAGCTCATTATCACGTTTTCTCATATACAATACTTATTTCATGGTCTAAATTTCATTTATAACATATTCACAATCACAACATACCAACATTCATGATTCATCCCAACCACTATTCAACAATGACACTATTCACTCATTTATGACCCATTTTCTATGTCCTTCTACAATTCAAGTGTCTTAGCCTTCCAATACCTTAAACAACATGGTATGATCATGAAACTTACATTAGATGATGGATGAACAATCCTTGAATGGAAATACTCTTCTAGCACCAAAACCCTATTTCACTACTCTTGGGATTTCTTGGCTTGGATGACTTTCACTAGGTTTCACACACTTGTTTTCATAGATTGAAGTAGTTGATCATGGATTCCCTTTGATTTTCTTGTGGATGAATATTAGGGAGTGTTCTAGAGTTTTCTTGACTTGTGGAGTGAAAATGAAATGAAAATGAAATGAGAAAGGGTCCCTTATATTAAATAGAAAGCTGTCCCGACCAACTTATACGGACCAACATACGGTCCGTACATTTTATACGGACCGTATGTGTGTCCGTATGTTTGGTCCAGAATATGATGTCCCTCTTGGCTAATTATACGGCCTAACATACGGCCAGTATAATTTATACGGTCCGTATGTTGGGCCGTATAATGCCCAGTGGTTCCGTTTTCGTTCTCGTCGACTCGTTTGATCTCCGATCCTTATGTAACCTTCTTGACACTTATTTAACACCTCAATACCAATCTAAGGGACGTCATTACTCGTCTCTAAGACATCATTATGCCATCATTAACTTGTCGTCCATAATTCCTACTCGACACATAACATATCCTTTACTTTCTTTACCAAACTTCTTCCTTTTAGTCAAATGTCTTTGAATCTCGATTAAGACCATAAAATGCTATTTCTTACTTATCCAAATCACTGTATACCTCGTGTTCCTCGCTATCCTATTTACTATACGTTAACGGGGAATTTTCCAAGGTGTAACACCTACATACCTCGTTGATAGAGTTATACGCGTCTTCCGGGTCCTTGAATACCTTATGAACGACTTCCTACATAAAACAAACTATTCAAGATCACAATCAACCTCATAGCTCAGGAAAATCTTCACTTAGACATTTAAGCGAGCAACTCGCGAGCATAAGTTCGTAGGCTCTTTTGTAGCCGAATTTCCCTGCAAAACGCTACAAAATTCTACATTCCTACTCCCCCTCATCAGTACGATCCTATCCATACCACCATAACTCCAAAAAACACGTTAAAACTATATAAAATAGCCCAACAATCAAGCTAAGTCCATTAGAGTTCACAAGAATTGCAAAAGCTTATTCTATGGGGTTTTCCACCAAATTTCTAGGTTTAATTTCCTGTAAAGCTCAAAGAGATGAAGATAAGGTTAAATCAGACCTCTAAAGATGAAGGATACTCTGCAACTCAAGTTACTTCAAGACGAAGCTTTCTTCCGAAAAGCGAAACAACGAGAAATCGACGATTCTATGATTGCCATGTTGTTCCTTACGTTAGAGTTGTGTGATTAAATCGAGGATTGGGTTGTGATTGATGGAGGAATTCTTAAGGGAGTAACCTAGGATTTTCCAGGTCTTTGAAGGGGAATAAATGAGGATAAAATCGTTTAAGGGGTCCTATATATACTTGGCTTAAGTTAAGCCACCGACCAAAGTGTCTGTCCTATGGCAGTTTACGCCCCTGGACGGAAATGCGAATTTCTCTCTACTCTGACATTGTATCGACAAATGGTCAAATGTGATGGAAACTAGACTCGTATACCTTCGATTTGATAGGTGGATCATCCCATAACTCTAAGTAGATTGAGAGAAAAGCTCTTCTACATCTGACCCAAATTTCAGTGAAATTTACAAACGTAGCTTGCGACGACTTTTGTCGACTTTCGTATCACCACTCGTTTGACTTCAAAACTTAACATACAACCATCATACTATTTAAATACCTCAAAACATTATCTTCTTAGCATGTTAACCACCCTACAATACAATAACGCACGAAAACACGAGGTGTAACACACCATCCTATCTTAGTTATTGTTTTAGTTTCTGGGTTGCGTCCTGAAGTTAGATTATGTTTTATTTATCATCTTAGAGGATCTATAGATAGACGTTATTTCTGTGGATAGTTGTTGAAGTCATTGCTTGACTCTTTGGGTGTTGCTACGTTTTATAACGATGCATTTATGACAGACTTCCGTTGATTTTATTATTTGATGGTGATCATGAGTTAGTTAGCTATTTATAATGTATTGATATAACTGTTGAAATATCATCAAAATAAATTTGATGTTTTATTAATTTTATAAGGTGCTTTCGGTGTTGTTCATAGCATCAGATGCCTGTTACGCCTAGGGTGGGTTTTGGAGCGTGACAGAATGACCTTGCCAATGCTTAATAGGGAAACCGTGTATGTAGAGTTGGTCCTCTTTAATATATAAAAGAAGAGTTTAGCCAAAGAATGGGATTTGAATGTCAAAATTGTTTAAAGGTGGGGCTAGATGACATAAAGTCTAGGGAAATCTCTTTAGATCCTTTGCACCCTTCAGTTTCTATTCTGAGTTTGCTTGTACTCTGTAAATATGGCTGTTGCTTCCTCTCTTTTAGATTTCAGCATATTGCAGCATGTTTGAGCCCTGTCCATGTGCCCTCCCCATCTATTCAAACTTGTTTGAGCCTTTAAGTGCCATTTTCTAGTCATTCATGGAAAGATGGAACATGTCTGCATCCTGCTTCTTTCTTTAATATTGTATCAACTTATTCAGATCTTAAGTCTCACATTGTTGAGTAAGGCCTCTGATGATCTGGTTAGGAGAGAATGCTGTACTGTTTTGCTTCTATTGTTGATCAGCATGCCAAAAACAATTTCATGACCCTCCCCCCTTCTTTTCTGTCATTTGTTTGTTTTCTCTCTGAAGTTAGTATCCCCCATTGTGTATGTGACCATTGACATTCTCAGCATGAAATAATTGACCTGTTAAAATAAATATCTATGTGAATCATCACATTACTTGCTAATAATCAAAGATTTGGTATTCATTCATGACTCTTTGCCCTGTATGTTACATATTCTGCATATGTTTGCTCAATCCATAGAGATCTGATTTTTCTTGCTTAGTTTTTGTTATGTTATATGAATATTAGTTAATTTCCATCTGAACCATGCCTATATGTTTGTAATTTGTCTCTGTCCCTGCCATGTCTACATACCTCAACTTGCTTTGTTTGCCTCTTATCTACAAGATGCAGCTTGTTCTAGTCCATTTCATGATTATGTGCTTTAGTACTTGCTGGTATTTACCTCCCTTGCATGTTACAGTTTGTGTGTTTTCATCCATGATCATGTGCCTTGTTCCTTGTTTTGTTTACCTTACATTTGTATGTTGCAGCTTGCTTTGTTCCCCTATGACTGAATATTTTGGTCCTTGTTTCTTGTTTACTTTAGCCTGCTTTGGTTCATTCCATGAGTATATTTTTGGTTCTGCTCCTGCTTACTTCATGTCCATGTCATGAAGTTTTGCATTGATTAATCTATGGTCATATGTCCTTGATTTGCTTCTGTGTACATTATACTCATTAGGGCCAGTACTGCTTCTGGCTACATTATGTCTATATATAGTCATCTAGGTTATGTTGTGATCTTGGGATACTGCTTATTATCTTATGGCTACATTAGTGGGGAGGATGAGGTAATTTTGAGGGGGCCTAGTCTTAGCCTTCCCCTGGTGTCCAGCCATGCCTGGGGTTCACGAAACCCCTTGGAACTTGGCGGCGTTGGGAATACGGGGGGCGACGACTCTTCCCTTCCTTGTTATCCAAATCCATGCCAGTGGGGCCTCGTAGTATGTATATATATATACACACAAATAGATACCTTACTCCATGACTTGTGAACGTGTTTGATCTATGTATATATATTTGATATATGTATTTGTATAGTTGTAAGTGTGAGAAGTTCAGTATCCCTAACCTAACCGGGTTCCTTTTTCCTTTTCACCTTCATCACTGTATGACCATTCAGGTCATGATACAACCTACCTATTAGGCCAAAGGCCCAATAGAAAAGATTCTTTTTTTGAAGACATTAAGTCCGCGAAGATGGGAAGCAATATGCGTACGCGTGGAAGGCCCAACCTTGGGTGAAAATGGCTAACTAGGGGCTTGGTACGCCCCTAGCCTTCCCTTCTTCTTTTATTTCGTGCCATCGTTTTTTTTATGTGTATAATTCATTGTTTTTGTATTTGAAATTCCTTGTAAAAACTCATATCATATAGTCGAATTCTTATTGTATGAACTAGTCGTCTTAGGATAACGGTCCCTATGCCGTTTAGATCGACCTCAAGTCCCCAAACGAACTTCGAAAACCAGGATTAAGAGTAATGTTTTTTTTTAAAGTATAAGGAGTAATAAAAGATGATTTTGATATAAGTTGAATAGGAAAAATTAAAAGGATTTTCAAGGTTACAAGTATCATGATGTTTTCTCTCAACAAAAACAGATCAGCATTTCTTTTTTCTTCTTAAAAAAAGGGATACTCTTTCTTGCATATATGAATTGGGATTTGGACTACGTCGAATAAAAGGCTATATAATTTGGGCCAAGTCTAACGAGACAAAAAGAAATTTTTGGACTGAAATCCGTTTTGGAATAAAACAATGAATTTTAAATTTGTACTTTGAGTAAATTTCAGAATATACATGCATGAGTTTTACTTGGGCCAAACCTAGAAAACATGGGCGGACCTTTCTTCTTTTAAATGGCAAGTTATAATTTCTTGGGCTATAAAGTCCAGATCCGAGACCAATTTTTTTAACAAAGGACGTACATTTTTAAGATAAGTATGTTTCAAACAAAGCGTTCTTAGACGAAATTTTAAAGATGAGGTGTCCTAACGTGATAAACGGCTTGACCCGAAACTAAGTATGAGGACTAAGCATGAACAAAAGAAAATGGACATATACTTATTAAGATTGAGGTATTTTATAAACCAAAGAACATTATCCTTAAAAGGAGGTTATTCTTATCCGGATATTATAAATCCAAAACTTAAATACCCTATATATAAAGGGGATATATTCAAAAAAAATTCCAAAAAAAAAAATGATATGCAAATGACAAGATTTTGGAGAGAATAAACAGTTCATGCAAATACTCATACATTGGAATTCGAAGGTCAACCGTATAGTACGGATCCTTAATACTGGGGTGCCTAACACCTTCCCCAGGGGATCATCAGAACCCTTACCTGGAACTCTGGATTACGAAAGATTTTTCACGGTATTTGAAAAAACCCTTCACCATTGATTTTCCTAATCTCCTAAAAATTAGGTGGTGACTCTTTTAAAACAAAGTCCGAAAGAGCACCAACAAGTTCTTAGTAGCTTTTCTAAGCTCTAACCCCGCTCATGAAAATACGAACCGTTACATTTAGCATGTGTGTACAGGTTTGAGGTATTTGGCCAGTGCATTGCATTGCACATCATTACATGTTATCCTGCATCATCATATGGCTCTTTACTTCTGATTTGGTATGGTTTGTTCATACCATTGTTGTGGCATAGTTCTGATTATGGACTGGGTCAAATTGCGGATTAGTGACTCTAGCTAGGTGCAAAACTTGAATTTGTGATTATCGTTTGAGATTATTGTGACTCGACAGACTTGTGGTTTAGAAACTTCACCTAGGCTTATGACTAGGAAAATGAGTTTCTGTATGATGTATGGGTGGGTGGAAGTCCGTGATTGTTATGATAATATGATTGGTGAGTATGCTTAATTGCTGATCTGCCTACTTGTTGATTTCTTTCCTCATATATGTGAACTAATTGTTGTCGGCATATGATATCTATTAGTACTTGTTGTTTGTACTGATGCTACTCTTGTTGTACTCTTTTTTTTGAGTGCAGAGTCTGTCACTAGTTCCAGTTCCCGTCCTCGAGAGTGATCCGAGTCTACTTGACAGAGATTCCAGGGTGAGCTTTTGGGCTAGATCCCCACCCGGAGACTCTTCTTTGTATTTAACTGTCTACTTTGTATTCCTGAGACAGTATTGATATTTGAGATTTGTACTTCCTATCAGACTTGTATCTATGTAATAGTGACTCTTGTACTACTCCAGATTAGATTTTGGGGTTATTATTACTTTCGCACTTATCATTTATATAATTTGAATCTGTTAGCAAAATCATTGTTTATTTCCGCATAATTCTTATAAATGACTAAAATGATTTGGGAATGGTTCGCCTACATGGGTGTTGACACCCAATTTTGTCCCGCCTCTCCTCCGAAATACCTATTTTTAGCAAATTAAAAAATATATTTATATTTTACTATAATTATTAGCCTCTTATAAATACCGGCGTTTCATTATTCTATTACAGTTACTAGCTATTATTATTATTATTATTATTATTATTATTATTATTATTATTATTATTATTATTATTATTATTATTATTATTATTATTATTATGATTATTCACAATTTTTATCATTTCGGCATTTTACCAGCTTATGCACACGCATCGCATTTATCTTCGCGTAATTTAATAATAACATTTACTTACTGTTGAATTTCAAATATATTATCGCACGGCTATTACAGCGTCATTTTATTTTCATCTAAATACTAATAAATACATACTTTATATTAGGGGATATTTTAGCACACTCAGTATATGATTAATTTAAAATGGGTCTCTTATGTAAATTTAGAAGCCAAACTACTTCTTCCACCCAACCCAATATTTTAAAACAACCAGCCCAAATAATTACCCAACTAGCCCATATTTTAGCCGACCCAGTCCATTAAATCATTTGGACCCGACCCGGAGTCGTTCAAAACAAAGGAAACCCTTAGGGTTTCCTTTCATTTTCTCCTCAGATGCCGCCCCCTCCCCAGCTCTCTTCTCTCCTCTCCACCACACCGCTCCCCCCCACTTTCGTTTGTCTCTCCCACGCCACTGTCACCCCCACTTCGTCTTGTCCCCCCGCTCCTCTCTCTCTTCGTCACAAGAAACCCTAAATCACCTTATAAATAGTCATCTCCAAATCAGTTGAGAGGGGAGGTTTTTTTTTCGATTCATGAAATTCCTTAAGAATCAAGACTCGAAATCGCAGAAATCCCCCTGAAAAGAAACACAAGTTCTGGTCAAGCCGCCTAAAATTTCCTCGAAATTGAGCCTTCAGCAGTTTTAAAGATTTTTGGAGATTTGTTTGAAAAATAGAAAATCCCCTTTGTTTTACTTTTATACTTCGCTACTGTTTCGGATCCGAGTGGATACTAACTCGGAGAATTTGAAGTGTTCAAGTATGTATCGAAGGCTTCGCACCCACTTCGCTGCACCCGAAGAAGGTAAAATTCCTCCTTTTAAGTTATTTTAGCAATCGTTTAAATGCTTTAAACTGTTTTGTTGATTTGTTTGCTTAGTTGTATTTTAGTTTCGTTTGTAGTTATTCTGGTTGAGTTAAGCATGATCAGTCCTGTTTAGTTTAATTTTGTGAGTATGTTAGCTTTATATGCAAGTTTAGATTCACCCGTTGTTTCAAGTTTACATTGTTGGAGGGTATGTCATTGGACTAATCAGGTGTTGGTTCAGATTGGATGACCTGTTAATCGCGTTTGCATGCATTAATCTTTCTCCATCTCATTTGATTAAGCTCATTTAAACATGTTTGTTTTAGCACTGAATTTGTAATGTATTAGATAAGCTCAGCTGGTTGTTGGTTGCTTAATCGTGTATATACCTAACCTTAGTCACACCTAATGCAAAATGTGCACGTTCATCAAGTTAGCTACTGTTCATTTATCTATGTCAAGTCTGATATTATTTGATAAATTTTCGTACAGATTTGGTTTCCCTGTGATTAGTTGAATTTAGATTAATCCCTGAAGATGATATGCTATCTGCCTATGTCAGCTTCAAGGATCATATTTGCCTACTGGAATGGCTTAATCTTGCATGTTTAAGGCTTACAAATTGCACAATTATGCCTATATCATTAGCTGTGTAGGAGTCATTAAGTTATGCAACTAATGAACTAATTAATATCATTAGCAAGAGTTTATATGCTTTTTCCCACTATCACAAAAGGATGTCAGATGTTTACCAAGAATCTAAGAGCTAGTGTATGTTTTCAGCATAAGGTTCAATTGGCTTACAGATTTGTTGTTTCTTCTTCTTTCTTGACAAATGTGCTATTTTGTTTGCTTAAGATGAGTTTTTGAAAGTAATGACTTATTAAACTGGTGATAACATGCTCAAGCACACTGGAAAGATTTGCTTTAAAAAAAAAATAAGGATTGGCTTACCAAGGTCAAGTTGAAACCTAGATTCAGAAGCAAAAGTTTGTTTCAAGTGCAAAAATGGAAACTGTTAACTTAAAGAAACATAGTGTGTATGTGAATTGTGGCAAATTCGGGAAATCATTTTAGAATTGAAGTTGACTAGTTAAACAAACCTATGTGATGTTGTATATAGTTTAACAGGTGTGCTTTGATAAGGAAATAAGTATCCAGATTTCTTGCTTTAAGAATTGATTCTTACTCTGTTTGGTTTATATTACCCTGGGAGGTTTTTCTGGTTATGATGTGGACTGTGCTAACAGAATCAGGATCTTAAATATAATCAAGATTTGAGATGGTGTGTGTGACTAGATGCTGTCTAGGCTTTAATGAATGTTGGAATGATCATTCTCTGTTATGAATAGGCCTGTCTCTATTCATTAATATCCCTTAAGAGTATTATATGGATCAGTTAAGTGCATATCTCTATGTATTACTTGTTGAAATCAAAAATTGATATTGTTATATTCCATTGAATTATCTGTTGGGATTATTTAGGCTGCTGTTTTAATATTCAGACAATGGTGAGTGGCCCATCTTGAATCATAATATGTCATCTGTTTGGCCTTCGTATAGAATAAATACTGATGCTACTGTGTTTGATTAAATGTGTCTATCCGATATTGTTGAGTGCAGTTTAACATATACTTGTTCTGGTTTGACATTTCTCCTTCTGATAACACATTTTATTGTAACAATTCAATATGTTAGTAAACTCTAGGATGGCATTCTACCTAATCGTCAGCCTGCTTATGATTCGTTTGAATGTTGACACTGCCCAAGGCCATATATTTATCGAAGCATCACTTACAACCCATTTTACATGATCAATTGCCCTATCTAATGTGTCTAAATTTGTGATCTCGGCTGGTCCTCATACTTTGATTAACTTCTACTTGTTGTCTACCATATCTGTTGCTGTCTATTATTGCTCAATATTGCGGCATTTTCTTTTCTTTGTTTTTGGTTCGTCGAGTTGTTGCATTTTTGTGGAATTAGTTGCCGCCTCATTTTTAAAAAAAAGAAAAACAGACGCTGCATTTGTTTCGGAAAACTTGGCCGAACTGAAATCACTGAAGTCTATTTCATATAATCATTATGCTATAGGAATTTCATGGATACTGTGTTGATTCTGTGTTTTTTTTTTTTTTTGAATTCTTATATGGCTGTCCATTGTAAATATACATGGTATATACCTAATCTATCGAGCTTGTTTGAGTTTATATTTTATATGTTTAACATAATTCATTGACTGCATACTAATCTTTTTCTTTCGTCTTCCGCATTCGGTGTTGGGCCAAGGCCCAACGAAATACAATTTCCCCCTTCTGCCCAGTTCTGTCCGCAGCCAAAGAAATAAAAAATGGAGTTCTGGGCCAAAGCCCCATAGACAGCAGCAACAACCATAGCAGTCTAAAAAATATAATTGGGCCAAAGTCCAACAGTAACGGATTTGCAGCAGTCCAAAGAATGGGCTGAACCCATTCAATTTGATTTATTCCTCTATTTTATTCTTTATGCATTTAATTTGTATTGCATGACTAACATTTGTTTTGTTAATTTAGATAAATCTTAGCAAATTAGTGGGGTTAGTTTTAGTAATGGGTAGTTAATCCAAGGAAATTAACAATTAATTCCATAAGTTTATTTCTCTTCTTTCTATGTTAAAACTATTTATAAGGTCTAATATTTATTTTATTTGGAACAATTGATTTGCAAAATAACATGACTATATATTTTAAGTAAAGCGAATCATATTTTATTCTTACTGTCACAGACATTTCTAAAGCGTCACTAATATATAGATATAAACTCAAGTATATTTTATAAACATTGTTTTCAAGATTCATCCAATTATATATATTTTAGCCGAGCATAGTTAAATAAAGTTAAAAAGAAAAGAAAATTCATCATCTTTTGCATTCTATTTATAAAATAAGTCTATGATTTGCTACACCACTGTACTCATATGATGTAATTTTATTCTAAGTTTAAATTGGCTTGATCTTTTCTTAAAAGCTTCTATTTATATGCGTATCATTATATTTTGCAAGTCTTATTTTTAAAATAGTATTTTTATTTAAAGCCTTAGCATATCTTTTAAATCTTATTTTAAGCAGCGTTATTATATTTTTCTTTAAAACCCTAATAACACTATAAGCCATTTTCTTAAAATTTAAGCATCTTATCTAACCTTAATTAATTAACCTAAGTTTGGCCGGATAACCGTAGTTAACGGATTCTAAATGATGCCTAACCCCTTCCCTTTAGGATAATATAGAGCCCTTACCTGAATCACATTGGTTAAGCAGACTATTAACGGAGGTTTAGTTTTAACTTTACCTTAGTTAACATCTAGGTGTCCTAATTCACCGTTAAATTAATTAGGTGGCGACTCCTTAAAATAAAATAAATAGGAATCACCAAAATGTTGTACTCCTAATTTAACCCGGTTAAAATGGGGTGCGACAATGGGGGGACAGAATAGGTGCCATCACGATTCACGAATTGGGTCGTGACATTAATTAAACTACTAAGAATGTTAGACTAGAAAACCTATAATTATACTTAACCCTATCCTAGATGACTTAATTTAAAAAACATCTATCATTACTAATGGCATTTACCCTAATCTAACACAAACCTATTTAAAACAGTAATTAAACTACACAAACATATAAAAACATGCTAATAACTTAACCTAGAGAAATTATCAAACTAAAAACATCTTAAGCACAGATAAATTGAAAAAATAACTAAAGGAGAAAAGTTTACCTTTTTTCTGTGCAGCCCTTGTCGAGATCGGAATTGAAGCCATTTGCTCCTCCACCGAGACTCAGCCATAAAGAAAAATAATAGTTTAGACTTTAAAACCTAACTAAGTAAAGGTTTCAGCGAAAGAATGCTAAATCCCTAATTAAGTTAGGTACTTTTACTCTATATTTCGAGACTTGCGTGTATCAAAAAAATGAGACTTGTAAGGTTTGTGTATTGCGAATTAGGAGGTCCTTTATATAGATCCCAAAAATCCTAAATTTCAGTGTATCAACCGATGTGGGACTTGTTGATTTACAAGATATTCCCTTTGAATCCTTGTAGAATCATAAGGACCAAAAAAATCGAGGCTTTAGATGACCAATAGGACAAAACCCATTAAGACTCGTCTGTCCTTATTGTGCAGAAAAGCTAAGAGAGAGGTGAGAGTTTCTTACCTTTATCGGGTTGACATGCCATGGTGTGGAGGAGAGAGGGTAAGAGCAATTAATGCTCTTACCCAAAACACACGAACGTCGCCTGCAACAAGCGTTCTTGCCTGAGATTTTGCCATTTCTGGCAATGTATGACGCGTAGAGAGAGAGAGAGAGAGAGAGAGAGAGAGAGAGAGAGAGAGAGAGAGAGAGAGAGAGAGAGAGAGAGAGAGAGAGAGAGGGAGAGGTGAGGCGGCTAGGGTTTCATACCCTTCCTCTCTAAATACCAAATGAGGTATTGGGTCGGTGAACTCACGCTTATATGCGTGATTGAGCCGGGTCAGTCCGTTTTGGACTGGGCCTGGCGAAAAAATATAATGGGGAAGGTCTGGACCCAAATATACATGTGTATGCGCGGTATACATGTATATACCCCATATACACATGTTTATATATAAAGGGGGAAAAGTGTAAATTTATCAAATAGTCCAAATTGGAAGCAATGGCAATTAATTAAACATTTCAATTATAGCCGAATTAAAAACCAACTAACACGGTTATAGGCGTAAGTGATTAATTTTGTAAAATACAAACTCGATCTACTTAAATCATTTTAATTAACTATTTTAATTATAGCCAAAATCACCATATAACAATTAATTGACCATTTCAAATGTAACCACAATTAATCATATGACTAATTGTAGTTAATTTGAGCATAAAATGCAAATAAAATTATGCAACTTTAAAATTGAGAGGTAAAATGATTCATTTGTTTAACTAATTAATTTTCTTGAATTAACGGAATAAAATATTTGCCAATTTTGACATTTAATAACTTAAACAACTAGTTAGGATAGTTATTTGAATTATTTTCTGATTTAATTTTGCAAATATTTTAGTATTAAATGGTAAAATATGTACAACAATTTTAGATGACTTACAATATATATTTGAAATTATTTTGCCCAATGAAACGGCAAAATGTTATCCAAATAATTTTGTAAAATTTATTTTGGTTAATAAAAATGCATATTTCACTCTGTTGGGAGATTCAAGAACTCTGAACAATTAAATAAAATTATTGGAGGTCAAAAATTAGGTGTCAACATTGATGGCGAGGATGATGATGACTACTACATACGCCACCACTGCTCCTCTTCAATCTTTTTTTGGTTTCAAATGAGTCTGAAAACAAACCTGAACTTGTGGAGGTATGCACTTATGTCTGCATTTTATGGTTTGTTCTTTGGATATGAAATTTTTCCCATTAATATGCCATGGATATGAGTGTGATATATTGTATTTTCACCTCTCTCTAGTAAATTTTTCCCTTAGAAATTCAATGATCCATGATTATATTAGTTCAAAGTTCAAAAATGCCTATTAATAAAAAAAAATCTTGGAGTATCTAAATGTGAATCTATAGCGTGTTTTAGTTTTAATTGTCCATACTTGAGTTAGATGATAGCTTCATAATATGAAAACTCGCCGAGAACTCACAATTGTAAATGAATGATATATACTATTGATATTGGTAATAGTATAGAAATTTTATGCTTTGCTAAAAGTTTTTATAATCATTAAATTAGTTTGTTTGATCGATTTGTGTATACAAAATCAAAAAAACGAATTATCCGAATTGAATATTAAAATAGATTAAACGGAAGCTCAAAGAAGTATGACACTCAAAACCTTCAAAATCCTAAACCCCCTCTGAACTCCAATATCCAATATGTTTTGTCTTGTTAGACAACTTTTTATTATAATCAGTCTTTGAATTGTGATTAAAGTGATGTTCTTTGTTCCTTTTCCCCCAATTTCATGTTTGTAAGTTGTAACATATAAAAGCAAAATAAGTAAAAGATACATATGATTCTAATTAAATGTTTATTCTTCATATTATGTGGTTGAGATAATATGGAATCATCTTGACATCAACAAATAAGCCATCACACAGCAT
This sequence comes from Lycium barbarum, assembly GCF_019175385.1. NCBI lineage: Eukaryota > Viridiplantae > Streptophyta > Magnoliopsida > Solanales > Solanaceae > Lycium > Lycium barbarum. The sequence continues at coordinate 115,672,399 of NC_083345.1, read as the reverse complement.
TCCTACTGATAAAGAAAACAGATTTGTACCTTTTTCCTTTCATGATTTTAATACTATTGATAATATTTACAATAACATCAGTTACAGAATTCGGCATACTCATGCAACACACGTGTCAAGAAACTAATATAATAGAAATATGCAATGGTATTATATGGTGAACTTTTTTATGCCCAGAGAAAATACAAAGCATAAAGTTTTCTCCTTTCTATTAGTTTTGCATAATAACGTTTTCAATACTTAGCAACAATAAAACAGTGAATCCATGTAATATATACTTTAGTAGTTAGGATCATATCAATCATGTTATTATTTCTAAATGTTCGCATTTAATTTATATTTAAAATTTGTAGATTTCTACAATTGGACTATAGTCATGGTTATTGCGATGGCTCATCATTCACTGGAGATGTTGAAAAAGTTGATTTCGATATACAACTTTAAGCTCTCATTTTTGCATACTGATCTAATCCTACTCATTTTGATTTTATCCACCTGATTCGACATCCAATTGAACTGACGAGATTATAGATAGTCAGTTTTATATTTATGTTAAGTGTGTGCTGCAAATTCGACGGTCATGAATATGCGGGCACTTATTTTAAGTTATATGATCATTATTTGACATGATGTCAGGGACGGTTCAACAAAGTTGGTGACCTAAAATAAAAATATATTAAAAGATCCTTAAATTAATTATTTCATAAAATTCATCCAATAATAATGAGACATAAAAGAAGCTCCTAGGACTTTTGTCTAACGGTAACAACATAGCGCGTAATGTATGGATTAGGCACACATAATGATTTTGAAATCCTTCAAGCCTCATCGACAAAAACATGGTATTAAGTGGAGAAGGGTAGGAATGAGTCTATTATTCACCTAGTTTCATACCTTGCGTCACTTGCCCTCGGGAATTTCTCATTTAAAAATACGAGGCACAAAAATTCTTGTTTTCCGATGTATCAAGCATGACAAAATGAAATAGCTAATTCAGAGAAATTGGATTAAAATTAGAGAGTGAAATGTCAAAACATGAAAAAGACGTAAGTATAAGTAGAGGAGAAAAAGTTAAAATTGAATAGGAAGGTAAATATGATATTTTAGTGAGAGAAATTAATTTACTCACTCATCTATACAACCTCGGAAAATTTAAAATAATATCAAAAGTATGATATTTTAGTGAGAGAAAATTTATCGTTATTAATTTACTCACTCATCTATACAACCCCGAACAAATTAAAATAATATCAAAACAATGAGCATAACCGAAAATAATTCTTGCAAAAGAGCTCTATATTTAAATTTCTTTGTCTTACAATACTCTAAAAGTACTTTACTAGTAATGGAAGTGGGATAGTAAAATTAATAATATTATAATATAGTACTTAATATTTTTGAAGCCTTTTATATTTGGGCGATAATTTCATTAGCCATACTGTTTAACCGCGCCCGATGATCTTACATCCTAATTTTATTTGCAATATATGGTACAATCTTGTGAGGAAAGAGGAAGTTAGTTTGTTTTGCTTAACATTAGTCTGTTTTTCCTCAGCCTTTCTGTAAGTTTCAATTCAGAAGACTAAAATTGACCATTAAAAACAAAACAATAAGCGTAACAGAAATAATTCTCGCAAAAGAACTCTATATTTAAATTTCTTTGTCTTACAATACTCTAATTTGGAGTTTTGCATACGAGATGATAATTCTGACATAAAATTCTTTATCTCTGCCACTACATTTGGGTTTCTTTTTCATCTATCACATAAGCAAATTCTTTCTTGGTCCCTTATGGATCACATCGTAGTGTTCACAGGCACACTGGTCTCCAAACTTTGTGTGCTGACAGAAAGCCCTTTTTAATTTGGACCCCCAATATTTTATTCATAATTTTGTGCAGTCATTTATACCACACGTATAAATAATGATTGCGGATTGACCTTCTACAAGGTTTCTTCCACTGCCAAAGATCATCAATATAATCAAAGGAAAGACTGTCTTTAGATCCATTTTTCTTCTTCTTTTATATAATAAGATATTGTTGTAATGTTGGGAAAAGATCTAATGCTCTCTTTATATAAAGAGTTTGATCGGTATTTATATGGACAGTGTCTTCATTGTATGAATAGGAATGGGTCCACACGTTATCAAAAAATATGGATAGATAGGTATTGAGATTAATTAATTCCTTAAAATTGTTTAAAATTTCTATAACAATCTTAGGACTTTTTTAGGAATATTTGAATGGGTTTCCTTATGTTTATAATGAAATCTTGATCTAGTTACTTAAAATTATTTTTATGGAGTTACGTTAAATATTTTTCTTATTCAAGCACCGACCAGTCAAAATCAAGTTTGGAAAGTTTTAACATTTTTCACATAATTTTGACTGGTCATCTAATATAGTTAGACCGCCTAACAATCACTTTCTGTAATAACATTTTTGTTGTAATAACATTTCACTTTAATAATCAAGTTTTATTTAGAATCAATTTTTTATGTTATATTTTATCTCTCTATTACAACGTTTTACTTATAACAACAACATCCATCGATATAACAATACACATTTTATTAAAGTTGCTCTTCTATAACAACCTTACTCAAATATTTATTAGTTTTACTATCCCACTTCCATTACTAGTAAAGTACTTATATATATATATATATATATATATATATATATATATATATATATATATATATATATATATATATATATAAAAACGAGTACTGCGTTGCTGTCATAAAGCTACATATAGAGATATAATCTCTAAGATAATTGATACTAATCTAGTATTTTAACCATATATTTTTGATATATTTTCTCATAATCTATACATACTTTGATAAGATTTTATACAATTTATATGTACTTTACCATAATCACAATATACATACAACTTTTATACATAGTTCATACATAGAAATTAAACGAATTCATACATTTATACATATTGCATACAAAAATTAATATATATTTATTTTCTGGTGTATGAACTTTGTATAGAATCTGGTTTGTATCAATTACAAGTTTATTATACATATTTTTCTCAAAATTTATACATACTTTGATTAGATGTTATACAATTTATATGTACATTATAATAATCAAAATACACATACAATTTTTATACATATTTCATATATAAAAATTATAAGAACCTATACAATTATACATATTGCATACGAAAATTAGACATATATGTTTTTTGGTGTATGAACTTTGTACATAAAAATTACCGATTATAATGGACTTTTTGAGTAAAAGTTGAAGAAAATTAGGTAACAACATCTCTTAATTTTGAATGGGGAGAGAAAGTGGATGAAATAAGGAAGCAAAAGTTGGAGAAAATCAGGGAACTATATCTCTAAAATTTGAATGGAGAGAGAAAAGTAAATAAAATAAGTAAAAACGATTTCCTTACCTTATTTAATGTGTTTTATTTGCTTCTTTTTAATTTACCTAATTCATATAGATTTTGTAACAAGTTTATTGATCTATTTTGTAAACTGAAAAATATCGTCATGTTTTGTAAATATATCCTCTAACCATGTATATATATGTTTTTTGCCCAAATTTATATGACTAGACTTGAAGTATTATGAATTTTTTTTTTAACGTACCATCCGTAGTGCAGCTTTGAAGTAATTATTTTCCACAAAATAACATATGGCATAATATACTTCTGCCAAGTAAAATGGATGTAATCAAGATGGGCCCATGCAATATCCATGGAGACCAAGATGGGATTGACCATGCGGATGGTGAGGAATGCTATTTCTTCAAAAGGAAATGGAAGTAAACAAGGTGGGTCCCATATGTCTCTTCTTTGTTTTACTCCATAAGGATTCCTCCTTATTTTCTTTCGCCGGCTCTAGTCTCCCTATTAATTTAGGATACAATTGTTCAGTCCTTGTCAGACTCTAATTGTTTCTTTTGCCGTCATCAGGCATCTATAAATAGGCCTCCGCTTCCACTACGTTGGCATCATTTAAATTCTTTGTTGTACGACGGGAACAAAAGAGCATGCCGCAAAGTATCTTCTTGTTTCTTCACTGTAGGTTTTCGTTAAACGTTGTCCTTTTTTTTTTTTTTTTGTGTAGGTCCAACCCATAAAGTTCATCAGAAATCAGCTTAAGGTGCGAGAGAATAATATTACCTCCGACATCTTAAGACTAACACGCGACATCCTTTTGTTAATGTATTCATGAAGCAATCGGCTTAGGGTGCGAGAGAATAATATTACTTCCGACACCTTGAGACTGACAAGTGAAGATCCTTTGACGACGTATCCAAGAAGCAATCAGCTTAGAGTGCGAGAGATTAATATTACCTCCGACACTTTGAGACTGACAATTTGAGCTCCTTTTAATAATACATTCACAAAACAATCGGCTTAGGGTGCTAGAGATTAACATTGCTTCCGACACCTTAAGACTGACAAGTAAAGGCCCTTTTGATGACATATCCAAGAAACAATCAACTTAGAGTGCGAGAGAATAATATTGCCTTCGACACTCTGAGACTGACAAGTGAAGGTCCTTTTGATGACTTATCCAAGAAGCAATCAGCTTAGAGTGCGAGAGATTAATATTACCTCCGACACTTTGAGACTGACAATTTGAGCTCCTTTTATTGACGAGTTCGCGAAAAAGCCAGCTTAAGGTGCAAAGGGATAGAAATTGTCCACCTTAAGACTGGAAATTCTGAAGGCCAGCTTGAAGACTATACTTGTTGAACTTTGAATACTTCAACTTCCTACATGGTGGATTTGAAACTTCAACTTAAAGACTCGACAGATTTGAAGACTTCAACTTTGCAAACATGGTGGATTTAAACTTCAACTTGAGGACTTCCCACTTTTTAAGATTTCAACTTGCAAAAAATAGTGGATTTGAAACTTCAACTTCAAGACTTACTGGATTTTAAGACTTCAACTTGCAGACATGGTGGATTTGAAACTTCAACTTGAAGACTTGCTGGATTTTAAGACTTCAACTTGCAGACATGGTGGATTTGAAACTTCAACTTGAAGTCTTCTTATATTTAAAGACTTCAACTTGTAGACATGGTGGATTTGAAACTTCAACTTGAAGTCTTCTATAGACTTCAACTTGCAGGGACGGTGGGTTCAAAACTTCAGCTTGAAGACTGGCAGATTTGAAGACGTCACCTTGCAGATGCGATGGCTTTGGACTTCAACTTGAAGAGTTGGCGAATTTGATGCCTTCAACTTGAAACCAACAAATTTGCAGACTTCAGCTTGTTCATCTAACCACTTGCTAAGAGATTATAGTCATCCCATTGGAGAAACTATTTGTCATGGAGATTTGCCCCCATTGGACCATCGATATTTAGCAAAGGTCCAAATTTCAATAAGAGGTTTGGATGTGTCTTATCATGCTGATATCATTCCATCATACTTCACTCAAACAACATATAGAGCGATGTATTTTTTTTTAACTCTGAGATTGAGCCTAGAATAAAACTCTAAGTGGCCTACGTACCTCGGTGAAGAGGATCAAGTCATGCCGTAGTTCAGAAAAGTGAGTTTTTTTTTTGTGTGTCCTAACTTTTGCCTAGGCCGCCTCTTGCGAGATTTTCAACCTAGCGGACTCTTTTTTTTTGGGAGCCGTGCACAGTTTATACTCTTGCGGGCCAGGAGTTACATGCAGTTTATGCTCCTGCCTTAAGGAGCGACATCTTGCTTCAAGGATCGTACTTCTTCAAGAACTTTGCGTTGATAGGACCGATCCTTAGGCCATCCGCATCAACAAGCTTGTAAGCACCACTTGAATAAGCTTCTTGTATAACATATGGTCCATCCCATTTTGAGGTGAATTTGCCCCCAGACTTATGGGAAATGATAATGGGTCTTCTTACTGCAAGGACTTGATCTCCCACTTGGAAGGAACTCAAGCGAACCTTTTTGTTGAAGGCACGAGATAGACGGGCTTGATAGCATTCAAGATTTTGTTAAGCCTCCAGCCTTTTCTCATCAAGTGCTTCTAACTCTGCAAGACGCAATCGAGTATTTTCCTCTTCGGTGAGCCCTTCTTGAATAGCAAGTCGTAAAGAAGGTATTTAGAGCTCAAGTGGTAGGACCGCTTCAACTCCATAAGCAAGCGAGTATGGGGTTGCTTGTGTTGGTGTGCGGTAAGTCGTCCTATATGCCCACAAAGCTTCTTCCATTCATTCATGCCAATCTCGTTTGGACTTGGAGACAACCTTTTTCAACAAGTTACACAGAGTCTTATTGAACTCCTCAGCTAGACCGTTGGCGGCAGCATGATACATAGAAGATTTACGCTGCTTGAAACCGAAGAGATCACAAATCTTGTTCATCAATTTGTTATCAAATGGCTTGCCATTGTCCGTTATTATGTAACGAGGAATGCCGAAGCGGTAGATGGTATTTAACCGGATGAATTTTGCAACATTCTCCTTATTCACTTCTTTAAGAGCAACAACTTCGGCCCATTTTGAGAAGTAATCGGTTGCAGCCAAGATGTATAAGTGTCCACCAGAAGATTTTGGCAATGGACCAACGATGTCTAACCCCCAAGCGTCAAATTGCCAAGATGCTACGGTCGGGTGTAATGCTTCGGGCGGCTGATGTATAAAATTCTCGTGAAACTGCCAAACCTTGCATCTTTGAGCATAGTCCAAGTAATCTTTCACCGTCGTTGGCCAATAATATCCCATCCTTTTTATGTGAAAGTGGAGCTTTGGTCCAGATTGATGTGATCCACATACTCCTGAATGTGCTTCTTGCAAAGCTTGGACTGCTTCATCCTCCCCCAAACATCGCAAGAGTACTCCCTCAAAAGATCTTCTATATAAAGTATCCTTGTAGTAATGGAATCGAGGTGCACGACGACAAATTTCAGTTCTTCTTCTTGTGTCTTCTGGCAGTATCCCATAACTTAAGTAGTCAATGATATGTTGTCGCCAGTCCTCCTTCGTAGGTTCAGAAACAGCTACGAGATGCTCAAGCTCAATTTTCGCGCCTTCCTCCTCATTTGGCGGAGGTACTACTCATTTTTGGCAAATAGTCACTTGTGTTTGATCTGGAAGAGTTAGCGTTGAAGCTAGAGCAGCTAAAGCATCGACTTTCTTATTTTCCTTCCTTGGAACGTGCTGAAGAGTCATATCACCAAGCCATCCTATCAACTTCTAAGCATAACCATGATACGGGAGTAATTCAGGCTTCCTGACTTCATAGCTTCCTAGGAGTTGATTGATCACCAACTGAGAGTCTCCGAATACTTGTAACTACAACTGCTTCATGTCGACTGCCATTTCAAGTCCAAGTATTAGTGCTTGATATTCAGCGACATCGCTGGAGCAACATTATGTCAAAGTAAAGGAGTATGGTAAAACTTCTCTTTGCGGAGTAACAAACACCACACCAGCACTGGCTCCGTCACATTGTGCAGCACCATCAAAGTACATTTTCCACGGAGGTTGAATTTCAACAACCATTGTATCTTTGTCGGGAAGTTTATCGGTTAGCTCCCAATCATCAGGTATCGGGTGATCCGCCAAGAAGTCCGCTAATGCCTGTCCTTTTACAGCCTTTTGAGAGATGTATGTGATCTCAAATTGTTGAAACTGGAGGTAACACCTTGCTAGTCGATCACTGAGGACTGGTTTTGACATCACAAACTTAATGTGATTTGCCTTGGAAATAAAGTGAACACTATGAGCTTGAAAGTAGTGCTTCAACTTTTGAATCGAGAAGACTAGGGCCAAACACAACTTTTCAATTGGCGTGTAATTCAGCTCATTTGGTGTCATCATTCTGCTCAAGTAGTAAAGAGAATTTTCTTTCCCTTCACTATTCTCTTGGGCCAACAACGCTCCAACCGACCTTTCTTGTGCTAAAATGTATAGTATCAATGGTTTTCCAGGTACAGGGGCTACTAGAACTGGAGGCTTCATTAAATATGACTTGATATTCTCGAAGGCATTAGTACATGCTTCGTCCCACTTGAAAGGGGCGCCCTTCTTCATGAGACGACTGAACGGTTGGCACCTTCTAGCTAAATTCGAAATGAATCTCCTAATGTAAGCTAGCTTCCCTTGCAGACTTTTTAACTCATGAATATTTGGAGGCTCGGGTAAAATGGCATCAACTTTGGCTTGATCAATTTTGATTCCTCGATGTCGAACAATGAAACAAGGAATTTTCCAGAAGTAACTCCAAAGGCACATTTCAATGGATTCATTCGAAGTTGATATCTCCAAAGTCACTCGAACACCATTCTCAGGTCTTGCAAGTGGTCGCTCCTTTTTCTTGATTTTACCACCAAGTCATCCACATAGAATTCAACATTTTTGTGGAGCAAATCATCAAAGATATTCTGCATATCCCTTTGATATGTGGCGCCAGCATTTTTCAAACCGAAAGGCATCACTTTGTAACAATAAATACCCTTGGGTGTACGAAATGCAGTAAGCTCTTCATCTTTTAGTGCCATGCGAATTTGGTTATAGCCGGATGAACTATCCATGAAAGATATCGCCTCGTAACCAGTGGTAGCATCAATCATCAATTCTGGGATGGGAAGCGGGAAATCATCTTTAGGGCGTGCGTTGTTAAGATCCCTGAAGTCAACACAAACTCGAATTTGGCCAGTCTTCTTTTTCACGGGAACGATACTCGAAATCCATGTAGGATATTTAACTTCACGAATAAAACCAGCTTCAATGAGTTTATTGACTTCATTTTCTATTGAAGGAACCAAATCTGGTCTGAAATGTCTTTGGGCCTGCTTAACAGGACGGGCACCATTCTTGACCGCCAGATGATGGACTGCTACTTTGGGATCTAATCCAAGCATCTCTTTATAACTCCAAGCAAAAACATCCCTGTACTCTTTGAGTATTTCAATGTAAGTGTCTTCTTCATCAGCTGTTAGAAAAACACTTAGGTAGGTGGGCCTTGGGTCTTCATCAGTACTAAGATTAACTTCTTTCAAGGAGTCTACTGTGGTCTTCACCCCTTCTTCAAGTTCTGGAGGAGCATCTCTAGAATCCTCATTCTCTTGAGGATCATGATCATTAAAAGATATGTGGTAACACGGGGAGATGTCCTCCAATTTCTTGGCAACCTCCATCTGAAATGAGGTATCTTGATCACTTTGTGCAGTAATATGATATGAAGAGCCTACACTTTCCTCATCTTCGCCACGCTCCTTAGTATACATCACAGTGTGAAACTTTGCTTTTAGTACCTGCCCACATGAAATCACAAGGTTCGTTTGTCGCCTCATTCTAGAAGAATCAAACTTTGTATATATTTCTGGGTCCTAGGCAAAGCGAGCATTTTCACGCTCTGATAATTTCTGTGGAACTTGCTCTTCTTCTTTATCTTCAACGACCCCAATATCTCAAACACATAAGCTTTTGCGGCCTACTTTCCAAGACGATCAAACACTGAAGGCCTTTTGTTGGAAGCAACAGACTCATCTTCCACAGTGATGTAGTTGGCACTTGCCCTTCTTATAGAGATACGAACTGGCGGAGGTTGTTTGTATCCCAAATCTTCACGTGATTGCATCATGTTAGCTCCTGATGGAAGTTTCCCTAACTTTGACGGCTCGTTGGGGTTGTACCCAGCCTTAACAAATAACTTGCAAGCATTTGGATCAAAGCCTTCATTTGTAAGTTTTGTAGGGAGTGCCATTTTTTGTGGCGAATTCTGAGCCACGAAGTCTCCAAGTAGCTTTGAGGACAAATTTATCGCGTCAATTCGTCTGATAGGAAGAGTTAGCCCCCCTAGCACATTTCCTTAAGTTTCAGATGGTTGACCTTCCTCTTTCTTCATCTTTGGAACATAGCAGAGCACGGGAGTTGTCTTCTTCTTCTTCTTCAAAGACACAATGTTCCCTTTATTCGGACTAGGGTGCGGCACCTCAGCATCAACTCTAGCTTTTCCAATAGCCTCATCAGCTCTTTTAGTTGCGACCATATCACTCTTGGTCGTTGCGATGTCGTCGACTTTTACTTCTCTCACAATGTAGTTCTTCAAGTAGAACTTCGCATCGACGAAATGTGACTCTGCCTCAGTAAATGGCTTATCATCAGCAACTATCTTCTTTTCGATGCTGCCTTCGACACTACTAAAAAAAAGAGGAAAAACCGACGACGAAAACCGACGGACTGCGTCGGTTTTTTTCAATGAAACCGATGGGAAACCGACCCTTTGCGGTCCGTCGGTTTACATAGCCTCGCTTTTTTAAAACCGACGAACCACGTCGGTTTTTTCCGACGGACTGCGTCGGTTACGTGGTCCGTCGGGTTTTATACAATAATTTTAAAAAATTAAAAAAAACCGACGGACTGAGTCGGTTTTTTTAATTTCTGATTTATTATGTTATGTAAAAACAATATATATATATTTAATGGAAAAATCGACGCACGACGTCAGTTTTTTATTTAATTTTTTTTATTTTAAATACAAAACCGACACAGTGCGTCGATTTTTTCATAAAATTTCAGAATTATTTTCCAGAAAACCGACGGACTGAGTCGGTTTTCTGGAAAATTTCCAAAATTAATTTCCGGAAAACTGACGGACTGCGTCGGTTTTCTGGAAAATTTCCTGCATTCAATTCCTGCATTTTCTGCAGCCACACCTGCACAGAAACCAGTACCAAAAGCAGCTCAAAACTAGCATTAAAATGCTCCAAATCAATTCTAAAAGAGCTACAACACATAAAATCACCCTAAGTAATAATAAAACACATCAAACACTATCTAAACACATCAAATACGATCTAAATAGACCTTCAAAGTTCAGAAATATTTAAATATCCAACCAAAAGTACAATTAACTAGTTTTAACACAATCTCTTTGCTTCATAGTAACTCTTAGATATGTCGAATTCCGGACTAACTAGTTCCCCTACAAGCTTAATCATTGAGTCCAGAGCAGCTTCAGCAACATTCCAATCTGATTTGATGTTAATCATTCTAACTGCAACAGACAACTTAGAATGCTGACTCCCTACCTAAAGTGGACGACTAGCCTCTTCTAATTCTTGATAGAAGCGCATTGCTTCTTCATTAGGAGGTTCCTCAAAATTTTGCTCAGGTTCAAACCCAGACTGTACGCCAAAAGCATCATTAACCATATCATTAACTCTATCATATTGGACATGACTATATTCCTGCGACACACTACTTTCACCGACAACCATATTGTAAAATATACCATTGACCCCATCAGTCTCTCTATGATCAGTCCAAACATAATATTTCTGCTTAATCCCACGACTATATAAATGAACCCTAACCGCTTCTGGTTTCAAATACTTCATACACCGGCAATGAGAACAAGGACGCCTAATTACCCCTTCATTTTGAAAAGGGTGAAGTGTCATTGAATGTGTGATAAACCCATCAACACCTTAAACAAATTCATCATGTACACCCACACGATTACTATTATTCATATTATACATCCACATACGATCCATCTACAAAAATATACCCACAAATTATTGAGGTTATAGAAATATATTATAACTTAAGAATTCTAACTTAAAATATAACTTAAGAAAACACAATCCCAACCACTTCTAACTTTGAATTCTCAATAACAATTCTAACTTTAATAATTTATAAATTCTAACTTTAATATAATTTTGAAAAGCACAATCCCAACCAATTCTAACTTTGAATTCTCAATAACAATTCTAACTTTAATAACTTATGGATTCTAACTTTAATTCTAAAATTGAAAATTAAATCTAGTCAAATAAAGTCTACATTTTAGTTTTGAGGTTATAGAAATATTATAACTTAATAATTCTAACATAACTTAATAATTCTAACTTTGAAAACCACAATTCCAACCAATTCTAAAAATTGAAAAGTAAATGTAGAGAAATAAAATCTACATTTTAGTATTGAGGTTATAGAAATCTATAACTTAACAATTCTAACTTTGAAAAGCACAATCTCAACCAATCCTAAAAATTGAAAAGTAAATCTAGAGAAATAAAATCTACATTTTAGTATTGAGGTTATAGAAATCTATAACTTAACAATTCTAACTTTGAAAAGCACAATCTCAACCAATTCTAACTTTGAATTCTCAATAACAATTCTAACTTTAATAACTTATGGATTCTAACTTTAATTCTAAAAATTGAAAAGTAAATCTAGTCAAATAAAGTCTACATTTTAGTTTTGAGGTTATAGAAATATTATAACTTAATAATTCTAACATAACTTAATAATTCTAACATTGAAAAGCACAATTCCAACCAATTCTAAAAATTGAAAAGTAAATCTAGAGAAATAAAATCTACATTTTAGTATTGAGGTTATAGAAATCTATAACTTAACAATTCTAACTTTGAAAAGCACAATCTCAACCAATTCTAACTTTGAATTCTCAATAACAATTCTAACTTTAATAACTTATGGATTCTAACTTTAATTCTAAAAATTGAAAAGTAAATCTAGTCAAATAAAGTTTACATTTTAGTTTTGAGGTTATAGAAATATTATAACTTAATAATTCTAACATAACTTAATAATTCTAACATTGAAAAGCACAATTCCAACCAATTCTAAAAATTGAAAAGTAAATCTACAGAAATAAAATCTACATTTTAGTATTGAGGTTATAGAAATACTATAACTTAACAATTCTAACTTTGAAAAGCACAATCTCAACCAATTCTAATTTGGAATGATCAATAACAATTCTAATAACTTATGGAATTCTAACAAAAAGCACAATCCAACAAACAAAAAAAAAACTAGTCAAATAATTAAAGTATACATTTTTGCACATATTCAACATCAATAATATTACAAAGAATGATAACTAAGCTAACACAAATACATTGATAAAGAACATGATATATAGCACAATCTCAATCCAAAAAAAAAATGACAACTAAACTAGTTAAATAAAGTTTACATTTTTTTCACAAATTCGACATTAATAACACTGCAAATGATGTTTAACAAAGCTAAATAGATTAGCATTAGGCCTAAAATCTACAAATAAAACTAAAATTGAAAGAATTTTAAAAGTCCTAATTTAAGAGAAACTAACCTCAATTAATTAACTTCAAAACGGGTCTGGGGTTGGTGGGGACGGGCTGCGCAGGCGGCGGCGCTGGGCAGAGGGGAGGGGGGCGGCGGGTAGCTAGGGTTTGAGAGGAATGAGAGTTTAATTGGAAATAATTAAAAAAAATAGTTAAAATAATTTAAAAAAATTAGAAATGTAAAAAACCGACGCAGGGAGTCGGTTTTTTGTCCGTCGATTTTTGGCAGTTTTTTAGTAGTGCGAGATACTTCAAACATTGATAGTAGGAGGATGGGACAACTTTGTTCTCGTGTATCCATGGCCTACCAAGCAACATATTGTACGAAGTCTTTGCGTCGATGACATGCATTCATGCCCTTGATAGCAAATCTTCGATGGTGATATCTAATTTGATAGCACCTATGGATCGTTGCCCCCCTTGATTGAATCCTTGTATCATCAAGCGGCTTTCAGAAAGTTCTTCAGTTGTGATGCCAAGTTTCTTCATTGTGCGAATAGAAAGAATGTTAACTCCAGATCCATCATCTATCAATATTCTGTTTATCCTCTTCTCGAGGGCATAACCCACCATGTACAAAGGACGATTGTGTAGTGTTTCACCAATTATAAGATCGTCATCCGTGAATGTGATTCTTGTATCACAGGCATGTACCTCTTGAAAAGAAGATTTAACAGGCTTTTCAGAAGACGATAGAGACAGTGTTGATAGGCTTTCATCCTTTGCTTCTTCTTTATCAGTATTGAAGCATGATGCCTCAATGTTGTCTCGAGCAGTCTTATTGCGGAACCAACTCGGTAGGAATTCCTCCAAAGTCATGGGACGTCATGGTTCCTAGTGGTAGTTCACCTCCACATTTGCTTTCTTCGGATGCTCAACTGATTCTTGCTTCCTTGGTCTTCTAACCATCCTCTTCCTAGTTGGCTGTTTAGATGATTCTTTTTGTGGACTTGTTTTACGGTATCTTCGCCTAGTCACCAGAATCCAACCTCCATCATCGGCTACATCAACTAGGGTTCTATTCTCCTCCAATGGTCCTTTCTCATGCTCTTCAAAGCTGCGTATCTGGACCGGATCGAGAGAACCAAAGGTGATAGAGACTTTATTCGAACTCTCCTTTTCATCGTCAGGCAGAATCTTGTTTTCATTAGCCAACTGCATAACTTTGTCCTTGAAGACAAAGCACTTCTCAAGAGGGTGACCCACAAGTCGATGATACTTGTAATAGTTCGGGTCGTTTGTTCTTCCAATTTCATTGGGTCGCTTCATGTTTGGTAACTCAATAAGTTTCAGCTCAAGTAGTTCATCAAAATTTCAGGGACATCAGAATCCAGGAAGGGGTATTCTCTTTCTTGCATCTCCTTCAAGGTCGACTTTAAGCTTTTGTTGTCTTGGAAGGAAGTTGTTTTCATACTCTGCTTCTTGATCACTTTTGTATTTAACTTTACAGGAGAGACATTAACGTTCATGGATTTTTTGTTGTCGCTCTTGGGAACGAACTTTCTCCATTTCTTGGGTTCCTGCTTTTCCTTTCCTTTGCGAGGGTCGTAGACAGGCATTACTTCATTCCCAATGGAAGACATGCTCAACTCCATGTCATGAGCACGAGTAGCTAGTTCTTCAAAAGACCTTGGCTTAATTCCTTGCAAGATATAGTGAAGCCCCCAATGCATTCCTTGGATACACATCTCTATCGCAGAAGCTTCGCTGAGTCTATCTTTGTAGTTTAGACTTGCATTTCTCCATCGATTCATGAAATCGATAACTGGTTCGCCCTTCCTCTGACGAGTGCTTATAAGTTCGACCATGCTCACGGTACGCCTTGTGCTATAAAAGCGATTGAGGAACTCCTGCTCTAGTTGTTCCCAACTATCGATAGAATTAGGCTCAAGATCAGTGTACCAGTCAAAGACATTCCCCTTGAGGGAGCGGACGAACTGCTTGACAAGATAGTCTCCATAGGTCTCAGCGTTATTACATGTTTCAACAAAGTGTGCAACATGCTGCTTTGGATTTCCCTTTCCTTCAAATTGTTGAAATTTGGGAGGTTGATAACCGGCGGGCATCTTGAAGCTATCAATTCTTGTAGTGTACGACTTTCCGTAAGTAAAAGAAGACTTGGCACCAACTTAGTATTTATCCTTGATAGTCCCTTCAATGAACTCTTTTAGTCGGTCGAGCGAAATCATCCCTTCAGAAGAAACTGGAATTTCCTTGGTAGGCGGTACTTGTTTTGCACGAGGTTCAGTCTCCTGTGCTTCTGGACCCTTCCCAGGTGCGTGGCTGGATTCTCCTTCCATTAATCCATCCATCTTGCCCATCAACTTCTCAATCCGGGCGTCTTGATTTTGCACATGCTTGGCTAAGCCATCAATCACCTTTGCCAAGTTTGCCAGTGTCTCCTCCATCGATGTAGCATTAGTTACCATTGCTTGCATGATTGTTGGGGATGTTGGAGAACAGCATGGATTATCGCATAAGTTGATCTTTGACTGGCCTACTTCATGTGGTGTGAGTGGAGAGGATCCGTCACTTGAAGTATCATCATCTTCTTTCATAGCGGAGTTCTTGGATCCAGAGAGATCAAGTAGAGCTAGAGTCTTCTTAATCTTTTTAGCAATGTTGCTTCCTTCCTCCGATGCATCAGTAGAGGATCTTGCTCCTTTTGGGGATGAAGATCCAAAAACAAGAGTTGTTGCGGACGACACTTGGAGTGCTTGTTGTCCCAACATGCTTGCTTTGCTCCTCGTAACTGGTCCAATGCTACCAAAGGTAATGTCGAGGATGCTTTCCACATCAGCAGAGAACTTGGAGTTAGCAACCTTGGAGTTGATCTTCTCTGAAGTCATTTCAATGTTCTTGAGCTTCGATCGTCGAAAAGTTGAGATGAGAGGTAGAGATCGTCCCACTGGGCGTGCCAGAATTCGTTGACAATAAAATTCGCCTCGAGAAAATAATAATCAAGACAGGAAATTATCGCAACAATCATATTATTTGATTTCAGAATATGAGTGTTACAATCTCTATGATTCCTCCCATTCGCCTTTTCTATAGTAAATTCAAGGGCTTTTGAGCTTGATCTTGAACTTAATGGATTTGATCTTGACTTGTACTTGAATTCAAGGGCTTTTGAGCTTGATCTTGAATCTGGGTCTTGATCTCTAGTTCTAGAGAAATACTTGAATGCTTGAATGCTTTTAGCTTGTAGAAAAATCTGCAGCATTTGATCCACGAGCTCTCTCTTGCTTCTTGTTAGAATTTCTGTCCTTTTTCTGAATTATGAGACCCCTATTTATAGTTGTAGGATAGAGGAGTTGTGATAAGGACAGACTTCTTTCGACCAATCAGATTTCAATTGATATGGCGATATTTGATTGGTCGGAACATGTCACTTGTACACGTGGCACATCTTCATTAGCCTTTGATTTGACTAGACATGCTGCATCATTTTGACACGTGTCATGACCCTATAGGCTTCTTTGTTTGACTTGGCGTGCCACGTCATTTGACACGCGGCACTAAAGTGGGATTCTAGGAAGATGACATTTTGGGCTTAGTAAAGTGGGCTCATCATTTATAGCCCAAATTAATGGACTAGCCCAACAACATTGGATCATTAATCAAGTCTATATTTATTGGACTTAAATGATTAACTCAATTATATAGCCCATAATATTTATTTGGACTAATATAATCCCTTTTTTTTGTGGATTTAAATTTAATAAAATATCATTGTCTACAGGGTTATAATACGTTAATGATATTAAAAAGTATTTACAAGTGTATTATATAACATAAGTGTATTCAAGGGTTTATAATAAGCTATGATTTTTTTTTTACTTTTTATTATTAATAATAGAATTAGCTACTAAGCATCGTGTCTAGTTGTATACTCACTCCGCCTCTTTGTAACTGTTGCTTTAATTTTTTTCACGCACATTAAGAAAAATAATACTCCTTCAATTTGTTTTTCAGGTTTTGACTTGACACGAAATTTAAGAAAGCGAAGAAGACTTTGAATCTTGTGGTTTAAACTAAAGATATGTCGAATGTATCAAAAATGTCCTTTAATGTTATGGTTTTAAACTTGTCATGTGAAAAGTTGAATTAAAGAGTTGTCAAAAGGAAAAAGATACATTCTTTTTTAAACAGTCTAAAAAAGAAAGTAGGACAAACAAATTGAAATGGAGGGTAAGTTACCCCTATTTATTAGATGTTTTTTGAGAATTGAGCAATATTAAAAAAACTACTTTTAAAATTTTGAGCGTATAGTTAGAAACAATTGCAACTTTAGTCTTGTTCCTAAAGTAACGATTATTTTGGGATAATTTTCTTGAGATAAAACGACAGTTAAAATGACAAGAAGAAAATATTAGATAAAAGTAATAATAAAAGGGCCTTCTTATTCTTATTTCCATGTGCCTTGTTATGAGCTCATCAATTCACATAAATTAATTAATAATTAATCAAGTTAAACCGCCCGTAGATAACTTAATTTTATGTACATATGTTAATTCATATAGGCTATGTTTTAATTAAAGGTGTATCAGGCCAAATAGATATTATAAACTAATTTAATTGAGACCTAAATTGGAGAACAAAATAATAATGTCAATTTGTTTGCTAAAGTTCATTAGATGATGTCATCTTATTTTAAAGACCTAAATTGGTATAATGCGCTATGTGCCATATCAAGTCAAACGAAAGGTCCAGTGTGATCATTATCTTGCATGTTAAGTCAAATTAAAAGAAACAAAAAATGCGCTCACATATACAAGTAACATGTCCTGGCTTTCAAGTACTTCATCCGATTCATTTTAGTTGTCATTTTTTAAGGGAAAAGGGTCAAATATACCCTTCTACTTTTTTTTATTAGCCAACTTTATCTTTCGTTAACGATTGTGAACAAAAATACTCATGCCGTCTAATAAGTATACATGATACGCGCAAATTACACCCTTAAAATAAGAGTAAAGCGGTCATTGATCAAATATAGAACCCAATGAGGTTAGGGTCGAATCCCACAGGGAATGCGACTGTCATGACCCAACTAGAGGATCATGACGGGCACTCGGAGTTACCCTACCGAGTACCTCTAAACATACACCTTATCATTATTTCTAGGTGGGCCATAAGCTAGCTCATATGCGTCATACTCTGCAAGGACAGGTATCACAATATAATATAATAGCATGTTACTATGTAACCATCGGCAGCCATACCCATGAACATGAACCACCAAGGTTGCCTAAATACTATACATCAATATGTACTGACGAGGCTACGAAATATCTAGATACATGCACCGGTCTACGAGCCTCTATACATAGGATACAAGAATCCATAAGGACCAGGTAGAACTTCGCCGTGCCCAAGTATGTACACAAAAGAGGAGTACCAATAAGCTGCAGCTCCGGGACAACTGGAGCTTTTCTGAATTTCCGCTGATAAAGCTCCTAAGGGGCAGGTTCGTCTATCCGTCCACCTGCGGGCATAAACGCAGCGTCCACAAGAAAGGACGTTAGTACGAATAATGTACTAAGTATGTAAGGCATGAATAATATCATAATAAGAGACATGAAACGCAACATGAAGTAAAGAGATAACCTGTGCATCTGATTGCCTCTTAAGGCGGATGTCATGCATGTTAACTTTAACTTCTTTTAAACAACATTATAAATACATACAAGTAAACTGCCTGACCATATAGGTACGGTGTTATGCTGCCCGGCCATTTAGGCACGGTGTGATCATCATTAGCCCGCGTCCGGGCCTCCCGCATTCGGGGCGTAAGCTGCCCACTGCAGTGGTGTGTCTGCCCGGCTGCCTATTGGGCGGCGCGGTGTTATTAAAATACATACATATTTATAAAGCATGCATGAGAGCCCAAGTGAAAGCTGCAACTCTATCGGAATGACGTAAGGTCGGTAACCTCCGATTTATATTATGGAATAATCGTCATCGCTATATCTCACCTCGAAGGAACAATTCATAAGGTGAGATCAACAACAATGAGCAATTCAAGAAAATCATGAAATAAACTTGTTAATCTCATAATAGCATTAAAATCATAGCTTTGGAACTTCTAGAAATAGAGTCATCGATCATCATCATCATTATCTTCATAAAGCATACTCATCTTTAACGTCATAAGAAACTCTTGGAATCATGAATATCTAAATTTTGAGGATAAGGACATTATGGAAAACATGTATGAATACACAAGAAAGGAGTCATGCCTTTGGAAAGAGAGGGGCTAGCCTTAACATACCTGATTGATCTCCTACGAATTAACGCTTATTCTCCCGAACTTGTAAATCTACATTCAAGAGAAATTATACTACCGTTAGACTTATCGTCATATGCCCATCTCAATCAAATAATCAAACTCCTTTAGAATCTGCCAAAATTCGGGCAGCATCTCCCCTGTTTATATCCCTAGCCCGAAATCATAATTTCAACAACCAACATAACAAAAAAAACAACAACAATACCAATAACATCCTCCTCAATACCAAAATACTCCATAAAACATCCCACATGATTTTTATCCAATTTCTCAACTAACAAATTTGTTATACAACTATTTAATACTTTATCTCCATAATTAAACCTAAATCAATACCAATAAAGGAAGATTCATACGTTACTCCCGCTAAAATTGCGATATCTTCAATATTCACCTTGAATTTCAGCCAAGTTTCACTGCAATACGATATTATAATCGCAACTATACACCGTCGGAATCTGAATCGTGAGATTAAACTTGATTCGTGTTAAAATTTGAGGTTTGGAACTTGGGAGAAATTTCCAGAAAGTTAAAGAGGTTTTGGGGTGTTTTGATCAGAAATGAGGGGGTGAGCCCCCTTTTATATCGTTCCAGATTCTGTCCAAACCAACTTAAAAATTATTCAGCTCATTCGCGCCACCTTGGGGCGTGTTCGCGCTGAGCTGTCCCCTGGCTCCTCTGCCCGTTCGCGCCACCCTTAGGTGCGTTCGCGCAGAGTTAATCCCTGCTCTGGCAGCCTGTCTTAAAATGATCATAACGCTTGATCCCGATATCCAATTGATGCACGGTTTGTTGCGTTGGAAACTAGACTTCCTGAGCTTCATTTTAGGCTTTTGCTTTGTTCCAAAATTCCTCATATACTAAAAGATCTCTTTTCTCCAAGTTGGGCCAAAATTGCCCCTCATAATCATAAGTTAAGCACATATATCCTCATATATCTTTGGAGGTAACTCCATGTCCACAATTGAATGACTAACATCTAGCGACTCTCAATGTACAAGATTTACGAGGTGTAACAACGACAAAGAAATGTAGTTATCAAGTGTAATGCTCGACTATTAGTCTATATTTCTAGGGAAGGGGGTATAAGTATTGTTTGATTTAAAGCTCGTCAAACTAGTTGCTAGAGAAATCTTGTTGTGAAATTAATAAATTGAGAAAAGGATTAAGTTTGTGGTTTCAAAGGAAAGTAATGCAAATGGATATTAAATTATTAATTCAATGCATTCGTTTATTTAGGTGTAATAAACGATGGGTCTCTTTTGTTTACCAAAAGTTTTTTCAACCAAATTGATAAATATAATTTCTAAAATTTTCCAAGCCTTAGATTGAAGAATTTGTGAACACCCATTTTAGTTTCAAGTTAGCTTTACTATTCCTAGCTCAAGCTATTAGATGGGGTTTAAATCCCCAAACTTTTGTTATTTAACTCTTTTCTTAACTTTTACTTTCTTTCCCAAGCAAAATAAAAGTATTTAGGAACAAATAATGTTGACCACAATTAAAAGTCGTTTAAGCTTAAAGAGTTAATAGAAAACATCATTAACAACTAATAAAGTTTGAATGCAAAACCCAATCGCATAACTAACACATTTGGTCTCACAATCTTACCTAATGGGATTAGCTACTCATATTCATAAAATAGAAGACAATAGTATATAAAGTATTCATAAAGCTTACAAAGACGTCAGAAGAAGATGACAAAAGCGCAAGATTCCTTCTTAAAAGCTTCAACAACCAATATTCTATGGATTGAATGCTCTAAGACTAAGAGTAAAAGTCAGAATCATGAATACAAACCCTAAAAAATGTATTTATAATGGTCCAAACATTGAAAATAATTTTAGGCAAAACTGCCCCGACGAAAGAAATACGGACCGTAAAACAAGAATACAATCCGTAAAATCTGCATCCTCCACCGTAGAATCAGAATTCTTCAAACTAGGTCTTCTTTTCACGCTTCAATTTTATGGACCGTAAAACAGAAATACGGTCCGTATATTTCCACCGTAGAATGACACTTCATGCCATAGTTCCTGTTGCAGCTTTTACGGTGGATTTCACAGGCCATAAAATATTTTACGGTCCGTAAATCCTCACCCTATTGTGACTTGTCTTGAACAGGTTTCTATTGATGTGTTGGACAAGGAATACGGTCCATAGAATCTTTTACGGACCGTAGAAGTCACCGTAAAATCTTCTTCCTGCATCTGCCTTCCAGAACTTCACATTTTGGGCCTTTTTCATGCTATTTTCCACGTAATTTCCATCACATGACTAAAATACCTACAACAAGGCAAAAGACATAAAAAAAAAACGACAACAAGTTACTTAAAAACAAGTAAAACTTTAAGTAAAAATGCATCAGATGTGCCCTATTTCTACGGCACATCAATACACCCATACCCTTAATTGGATGAAAAAACCCCAAATCCCACAAAATTACTCGATTTCGTTAAAATAACTCATCTCCAAAATTAAACCCGCCTCGGCCCACAAATAAAATCAACCCCCATCAAATATATCGTTCTACTGTCGCCGCGAAAACGGTGATAAAAAAATTGCAAAATGAAGGTGGATTTGAAGGGGTGAGTTTTGAGAGTAATAGGTGTCTGGAGGAAGTTGACTATAGTGAGTTGTGCGATGAAATCGGAGACACCATGGTGAAGGGGAAGAAGCTTAAAGAAGGGAGAAAAGAATGGGAGAACTGATGAGGATATTACTGTGTTTAAATCAGTTGGTTCTGTTGTTGTTGATCTTCTCACAGCTCAATTGGCTTATGATACTTACATCAAAAGTTGTTAACTGTAGTTAGTAATACTTTTCTCATATATTCTGTGTGGCTAGACAAATAATAATAAAAGAAGATAAAGCTTTATTTTCTCTGAAGTTATTGTTCCATGTCTCAATAAGATAGTGAGGCAGATTTGACATTTCAAAAGATGTTATCATTTGACAGGCTTTTACCTGATTACCATGGTTGTTTTATACTTTTGGTTGAAATTTGTGATATGATAACGTTAACATTACGGACAACCAAAATAGTATTGTGGGCCATGTCTTCTCCTTAGAGTGAAAATCTTGACATGGGAATAAGAGGCACCGGTAAAAGTTAAAAGTAATGGGGAGCATGTGTAGCTAATTGCACTAAGACGAGCAATATCTAGCCCAACTGTTCGCGACCGCAGAGGGATATATTTGGGTGGGGGCTGATTTTATTTTGTGGGTAGGGGTGGGTTTTATTTTAGGAATGAGTAATGAAATCGGATAATTTTGTGGGATTTGGGTTTTTCATCTAATTAAGAGTATGACTGAATATTTACTAGACAGCTGGGGTATATTTGTTTATAATCGCTAACAGATGATAAAGTTAGCTAATAAAGCAAAGTAGAGGGTTATATTTGACCTTTTTCCCTTTTTTATAGTGTCTCTTAATAAAACATTAACTAATAAGGTAATTTAACTAAATCATCCTAATTTAAAAAAATTGGAAAATATTCATAATATGGATCAATTGCATTCTTCTTGTTGTGGAATGTGCCGTAGCTTGAATGGAATTTTTTATTTTTAGTTTTCGACTTTTAGTTAATGGAAAGTAA
This sequence comes from Lycium barbarum, assembly GCF_019175385.1. Classification (NCBI taxonomy): domain Eukaryota; kingdom Viridiplantae; phylum Streptophyta; class Magnoliopsida; order Solanales; family Solanaceae; genus Lycium; species Lycium barbarum. The sequence continues at coordinate 115,649,434 of NC_083345.1, read as the reverse complement.
GGATTCATACAACCGATCTGAACTTGCTTGGGATTGAGAGTAGTTGTTGTTGTACTTTGGTGAATGGAAAGCTAGGGTGCTTGAACAATATTAGGGGTCCAAAGCTCATAACAAATTATGTGGGTGCAAGTCTAAAAATTGGAGTTATGGTCCCATTTTATAATTTCGTTATTTTTGCTTAATATTTTGTGGGGTAGTTATCCCCGTGGTTGAAATAAAACGTGATAAGTGCCCCCATAAAAAAAGGAAAACAAATAAACGAGAGAGAAGAAAGCTTTGGCTATTTGTTTCGATAGTCCCGGTTAGAAGTGGAGAAGTTGCTTGCTATTTAATTATAAGAAAGAGCACTTCCACCGCGGGGAGGAGCTAGGTGAAGGGAAGGGGATTCAACTGAATCTCCTTTGTTGGAAAATCACACAACACAAATGGGGCAAAAATGATTTATTTAGTTATATATAAACTGTTGAATCCCTTGACATAAAGGAATATTCCAACTATGAGGGTCCAAATGTGGATTAGTCACAAGTTCAGATCCAATTATGACATTATAGTATTTTCTTTTAATATTTTGGCTCCACCACTAACTTCCGCTAAAAGTAGTTTCCAATCAAGTCGGAGTTGCTTCTCTATTCTTAACTAATGTACTGTAGAAGCAAGTCCTTATTTTTCTCTTGGCTTATGGAAATGCTTTGTAGGAATGGAAAGTGTTGCACAAGGGAGACTTCTTAAAAATGACAATGGGGTTCAGTGAAGAACTGGAGCTACCTGAATCAAAAACCAGAGTGGCAACTTATGAATCCTTCTATGCACAACCGGAAGAGAACAAGTCCAAGACTTGATGTAGTTGATGAGTAAGTGAGCTAGTACAAAGAACAAAGGAGCCTCCCCTCCCATCCACCAAAACAAAAAAAGAAAAGGAATAAGTGAGTGTAATTAAGCTTAATAACATGGATGTTCAGTAATGCAAATTTCTTTTGATTTGCTGCTTCTGCTATGTTGTGGTAATGCTACCCTTTCCTTCGGTTTTGGGTGGGTTTTTTTTTTGGGGGGGGGGGGGGGGGGGGGGAGGCAGGGGCGTAGCTAGCTCATCGAGTGGGGTCGAACCTAGTAGCTTTAGTCCAAACCTTATATTTTTGTTAAAAAAATCTATTGAACATATACAAATTATTAATTAAGAATCCAGTAACTTTAAAAAATTAAAATTCCGAACCCATAAACGTCAAATCCTGCCTCCACCCCTCTAGTGAGTGGTCGATTTTTTAATCTTGTACAGGGTTCATATCATCGCATGTAGATAGTAATTGCAAAGGCAGTTGCGTATCCTGTGCTTGTGCTCAAACTATACAATAATGTGTGAATGATGGGACATACACACAGGTGGAGCTAGGGGGTTCATCTGAATTTCTTCGCCGGTAAATTGCACTGTACACACAAGACCGAAATATTTATTATGCATTTATAGTAGATGTTCCTTGAATATTTCGTGTGCTTACTTCTTTATGTTTTAAATTCCTAAAGGGCATACCTGAAGAATTTATTCAAGCTCTTAAGTGCCAAATGTCAATTACACAAATAGGTAACCCGGATCCTCAGCACATTATTGCCCTACCCCCCACACCCCCCCCCCACCCCCACACACAACACGCACGCACGCACATAGCCTATACCACTCTATCGTATTGACAAAATAGAATACATTTCAATCTGTCCAAGAAAAGTGCGCTTCTTCCTTGATTGACAAAAAAAGTTCTTCGAAAATTCTAATACTAAAAAGAAAAGCTCTATATATTTAATGTGACGTGTTTTAACAAACTCCTTCACTATCTTTTTAAAAATCACTTGGGCTTCATTTGTTTACACTTCACAAAGGTCTTAATTTTAATCATTTAAATTTCATAATTAATCCTTTTATTTTTAAGTCTGGATCTTAATCATTCATATTTTAATGAATCTAAGTTGATCTGTAGAAAAGTCTTACAGGGGTGGGAACAAATACCGAAAACTAAAAAATCAGACCTAATCGAACTAATTCTATTTGGGTTTGGTTCTATTTTTTCTAAAACTTCGATGTTCGATTCTCTTCTCGGTTTTATGGTCCCAGTTCTTCAGTTAAATCGAAATTTTATAATATAAGTTCAAAAAATTTAAATATTGAACACTGCTGGTCCCTCGGTCTAAACATTTCCGGCAACCCAGGCCCAATTCTCACTCAGTCTTTAGACAATTAGACTTTGACTTTAGTTTCCTAATTTCTATTTCCTAACCCTAGCCGCTAGCATCTTAGACAGAGAGACACTGAGTGTGGAGCACTGAAGCAAGCTCTGTGACTGTAATGTTTATGGCTGTAAGTTGTATGGCTTAAGGCATTTGTGTTGCTTGTTGTAAGGTGTACGGTGTAATGAATTTTAAAACACGTGTTGCTGCCTGTTGCACGCTCGTGAATCAGATTCTTGCCAGTGTGTGTGGCTTCTAGTTGTGTCCCATTACTATCATTGCCATCTCCTTCAAGTGAAATGTTATGAGATGGCTTAATCAAGTGAACTGTGTGAAGTGAAGGTTTAGTTAACCCAACTTCAAACCGAATTAGAAAATCGAACCGGAACGAACCGAATTAATTGTTAGGTGAAGACTTTTGATAAACCGAGGAACTGAATCGAAATTTAAAAATCTAACTGAAGAATCGAACGTATCCTACTACCAAATTGAAGAAGAAAATTTCACCTAATTAATATTTTCTCATAAGGGTGGAACTTATCAGTTCTCCTTGTCTCGAGAGTTTCTTGAAGCCTGTGCATTGCTTGCCGGTACAACAGCAAAATACTATGCTATACCTGTGAACAGCAAAATATAATGCTATACATGTGAAGGACCTTTTATTTTTATTTTTAATTTCCGGGTTTTGCGAAAGTGCCATCTGCCAAATTAATTAGGTGATTATTCACCAACACTAGGAAGTTCTTTTCCTATTAAATGAAAATTCATACGCATAAAAAGATTTTCAACATTGCGCACCGTAATTTTTCACTAAAGAGATTCAGTTGACAGCAATACTGTGTCGTATCTAACATTATAAGCGAGGGTTGAATAAGTGACGGATCTAGAATTTTCAATCACCGACCCAACATGTACTCTTGTGTTCACAGTATTCAAATATATATATATATATATCAAAAATAAAAAAATATCTTATATATACAGTATAATAATATTTTGCCGAGAATGTTCGGTGAACACCTCGGTCCGGTTTCTACCCACACAAATCTATTACTACACGTGCGGTGCTTATTTGCGATGACGACATCGAACCCGACCCGGAATCCGTGAACTTTGCGTTTAACGTGTGGAAATCCAACCCGGATCGCCTAGTCGGGTTCTTCGTCGGATCCCACAACTACGACCTAACACAAAAATCCTGGATCTACACCATGGAAAACAACAAGTACTCGATCGTATTAACAAAATTCATGATCGTGAACTTACAATACCTCCACGAATACACATGCAACGAAGAATATGCAAAACTGAGGGCAAAAGTGGAAGAAAAGAACAACTGCCAGGACATACTGATGAATTTTGTGGTGGCGGAGGAGGTGAAAAAGGGCCAATTTTGGTGGGTGCGAGGAGAGTGAGGGATTGGGGAGATGCGAGGAACGAAGGTGGGGAAATGAAGGAAAGGGAAGTGGGTTTGAGTAGTAGAAAAAGAGAGCATAGGAAGAGAAGAGGAGAATGTATTGCCGAGTTTCATAGGTTATTGGGGAAGATGCCATTGAGGTATAGTTATGGGAAAGTGGTGGACTCCATTGGAGAACAAGGTCTATGTGAGAAAGGTGGCAAGTTAGTGTATTGTGATAGGCAGATTTTCAGATGAAATGAAGGAATTTCCAATTTTCATTTCATTTTCTTTTCTATTTTTTCAATAATGTAGAAGTCAACAAAGATTTAGCAACTGCCTGTTTGCTGTGAAGCTTATTGAACAAGACGACATCGACGGACTGCGTCGGTTGTTTTTGCGCAAACATGCGCGTAAAATATAATTATTTTTTATATTATTTTTTAAAATAAATTGACGGACTCCGTCAATTTTTTATTTTTTTTATAAAAATACCGACAGAGTCCTTTGTAGAGCCAAAAAACAGTATAAATTA